>NC_143025.1:80660000-81027500 GCF_057628025.1 Oncorhynchus mykiss | reverse complement strand
CAGTGCATTCGAAAAGTATTCCGACCCCTTGACTTTTTCCAAATTGTTACATTACAGCCTTATTCTAAAATGGATTTAATGAAACAATTTCCTTATTAATCTCCACACAATACCCAAAATTGACAAAGCCAAAACAGGAATTTATAGAAAAATAAAAACAGAAATACCTTATTTACATAAGTATTCAGACCCTTTGCTATGAGACTCGTAATTGAACTCAGGTGCATCCTGTTTCCATTGATCATCCTTGAAATGTTTCTACGACTTTATTGGATTTTATTGATTGGATGATTTGGAAAGGCATACACCTGTCTATATAAGGTCCCACAGTTGAAAGTGCATGTCAGAGCAAAAAACAAGCTATTTGCTGGCAACGATTGTCACTCTGACAGAGCTCCAGAGTTCCTCTGTGGAGATGGGAGAATCTTCCAGAAGGACAACCATCTATGCAGCACTCCACCAATCAGACCTTTATGGTAGATGGAAGCCACTCCTCAGTAAAAGGCACAGGACAGCCCACTTGGAGTTTTCCAAAAGGCACCTAAAGGACTCAGACCATGAGAAACAAAATGCTCTGGTCTGATGAAAACAAGATCGAACTCTTTGGCCTGAATGCCAAGCGCCACATCTGGAGGAAACCTGGCACCATCCCTACGGTGAAGCATGGTGGTGACAGCATCATGCTGTGGGGATGTTTTTCAGCGGCAGGGACCCGGAGACTAGTCAGGATCAAGGGAAAGATGAAAGGAGAAAAGTACTGAGAGATCCTTGAGGAAAACCTGCTCCTGAGCGCTCAGGACCTCAGACGGGCGAAGGTTCACCTTCCAACAGGACAAGGACCCTAAACACACAGCCAAGACAACACAGGAGTGGCTTCGGGACAAGTCTCTGAATACCCTTGAGTGGCCCAGCCAGAGCCCAGACTTGAACCTGATTGACCATCTCTGGAGAGACCTGAAAATAGCTGTGTAGTGACACTCCCATTCCAACCTGACAGAGCTTGAGAGGATCTGCAGAGAAGAATGGGAGAAACTCCACTAGTACAGGTGTGCCAAGCTTGTAGCGTCATACCCAAGAAGACTGAAGAGGGAAAAAAACTATTTAATCCATTTTAGAATAAGGCTGTAATGTAACAAAATGTAGAAAAAGTCAACACAAATCTGAGGCAGCAACACGGTGACTTAGATAATAACCCAAAGGCCTAGTCAAACTAGTAACAGTGACTGTTCACTGCCTCTTTCTGGAGCTCAGAGCTGCAGGGTAAATGTGACTGTTCACTGCCTCTTTCCGGAACTCTTCACTGCTGGGTAAATGTGACTGTTCACTGCCTCTTTCTGGAGCTCAAAGCTGCAGGGTAAATGTGACTGTTCACTGCCTCTTTCTGGAGCTCAGAGCTGCAGGGTAAATGTGACTGTTCACTGCCTCTTTCTGGAGCTCAGAGCTGCAGGGTAATTGTGACTGTTCACTGCCTCTTTCTGGAGCTCAGAGCTGCAGGGTAAATGTGACTGTTCACTGCCTCTTTCTGGAGCTCAGAGCTCAGTGATGCTGCTGTCATAACTGGTGTTTAATCAAACGTTACAAGGCAACACTGAAGTGCAGTGGTGCCAACTAGAAACGTACTTGCTGGCAACTGTAGGTAGGTATCAGCTGTTGTCATGCCAGCTGTTGCCATGAAAGAACATAGGCTGATGAAGAGGGACTACTTCCTTGATTGTTCTGTTTGATTACAAATCAAGTGTTGGTCTCGGAGGTCTTGGTTGTTGCTCTCTCTCTCTCTCTCTCTCTCTCTCTCTCTCTCTCTCTCTCTCTCTCTCTCTCTCTCTCTCTCTCTCTCTCTCTCTCTCTCTCCCTCTCTCTCTCCCTCTCTCTCTCCCTCTCTCTCTCTCTCTCTCTCTCTCTCTCTCTCTCTCTCTCTCCCTCTCTCTCTCTCTCTCCCTCTCTCTCTCCCTCTCTCTCTCTCTCTCTCTCTCTCTCTCTCTCTCTCTCTCTCTCTCTCTCTCTCTCTCTCTCTCCCTCTCTCTCTGTTATTGTAATTCTACAACTGACCTTGTGGAGAATGATTTGAGGCAATGCACCGTTGTTAGAAGAGGGCATATGATAATATATTGTAATGTTTAATTAATTTTGAATGGACCAACTTCAGGAGCCACACACACACACACACACACACACACACACACACACACACACAGACGCACACCCAGTAATTTCTCTCCTATTCATCATAAATCTGTGGGGTGATGACGAAGACTCAACAATACTCTTTCTCACGCCCTTGACAAGCTGAAGTGAACATGGCCACACAAAAACCTTTGATTATTTTCACTGTAGGAGGGCTTTTTTTTTACATAACATAATAGTACATAACTGACAGATGAGAGCGGTAAACTGAAGTACATAACTGACAGATGAGAGCGGTAAACTGAAGTACATAACTGACAGATGAGAGCGGTAAACTGAAGTACATAACTGACAGATGAGAGCGGTAAACTGAAGTAGATAACTGACAGATGAGAGCGGTAAACTGAAGTACATAACTGACAGATGAGAGCGGTAAACTGAAGTACATAACTGACAGATGAGAGCGGTAAACTGAAGTACATAACTGACAGATGAGAGCGGTAAACTGAAGTACATAACTGACAGATGAGAGCGGTAAACTGAAGTACATAACTGACAGATGAGAGCGGTAAACTGAAGTAGATAACTGACAGATGAGAGCGGTAAACTGAAGTACATAACTGACAGATGAGAGCGGTAAACTGAAGTACATAACTGACAGATGAGAGCGGTAAACTGAAGTACATAACTGACAGATGAGAGCGGTAAACTGAAGTAGATAACTGACAGATGAGAGCGGTAAACTGAAGTACATAACTGACAGATGAGAGCGGTAAACTGAAGTACATAACTGACAGATGAGAGCGGTAAACTGAAGTAGATAACTGACAGATGAGAGCGGTAAACTGAAGTACATAACTGACAGATGAGAGCAGTAAACTGAAGTACATAACTGACAGATGAGAGCGGTAAACTGAAGTAGATAACTGACAGATGAGAGTGGTAAACTGAAGTACATAACTGACAGATGAGAGCGGTAAACTGAAGTACATAACTGACAGATGAAAACAGAGGGTTTCGTTCTTGACTCTCTTTTCAGTGGAGGGCTCCACTCACATACATGCACGCACACACAGCTCAGACAGAACAGAACTGAACAGTTAAAGTATGCACTGAATTATTCAACCCAGCTGATAAAAATAGGTGTTGAAAAGAGGCCCTATTAAATATGCAGGCGTTAGTGAGTCTCTTAAGTATTCCTGTTGAGGAGAAGGCCATGGTGGTGGTGCTGGTGGTGGTGCTGCTGCTGCTGCCACAGCTCCTAACAACTAGTGATCTCTGACACTGGGCTCGGAAACACTTTATATAGATAGGCTCTACAGATTATCAGTAACATTTCAACCAACTATCTACTAACCCTAGCACAAACCCCAAGCCCTTATTCTAAACCTAACCCTAACCATAGCAAGCAGTTGCTTATCAACAGATAGTATGACCATCCAGACTAGCCAAACAAAGTCTGACACTGAGCTCTAAGGCTGAGCCTCTGATGAGGCACTCCTATGAGAAATACATATGTCTGTATGCAGCCTTTTTGCCCTCATTGCTTTCCATTATCTATTCTAATTTGTGATAGCTGAAAGATAGTTCCACTGCTGCATGGTTAGCTGGGTGTTGACCTGACGACCGTAAAACTTCAATTAAACTCAGTCTCAAATAGCCATCCGTCCCTTTTAATAGCCGGGCAACAGTACATATTTCAGCAAATAAACACCCGTTTCAAATAAACGCTGGGTCTAAATTAATTGTTTACGAGGTTACCTTGAATGACCATGAATTTAACGTTACCATGAATGACCATGAATTTAACGTTACCATGAATGACCATGAATTTAACGTTACCATGAATGACCATGAATTTAACGTTACCTTGAATGACCATGAATTTAACGTTACCATGAATGACCATGAATTTAACGTTACCATGAATGACCATGAATTTAACGTTACCTTGAATGACCATGAATTTAACGTTACCATGAATGACCATGAATTTAACGTTACCATGAATGACCATGAATTTAACGTTACCATGAATGACCATGAATTTAACGTTACCATGAATTTAACGTTACCTTGAATGACCATGAATTTAACGTTACCATGAATGACCATGAATTTAACGTTACCATGAATTTAACGTTACCTTGAATGACCATGAATTTAACGTTACCATGAATGACCATGAATTTAACGTTACCATGAATGACCATGAATTTAACGTTCCCATGAATTTAACGTTACCATGAATGACCATGAATTTAACGTTACCATGAATTTAACGTTACCATGAATGACCATGACCATGGTTTAACGTTTGATTTATTTGATTTGTTACATTAAATAATTCAGTAATGACTCTAAAAAATGACGGAAATCATGGAGGAACATGCTGACCACACTGTCTGCGTTGTGTGTGAAAGCGTTGCATAATAAATGTAGGCATGTTATTCAATCATTTCATCCAAACTGCTCGCGCACGTCAGCCAGGCGCTAAAATAGAACTTGGATTTATTTTAAATGCTTGACGCGCTGCAAGTCCAGTTGGTGGTGTTAATTCACCTTAATGCACCTTAAAGTTGGTTGTCAACAGCCATATAAAATCCACAGAAGAAGAAAGACGAACGAGGAGAGATTAATCAAAGAAAACTAACTCGGTTTCCCTCTTTAATATGTGGATTCATTGTCAAAGAAGAAAACATACCATTTTGTAAGACTCAAAATAGGTCAGAATTCAGGTAAAATAACAACACAATGTTAATCTCCCTAGCAACAGCAAGCTAGTTAAATGTCCACAAATGTTTCATTTGTGTTTTGACCTGTCCCCAAATCAATATAATTGGTTCACAGTTGGCTTTGGTATTTTAACCTGCGTGTCATGATACGAGTCTGGTGGGGACAGTCAACATCAATATCCGCACCATGGCGCACGTGCGCAGCTGGTTTGGTCACCATGGCGCACGCGCCAGCTGGTTTGGTCACCATGGCGCACGCGCCAGCTGGTTTGGTCACCATGGCGCACGCGCCAGCTGGTTTGGTCACCATGGCGCACGCGCCAGCTGGTTTGGTCACCATGGCGCACGCGCGCAGCTGGTTTGGTCACCATGGCGCACGCGCCAGCTGGTTTGGTCACCATGGCGCACGCGCGCAGCTGGTTTGGTCACCATGGCGCACGCGCCAGCTGGTTTGGTCACCATGGCGCACGCGCCAGCTGGTTTGGTCACCATGGAGCACGCGCCAGCTGGTTTGGTCACCATGGCGCACGCGCCAGCTGGTTTGGTCACCATGGCGCACGCGCGCAGCTGGTTTGGTCACCATGGTGCACGTGCGCAGCTGGTTTGGTCACCATGTAAGAAACGGCTAGCCATGGTCCTGGAGGTCGGCTGCTAACAGCAGAGAACTGTTAGCTAACTGGCAAGCACAAAAACAGTCAACAACTTCAGGTGTAAAGCCCCCAAAAATCGTCTGATCGCCCTCTAGTGGTGAAAGTAAGAACTGTCAAATGCACAGTCAAAGAGAAAAATAATGATTCTGTCAAGGAAGTTTTTTTTTCTCGTAACAGAGGCAAAATAAATGTGTGTGTAAATGATAACACATTAGTGAAAGAAAATAAGAACTGTATTAAATTGGTTGTGTGTGATTGTGTGTGCATGCTTGCCTGTGTTTCTGTGTGGGAGAGCCTCTGTAACAGGGATACTAAATCCTTACCCATCCCTCTCCTGTTGATATGTGATGGATGACTACTCAAATCGCTTCCAAATTTCCATTGTGAACCATTCATCAAACTATTATAAAAAAATCTTCATACTTAAGTAATATAAGATAGAACTAGAATTACATCTATATCACTATCAACCTTTAATTAAAATGAACACAAATGACTAATATGACGATATGTCTGCATTTTTTTAATCAATAGGAGTTCTCAGCGCTTTGAAATGTCACAGTGTGACCTGTGACAACACACACACATTACAAGACACAAGACACAAAGGTCACAACTTGCAGTGTTGTTTACGTGCTGCTGTGTGTTTTGTTGCTAACCTTACATTGCTACCTGACAACTTTACGTTTTTTTTATTTTTATTTACCGTTTCTATTTTGAGTTTTTCCCTCACTCAACTTTTTCACTCTGGATTCTTTGTCTGGACGTGGTTCGCCAGGACCTCCAACAGCCGAAGCTAAGTAGTAACATTAACATGATGCCTTCTAAGTGCAGTCGCTGTACTCCTAATGTACAGGAGAATGATCGCCTTACGGCGAGGATAGCTGTGCTACAAGCCCAGCTTCAGACGCAATCGTTAGGCAAGGGTAATTTCAGTGTAGGAAAGGATGAAACAGCGTCTGTGCCACCAGTACATACAGATAGTAGTATAAATCCCCTCGCACTGTCCCCGCAGCTGGACAACTTTCTCATGGCTTCTGGAAGGAAATGCTGTAGGAATACTCAACTAAGCAGCGAGTCGGAGTCTGAGGCCGAGCCTTCTCTTGTCTCTACTCCTCCCGTTACGGGGTCTAAGAAGCCGAAGCTTCCCACCATTAGCTCTGACAAATTGAAAACCCTAGTCATTGGCGACTCCATTACCCGCAGTATTAGACTTAAAACAAATCATCCAGCGATCATACACTGTTTGCCAGGGGGCAGGGCTACCGACGTTAAGGCTAATCTGAAGATGGTGCTGGCTAAAGCTAAAACTGGTGAGTGTAGAGCGTATGGAGATATTGTTATGCACGTCGGCACCAACGATGTTAGGATGAAGCAGTCAGAGGTCATTAAGCGCAACATAGCTTCAGTGTGTAAATCAGCTAGAAAGATGTGTCGGAATCGAGTAATTGTCTCTGGCCCCCTCCCAGTTAGGGGGAGTGATGAGCTCTACAGCAGTCTCACAAATCGCTGGTTGAAAACTGTTTTCTGCCCCTCCCAAAATATAGAATTTGTAGATAATTGGCCTTCTTTCTGGGACTCACCCACAAACAGGACCAAGCCTGGCCTGCTGAGGAGTGACGGACTCCATCCTAGCTGGAGGGGTGCTCTCATCTTATCTACCAACATAGACAGGGCTCTAACTCCTCTAGCTCCACAATGAAATAGGGTGCAGGCCAGGCAGCAGGCTGTTAGCCAACCTGCCAGCTTAGTGGAGTCTGCCACTAGCACAGTCAGTGTAGTCAGCTCAGCTATCCCCATTGAGACCGTGTCTGTGCCTCGACCTAGGTTGGGCAAAACTTAACATGGCGGTGTTCGCTTTAGCAATCTCACTGGAATAAAGACCTCCTCCATTCATGCATTATTGAAAGAGATTGTGATATCTCAAAATAGGGCTACTTAATGTTAGATACCTCAGTTCCAAGGCAGTTATAGTCAATGAACTAATCACTGATCATAATCTTGATGTGATTGGTCTGACTGAAACATGGCTTAAGCCTGATGAATTTACTGTGTTAAATGAGGCCTCACCTCCTGGTTACACTAGTGACCATATCCCCCGGGCATCCCGCAAAGGCGGAGGTGTTGCTAACATTTACGTTAGCAAATTTCAATTTACAAAAAAAAATGACGTTTTCTTCTTTTGAGCTTCTAGTCATGAAATCTATGCAGCCTACTCAATCACTTTTTATAGCTACTGTTTACAGGCCTCCTGGGCCATATACAGCGTTCCTCATTGAGTTCCCTGAATTCCTATTGGACCTTGTAGTCATGGCAGATAATATTCAAATGTTTCGTGACTTTAATATTCACATGGAAAAGTCCCCAGACCCACTCCAAAAGGCTTTCGGAGCCATCATCGACTCAGTGGGTTTTGTCCAACATGTCTCCGGACCTACTTACTGTCACAGTCATACTCTGGACCTAGTTTTGTCCCATGGAATAAATGTTGTGGATCTTAATGTTTTTCCTCATAATCCTGGACTATCGGACCACCATTTTATTAAGTTTGCAATCGCAACAAATAATCTGCTCAGACCCCAACCATGGAGCATCAAAAGTCGTGCTATAAAGTTGTGCTATTCTCAGACAACCCAAAGATTCCTTGATGCCCTTCCAGACTCCCTCTGCCTACCCAAGGACGTCAGAGGACAGAAATCAGTTAACCACCTAACTGAGGAACTCAATTTAACCTTGCGCAATACCCTAGATGCAGTCGCACCCCTAAAAACTAAAAACATTTGTAATAAGAAACTAGCTCCCTGGTATACAGAAAATACCCGAGCTCTGAAGCAAGCTTCCAGGAAATTTGAACGGAAATGGCGCCACACCAAACTGGAAGTCTTCCGACTAGCTTGGAAAGACAGTACCGTGCAGTATCGAAGAGCCCTCCCTGCTGCTCGATCATCATATTTTTCCAACTTAATTGAGGAAAATAAGAATAATCCAAAATTTATTTTTGATACTGTCGCAAAGCTAACTAAAATAGCAGCATTCCCCAAGAGAGGATGGCTTTCACTTCAGCAGTGATAAATTCATGAACTTCTTTGAGGAAAAGATCATGATCATTAGAAAGCAAATTACGGACTCCTCTTTAAATCTGCGTATTCCTCCAAAGCTCAGTTGTCCTGAGTCTGCACAACACTGCCAGGACCTAGGATCAAGGGAGACACTCAAGTGTTTTACTACTATATCTCTTGACACAATGATGAAAATAATCATGGCCTCTAAACCTTCAAGCTGCATACTGGACCCTATTCCAACTAAACTACTGAAAGAGCTGCTCCCTGTGCTTGGCCCTCCAATGTTGAACATAATAAACGGCTCTCTATCCACCGGATGTGTACCAAACTCACTAAAAGTGGCAGTAATAAAGCCTCTCTTGAAAAAGCCAAACCTTTACCCAGAAAATATAAAAAAAACTATTGGCCTATATCGAATCTCCCATCCCTCTCAACAGTTGTAGAAAAAGCTGTTGCACAGCAACTCATTGCCTTCCTGAAGACAAACAATGTATACTAAATGCTTCAGCCTGGTTTTAGACCCCGTCATAGCACTGAGACTGCACTTCTGAAGGTGGTAAATGACCTTTTAATGGCGTCAGACCGAGGCTCTGCATCTGTCCTCGTGCTCCTAGACCTTAGTGCTGCTTTTGATACCATCGATCACCACATTCTTTTTGGAGAAATTGGAAACCCAAATTGGTCTACATGGAAAGGTTCTGGCCTGGTTTAGATCTTATCTGTCAGAAAGATATCAGTTTGTCTCTGTGGATGGTTTGTCCTCAGACAAATCAGCTGTACATTTTCGGTGTTCCTCAAGGTTCCATTTAGGACCACTATTGTTTTCACTATATATTTTACCTCTTGGGGATGTCATTCAAAAACATAATGTTAACTTTCACTGCTATGCGGAGGATACACAGCTGTACATTTCGATGAAACATGGTGAAGCCCCAAAATTGCCCTCGCTGGAAGCCTGTATTTCAGGCATAAGGAAGTGGATGGCTGCAAATGTTCTACGTTTACACTCAGACAAAACAGAGATGCTTGTTCTAGGTCCCAAGAAACAAAGATATTCTGTTGAATCTGATAATTAATCTTGATGGTTGTAAAGTCGGCGCAAATAAAACTGTGAAGGACCTCGGCATTACTCTGGACCCTGATCTCTCTTTTAACGAACATATCAAGACTGTTTCAAGGACAGCTTTTTCCATCTACATAACATTGCAAAAATCTAAAATGTTATGTCCAAAAATGATGCAGAAAAATTCATCCATGCTTTTGTCACTTCTAGGTTAGACTACTGCAATGCTCTACTTTCTGGCTACCCGGATAAAACACTAAATAAACTTCAGTTAGTGCTAAATACGTCTGCTAGAATCTTGACCAGAAACAGAAGATGTGATCATATTACTCCAGTGCTAGCCTCCCTACACTGGCTTCCTGTCAAGGCAAGGGCTGATTTCAAGGTTTTACTGCTAACCTACAAAGCATTACATGCTCCTACCTATCTCTCTGATTTGGTCCTGCCGTACATACCTACACGTACACTACGGTCACAAGATGCAGGCCTCCTAATTGTCCCTAGAATTTCTAGGCAAACAGCTGGAGGCAAGGCTTTCTCCTATAGAGCTCAATTTTTATGGAATGGTCTGCCTACCCATGTGAGAGACGCAGACTCTGTCTCAACCTTTAAGTCTTTATTGAAGACTCATCTCTTCAGTAGCTCCTATGATTGAGTGTAGTCTGGCCCAGGAGTGTGAAGGTGAACGGAAAGGCACTGGAGCAACGAACCACCCTTGCTGTCTCTGCCTGGCCAGTTCTGCTCTCTCCGCTGGGATTCTCTGCCTCTAACCTTATTACAGAGGCTGAGTCACTGGCTACTGGGGCTACTGGGGTCACTGGCTTCCATGCCGTCCCTAGGAGGGGTGCGTCACTTGAGTGGGTTGAGTCACTGACGCGGTCTTCCTGTCTAGGTTGGCGCCCCCCCTTGGGTTGTGCCGTGGCTGAGATCTTTGTGGGCTATACTCGGCCTTGTCTCAGGATGGTAAGTTGGTGGTTGAAGATATCCCTCTAGTGGTGTGGGGGCTGTGCTTTGGCAAAATGGGTGGGGTTATATCCTGTCTGTTTGGCCCTGTCCGGGGGTATCATCGGATGGGGCCACAGTGTCTCCTGACCCCTCCTGTCTCAGCCTCCAGTATTTATGCTGCAGTAGTTTGTGTCCGGGGGCTAGGGTCAGTCTGTTATATCTGGAGTATTTCTCCTGTCTTATCCGGTGTCCTGTGTGAATTTAAGTATGCTCTCTAATTCTCATTCTTTCTTTCTTTCTTTCTTTCTTTCTTTCTTTCTTTCTTTCTTTCTTTCTTTCTTTCTTTCTTTCTTTCTTTCTTTCTTTCTTTCTCTCTCTCTCTCGGAGGACCTGAGCCCAAGGACCATGCCTCAGGACTACCTGGAATGATGACTCCTTGCTGTCCCCAGTCCACCTGGCCGTGCTGCTGCTCCAGTTTCAACTGTTCTGCCTGCGGCTATGGAACCCTGACCTGTTCACCGGACGTGCTACCTGTCCCAGACCTGCTGTTTTCAACTCTCTAGACACAGCAGGAGCGGAAGAGATACTCTCAATGATCGGCTATGAAAAGCCAACTGACATTTACTCCTGAGGTGCTGACCTGTTGCACCCTCGACAACTACTGTGATTATTATTATTGGACCATGCTGGTCATTTATGAACATTCAAACATCTTGGCCATGTTCTGTTATAATCTCCACCCGGCACAGCCAGAAGAGGACTGGCCACCCCTCATAGCCTGGTTCCTCTCTAGGTTTCTTCCTAGGTTTTGGCCTTTCTAGGGAGTTTTTCCTAGCCAATGGGCTTCAACACCTGCATTGCTTGCCGTTTGGGGTTTTAGGCTGGGTTTCTGTAAAGCACTTTGAGATATCAGCTGATGTACGAAGGGCTATACAAATAAATTTGATTTGATTGTATTCTTATTTACAGTAAAAGTGATTCCAAAATGACACAATACATTGTTTACTATTCATTTCTATTGGGCACAAATCAATCTGAAACACAACCAAAAACAAACTGTAAATAGATCCATCGAGTTTGTAGAGTGACAAGCTTGATGTAGTCATTGCGTGCTAGGAATATGGGACCAAATACTAAACTTTTGACTACTTTATTTCTAAGGGTTTCAATCATTTTGACCCCTACCTTTTTGAGAAAAAAATATTGTTAAATAAAATGTCTTTCACTGAACAATTGTATTAGTATAAAATTATATAATTTCCCATTTATTTTTGAGAATACAATTTAAGTCAGTATTAGAATGAATCATTTTATACAGTCATTATTGCTAATCTTTATCAGGAGTGTCAATCATTTCGGACCTCACTGTATAACTTGGTATAGTTACGCAGGGAGTGACTGGTAAATATTGGTGCAAATATACAGTACATTACTGTAGCCCATTTCTGTATGTTTTTAATGAGTACACATTATACATAAAACAAACTTACAAAGCAATTTTCAAGGACCCAAATTGTAAAAATAAACTGCAGCCATTGTATTCTACCGTGCAAATATACCGTGTGTTATAGGGAAATAACCAGCATGGTCAAATAATAGGTCTGGGACAGGTAGCACGTCTGGTGAACAGGTCAGGATTCCATAGCCGCAGGCAGAACAGTTGAAACTGGAGCAGCAGCATGGCCAGGTGGACTGGGGACAGCAAGGAGTCATCATGCCAGGTAGTCCTGAGGCATGGTCCTACGGCTCAGGTCCTCCGAGAGAGAGAAAGAAAGAGAGAAAGAGAGAATTAGAGAGAGCATACTTAAATTCACACAGGACACCGGATAAGACAGGAGAAGTAATCCAAATATTCCAAACTGACCCTAGCCCCCCGACACATAAACTACTGCAGCATAAATACTGGAGGCTGAGACAGGAGGGGTCAGGAGACACTGTGGCAATGTTTCTTAAAACTTCTACATTCATGTGGATGCTTCCATGATTACCGATAATCCTTCATGAATTGTAAATAATGATGAGTGAGAAAGTTACAGAGAGTTACAGAGAAAGATCATATTCCCAAAACAGATTATCTGTAATAATGGTAGCATCCATGCAAGGAATATGGGACCTAATACTCAATTTTGGACTACTTTGTTTATAAGAATCCTTAGGGGTGTCATTAGGGGTGTCTGGGGTGGCAGGTAGCCTAGAGGTTAGAGCGTTGGACTTTGCGGTTAGAGGTTAGAGCGTTGGACTTTGCGGTTAGAGGTTAGAGCGTTGGACTTTGCGGTTAGAGGTTAGAGCGTTGGACTTTGCGGTTAGAGGTTAGAGCGTTGGACTTTGCGGTTAGAGTTTAGAGCGTTGGACTTTGCGGTTAGAGGTTAGAGCGTTGGACTTTGCAGTTAGAGGTTAGAGCGTAGGACTTTGCGGTTAGAGTTTAGAGCGTTGGACTTTGCGGTTAGAGTTTAGAGAGAGAGGTGGTAAGGAGAGAGAGAGAGAGAGAGAGGTGGTAAGGAGAGAGAAAGAGAGAGAGAGAGCGAGAGAGAGTTTACTGTTTACTGTTAATTTTTATTGTTTATTTAATTTTTGTATATTATAACTACTTCACCTGCTTTGCCAATGTTAACATATGTTTCCCATGCCAATAAAGCCCCTTGAATTGAATTGAGAAAGAGGTGGTAAGGAGAGAGAGAGAGAGAGAGGTGGTAAGGAGAGAGAGAGAGAGAGAGAGAGAGGTGGTAAGGAGAGAGAGAGAGAGAGGTGGTAAGGAGAGAGAGAGAGAGAGAGAGGTGGTAAGGAGAGAGAGAGAGAGGTGGTAAGGAGAGAGAGAGAGAGAGAGAGAGAGGTGGTAAGGAAAGAGAGAGAGAGGTGGTAAGGAGAGAGAGAGAGAGAGAGGTGGTAAGGAGAGAGAGAGAGAGAGAGAGAGAGAGGTGATAAGGAGAGAGAGAGAGAGAGAGAGGTGGTAAGGAGAGAGAGAGAGAGAGAGAGAGAGAGAGAGAGAGAGGTGGTAAGGAGAGAGAGAGAGAGAGAGGTGGTAAGGAGAGAGAGAGAGAGAGAGAGAGAGGTGATAAGGAGAGAGAGAGAGAGAGAGGTGGTAAGGAGAGAGAGAGAGAGAGAGAGAGAGAGAGAGAGATGTGGTAAGGAGAGAGAGAGAGAGAGAGAGAGAGAGAGGTGGTAAGGAGAGAGAGAGAGAGAGAGAGAGACGTGGTAAGGAGAGAGAGAGAGAGAGAGAGAGAGAGAGAGAGAGAGAGGTGGTAAGGAGAGAGAGAGAGAGAGAGAGGTGGTAAGGAGAGAGAGAGAGAGGTGGTAAGGAGAGAGAAAGAGAGAGAGAGAGGTGGTAAGGAGAGAGAGAGAGAGAGAGAGGTGGTAAGGAGAGAGAGAGAGGTGGTAAGGAGAGAGAGAGAGAGAGAGAGGTGGTAAGGAGAGAGAGAGAGGCGGTAAGAGAGAGAGAGGTGGTAAGGAGAGAGAGAGAGAGAGGTGGTAAGGAGAGAGAGAGAGGTGGTAAGGAGAGAGAAAGAGAGAGAGAGAGGTGGTAAGGAGAGAGAGAGAGAGAGGGGTGGTAAGGAGAGAGAGAGAGAGAGGTGGCAAGAGAGAGAGAGAGAGAGGTGGTAAGGAGAGAGAAAGAGAGAGAGAGAGGTGGTAAGGAGAGAGAGAGAGAGAGAGAGAGGTGGTAAGGAGAGAGAGAGAGAGAGAGAGAGAGAGAGAGAGAGAGAGAGGTGGTAAGGAGAGAGAAGAGAGAGAGAGAGTGGTAAGGAGAGAGAAAGAGAGAGAGAGAGAGGTGGTAAGGAGAGAGAGAGAGAGAGAGAGAGAGGTGGTAACGAGAGAGAGAGAGAGAGAGGTGGTAAGGAGAGAGGGAGAGAGGTGGTAAGGAGAGAGAAAGAGAGAGAGAGGTGGTAAGGAGAGAGGAGAGAGATGGTAAGGAGAGAGAAAGAGAAAGAGAGAGAGAGAGAGAGAGAGAGAGAGAGGTGGTGAGAGAGAGAGAGAGAGAGAGAGAGGTAGAGAGAGAGAGAGAGAGAGAGAGGGTGGTAAGGGGAGAGAGAGATAGAGAGAGGTAGAGAGAGAGAGAGAGAGGGTAAGGAGAGAGAGAGAGAGAGAGAGAGAGATGTGGTAAGGAGAGAGAGAGAGAGAGAGAGAGGTGGTAAGGAGAGAGAGAGAGAGAGAGAGAGAGAGAGACAGAGAGAGAGATAGGTAGAGAGAGAGGGAGAGAGGAGAGATGAGGATGACAAAGGTATACTGAGAGGGGGAAGAAGAAAGGGGAAGGGAGAGCGGGAGTTCGGGAGGAGGAGGAAAGGTAGGGAGATGGTTGTGTGGAAAGTGCAATAACCAGAGAGTGAAAGAGGAAAAAAATAACAAGCGAGAGAGAGAGAGAGAGAGAGAGAGAGAGAGAGAGAGAGAGAGAGAGAGAGAGAGGTGGGAAGGAGAGATAGAGAAGGGGAAACCTGGCAGGTCAGGCAGGGAAATTGCAGTGGTAGGATTTATTGCTTCAAGTGTAATTGGGTTCAACCTGTCCTCAGAGAAAATCTGTCCAAGTCTTTCCCAGGTTTGCCTGTGACGTTGTCTTGAGAACAGGTTGTTCATTCTGTGGTTCCTGGGTGCTTGCCTGGTGCATTGTCTAGTGACACAGTGATGGGGAAACACAAAGGAAACCCTATTCTCATTAACCCACGGGAATGAACAGAACAAGTTCATAACAGGAACACCCCTACTGCAGCTGGACCACTGTATTATCTTAGCTTATAACATGGCATTGTTGAATACTCCTTTCTGAATGGCTTGAAGGGCATTCTAGAGCGTGCATTATTTCCCTATAACACACGGTATATTTGCACGGTAGAATACAATGGCTGCAGTTTATTTTTACAATTTGGGTCCTTGAAAATTGCTTTGTAAGTTTGTTTTATGTATAATGTGTACTCATTAAAAACATACAGAAATGGGCTACAGTAATGTACTGTATATTTGCACCAATATTTACCAGTCACTCCCTGCGTAACTATACCAAGTTATACAGTGAGGTCCGAAATGATTGACACTCCTGATAAAGATTAGCAATAATGACTGTATAAAATGATTCATTCTAATACTGACTTAAATTGTATTCTCAAAAATAAATGGGAAATTATATAATTTTATACTAATACAATTGTTCAGTGAAAGACATTTTATTTAACAATATTTTTTTCTCAAAAAGGTAGGGGTCAAAATGATTGAAACCCTTAGAAATAAAGTAGTCAAAAGTTTAGTATTTGGTCCCATATTCCTAGCACGCAATGACTACATCAAGCTTGTCACTCTACAAACTCGATGGATCTATTTACAGTTTGTTTTTGGTTGTGTTTCAGATTGATTTGTGCCCAATAGAAATGAATAGTAAACAATGTATTGTGTCATTTTGGAATCACTTTTACTGTAAATAAGAATACAATCAAATCAAATTTATTTGTATAGCCCTTCGTACATCAGCTGATATCTCAAAGTGCTTTACAGAAACCCAGCCTAAAACCCCAAACGGCAAGCAATGCAGGTGTTGAAGCCCATTGGCTAGGAAAAACTCCCTAGAAAGGCCAAAACCTAGGAAGAAACCTAGAGAGGAACCAGGCTATGAGGGGTGGCCAGTCCTCTTCTGGCTGTGCCGGGTGGAGATTATAACAGAACATGGCCAAGATGTTCAAATGTTCATAAATGACCAGCATGGTCAAATAATAGGTCTGGGACAGGTAGCACGTCTGGTGAACAGGTCAGGATTCCATAGCCGCAGGCAGAACAGTTGAAACTGGAGCAGCAGCATGGCCAGGTGGACTGGGGACAGCAAGGAGTCATCATGCCAGGTAGTCCTGAGGCATGGTCCTACGGCTCAGGTCCTCCGAGAGAGAGAAAGAAAGAGAGAAAGAGAGAATTAGAGAGAGCATACTTAAATTCACACAGGACACCGGATAAGACAGGAGAAGTAATCCAAATATTCCAAACTGACCCTAGCCCCCCGACACATAAACTACTGCAGCATAAATACTGGAGGCTGAGACAGGAGGGGTCAGGAGACACTGTGGCAATGTTTCTTAAAACTTCTACATTCATGTGGATGCTTCCATGATTACCGATAATCCTTCATGAATTGTAAATAATGATGAGTGAGAAAGTTACAGAGAGTTACAGAGAAAGATCATATTCCCAAAACAGATTATCTGTAATAATGGTAGCATCCATGCAAGGAATATGGGACCTAATACTCAATTTTGGACTACTTTGTTTATAAGAATCCTTAGGGGTGTCATTAGGGGTGTCTGGGGTGGCAGGTAGCCTAGAGGTTAGAGCGTTGGACTTTGCGGTTAGAGGTTAGAGCGTTGGACTTTGCGGTTAGAGGTTAGAGCGTTGGACTTTGCGGTTAGAGTTTAGAGCGTTGGACTTTGCGGTTAGAGGTTAGAGCGTTGGACTTTGCAGTTAGAGGTTAGAGCGTAGGACTTTGCGGTTAGAGTTTAGAGCGTTGGACTTTGCGGTTAGAGGTTAGAGCGTTGGACTTTGCGGTTAGAGGTTAGAGCGTTGGACTTTGCAGTTAGAGGTTAGAGCGTTGGACTTTGCGGTTAGAGGTTAGAGCGTTGGACTTTGCGGTTAGAGTTTAGAGCGTTGGACTTTATGGTTAGAGGTTAGAGCGTTGGACTTTGCGGTTAGAGGTTAGAGCGTTGGACTTTGCGGTTAGAGGTTAGAGCGTTGGACTTTATGGTTAGAGGTTAGAGCGTTGGACTTTGCGGTTAGAGGTTAGCGGTTAGAGCGTTGGACTTTGCGGTTAGAGTTTAGAGCGTTGGACTTTGCGGTTAGAGGTTAGAGGTTAGAGCGTTGGACTTTGCGGTTAGAGTTTAGAGCGTTGGACTTTGCGGTTAGAGGTTAGAGCGTTGGACTTTGCGGTTAGAGTTTAGAGCGTTGGACTTTGCGGTTAGAGTTTAGAGCGTTGGACTTTGCGGTTAGAGGTTAGAGCGTTGGACTTTGCGGTTAAAGTTTAGAGCGTTGGACTTTGCGGTTAGAGGTTAGAGCGTTGGACTTTGCGGTTAGAGGTTAGCGGTTAGAGCGTTGGACTTTGCGGTTAGAGATTAGAGCGTTGGACTTTGCGGTTAGAGTTTAGAGCGTTGGACTTTGCGGTTAGAGGTTAGAGGTTAGAGCGTTGGACTTTGCGGTTAGAGGTTAGAGCGTTGGACTTTGCGGTTAGAGGTTAGCGGTTAGAGCGTTGGACTTTGCGGTTAGAGTTTAGAGCGTTGGACTTTGCGGTTAGAGGTTAGAGGTTAGAGCGTTGGACTTTGCGGTTAGAGTTTAGAGCGTTGGACTTTGCGGTTAGAGGTTAGAGCGTTGGACTTTGCGGTTAGAGTTTAGAGCGTTGGACTTTGCGGTTAGAGGTTAGAGGTTAGAGCGTTGGACTTTGCGGTTAGAGTTTAGAGCGTTGGACTTTGTGGTTAGAGTTTAGAGCGTTGGACTTTGCGGTTAGAGGTTAGAGCGTTGGACTTTGCGGTTAAAGTTTAGAGCGTTGGAATTTGCGGTTAGAGGTTAGAGCGTTGGACTTTGCGGTTAGAGGTTAGAGCGTTGGACTTTGCGGTTAGAGGTTAGCGGTTAGAGCGTTGGACTTTGCGGTTAGAGGTTAGAGCGTTGGACTTTGCGGTTAGAGTTTAGAGCGTTGGACTTTGCGGTTAGAGGTTAGAGGTTAGAGCGTTGGACTTTGCGGTTAGAGGTTAGAGCGTTGGACTTTGCGGTTAGAGGTTAGAGCGTTGGACTTTGCGGTTAGAGGTTAGAGCGTTGGACTCTTGTGTTGCAAGATCAACTCCCTGAGCTGACAAGGTAAAAATCTGTCGTTCTGACCCTTAACAAGGCAGTTAACCCGCTATTCCTAGGTCGTCATTCAAAATAAGAATTTGTTCTTAACTGACTTGCCTAGTAAAATAAAGGTAAAATAAAAAAAGGGGTGTCAATAATTTGGACTCCTACCTTTTGGTGAAGAAAAAAATAGTACTCTGAGCAACTGTATTATAATAAAAAAATATAATTGTCCTTTTTTTTTTGCATAAAATATAGGTCAGTATTTTGAATGATTTATTTTATACAGTCATTATTGCTCATCTTTAACACAGCCATGATTCAAGGCTGCTTTTGTGCTCGCATACCATATTATTCTATCAATGTCATTTCACAACCCACTGAAGCAAGGAAACAAGCTTTCTCAAACTAGACGTATTGTTCATCTAGCTGCAGCAGACGGCGGGACATTCTATCTCATGTATCGGCTAACAGATTGCATATCAGTTAGTGTTTTATGAAAGTAATCAATAATACAATCTTCTATTTCTATATGTATCATAGATGTAGTCTCACATGCTCCTTTTTTTTAATGAGGGATTTGATCACAGAGAATCATCATTATACCGAAGCATTTCTGTACAACATTAGTTCCGCCTCTAAAATAAAAGTGTGACATAGTCATTCCAGAGAGGGTTCCCTGGCAGGCACAGTACTGTGTGTGTGTTCCCCACCTCCTCACACTCCCGCCTCTTCCCTCCCTTCTCCAGTCCTCACTCCACCCGCCACTGCAGTGCGATTCTCCTCTCCCTGACAGGCACCAGCATTCACAAACCCACACTGCAGAACAGGCACACTGGTCCAGAATACCAATCAGAGAGAGAGAAAGAAATCACACAGTTCAGAAATAGGGATTCTCCTTCTCTCCCTGTGTGAAAGGGTAGAGGGAGGGAAGGAGGGGAGGCGGGGTGCTGAAGACACAATGTCGTCTGTTCAAGGTGTGGAGCTGTGGCTGCACTGGACTGCCTGCCACACCCACTCTAGTCAGGTGACGCAGACAGCTCTTTCTGCTTGTCTTGATAAGATTATTGACTGCTTTCTGTAAATGGGCCCAGGGTCATTGACTGGGAATGGGATGGGCAGGCTAGGCTGGGACAGGGATAGGGACTGCTGCACCATCTCCTGTTCTGCTGCATTTCCAGAAAGATAGGTGGGTGTGGCCGCATGGTCACAGCCTTGTGTTCCGCTCTGGGCCAATTGCAGGGCCCAAGGCTGTCCTTGAGATGATCTAGGATAAATCCGGGGGTATCCTCTCTCTCAGATATATTACAGTGGTGACAGCGTTAGGTGGGAATGGAAACGAGGTGAAATAAAATAGCTTCGTTTCCAGTTACTCTGCTGGCATTTGGAGGGTAGACTGGGTACCAGTCTGTTTGGTTATCATTCCTCTCCTTGTCATGCTAAACAAACTGGCATTTCTGCAGTCTTTGGTATATGATACAGAGTACAAAGAGTGGAACATTAGCTAAACAGACTGGTACCCAGGCTAGGAGGAGGGGGCCCAGGGGAGAACATGTATAAATGCATCCACAGTATGTTTAAACATGTATAAATGCATCCACCATATGTTTAAACATGTATAAATGCATCCACAGTATGTTTAAACATGTATAAATGCATCCACAGTATGTTTAAACATGTATAAATGCATCCACAGTATGTTTAAACATGTATAAATGCATCCACAGTATGTTTAAACATGTATAAATGCATCCACAGTATGTTTAAACATGTATAAATGCATGCACAGTATGTTTAAACATGTATAAATGCATCCACCATATGTTTAAACATGTATAAATGCATCCACAGTATGTTTAAACATGTATAAATGCATCCACCATATGTTTAAACATGTATAAATGCATCCACAGTATGTTTAAACATGTATAAATGCATCCACCATATGTTTAAACATGTATAAATGCATCCACAGTATGTTTAAACATGTATAAATGCATCCACAGTATGTTTAAACATGTATAAATGCATCCACAGTATGTTTAAACATGTATAAATGCCACGTTCTGACCTTTATTTCCTTTGTTTTGTCATTATTTAGTATGGTCAGGGCGTGACTTGGGGTGGGCAGTCTATGTTTGTTTTTCTATGATTTGGGTATTTCTATGTTTCAGCCTAGTATGGTTCTCAATCAGAGGCAGGTGTTATTAGTTGTCTCTGATTGAGAATCATACTTAGGTAGCCTACTGCAAATGTTTGTCTATGGAGATTGCATGGCTGTGTGCTCAATTCTATACACCTGTCAGCAACGGGTGCAGCTGAAAAAGCCAAATCCACTGATTTGAAGGGGTATCAAGATCATTTTGGCCATGTAGTGTATTATGACCAAAGTATGAAAAATGACTGTTACTTCTACATTGATAAAGTTTCATCATAAAGTTACTGTTCTCCTCCCCCATGTCAAACACTTGGATTCAGGAGGGCGGGATTATTAAGGGGATAGGGTGACATCAACTCCCATTTTAACATGATATTCTCTTACCTAATTTAAATAAGTACCGGCATGTAACCAACATCGGAGAAGGCGTGTTTGTAGAGGGGCGTGATTTATATAGCTACAAAATTTGCCTGTAGGGTGTCAGCAAATATAATTAAAAGTTTACCCTATTAATCTATGGCAAAGATACTTATGTCTCCCCTTGCATCTGAGTCTGGTGTTATATAGTTACTGTCTAGCAAGGTCTTCAGCCAGCATGGAACACAAGGTGGAGAAAGGGTCATTCAAAACTCTGACGCAGTAGTCATGTCAACACATCCATCAGTGCTGCTGTGAACCGCATCAAAAGAGCCATGCCAAACGGGAGATGTATGAAAAAAAAACATTTCAAAGAGCTGTCAGTCAAGGCGAGCTCATGAATATAAGCTCCCCGCCCACTCAGCCTGGCTTTTCAAACTTCCTGGTGGGACAGGGGGAAAAAAACAGGATTAATAAATATGAAGAAGATGTGCTCACCAATGGATGTAGGAGGCTTTACCAGATGTTACACTGTACAATGTATCATTTGAAATGGCTAAATTAGCGAAGCATTGGAGCAAAGGGATGCTGGCTTGGATTGGATAACAATAGAACGGGAAGTTATCCTTTCACCCCTGTTGATATTCTGTCACGTAGTCCTACAGGGGAGAGGTCTGTTGATATTCTGTCACGTAGTCTTACAGGGCAGAGGTCTGTTGATATTCTGTCACGTAGCCTTACGGGGCAGAGGTCTGTTGATATTCTGTCACGTAGTCTTACGGGGGAGAGGTCTGTTGATATTCTGTCACGTAGCCTTACAGGGCAGAGGTCTGTTGATATTCTGTCACGTAGTCTTACAGGGCAGAGGTGTGTTGATATTCTGTCACATAGTCTTACAGGGGAGAGGTCTGTTGATATTCTGTCACGTAGTCTTACAGGGGAGAGGTCTGGTGATATTCTGTCACGTAGTCTTACAGGGGAGAGGTCTGTTGATATTCTGTCACGTAGTCTTACAGGGCAGAGGTCTGTTGATATTCTGTCACGTAGTCTTACAGGGCAGAGGTCTGTTGATATTCTGTCACGTAGTCTTACAGGGCAGAGGTCTGTTGATATTCTGTCACATAGTCTTACAGGGGAGAGGTCTGTTGATATTCTGTCACGTAGTCTTACAGGGCAGAGGTCTGTTGATACTCTGTCACGTAGTCTTACAGGGGAGAGGTCTGTTGATATTCTGTCACGTAGTCTTACAGGGCAGAGGTCTGTTGATATTCTGTCACGTAGTCTTACAGGGCAAAGGTCTGTTGATATTCTGTCACGTAGTCTTACAGGGCAGAGGTCTGTTGATATTCTGTCACGTAGCCTTACGGGGCAGAGGTCTGTTGATATTCTGTCACGTAGTCTTACGGGGGAGAGGTCTGTTGATATTCTGTCACGTAGCCTTACAGGGGAGAGGTCTGTTGATATTCTGTCACGTAGTCTTACAGAGGAGAGGTCTGTTGATATTCTGTCACGTAGTCTTACAGGGGAGAGGTCTGTTGATATTCTGTCACGTAGTCTTACAGGGCAGAGGTGTGTTGATATTCTGTCACGTAGTCTTACAGGGGAGAGGTCTGTTGATATTCTGTCACGTAGTCTTACAGGGGAGAGGTCTGTTGATATTCTGTCACGTAGTCTTACAGGGGAGAGGTCTGTTGATATTCTGTCACGTAGTCTTACAGGGAGAGGTCTGTAGATATTCTGTCACGTAGTCTTACACGGCAGAGGTCTGTTGAAACTCCCAACCCAATTTTGTTGCACTCAAAATAGGTGTGGAGAACAGTACAGGAGATATGTGGAATTTCACATCTAAAACAAGGATTCTCATCATTGTGGCACAATCCTAGGCTACAGATAGGAAGACGTCTGTGTACTGGAAACAGTGGCTAATGAAAGGAATTCATACTATAGGTGATCTGAACAATGAAGATGTTTTAATGTCATACTCAGATTTGGTACAAAAATATGATGTGGGAGACAACAGATATTTCTGGAAATATTTACAAATGAGAGAAAGTTTGTTAACCGGGTATCAACAAAATCCAGGAAAGAACCCAATAGCTGAGTATTTGGAATTACCCAAACATAAAGCAGACATGTTTTGCTCAATATTTAGTCATCTGCAGAGTAAAGACTGTAAAAACATCAGAACAATATGTCAAATTGACCTTAAGTGTGAAATTGAGGATGAGACCTGGTTGAAGATCTTGTCCAGCTCAGGGAGGAACATAAGGGAAGCCAGGAGGAGACTTACTCAATATAAGATACTACATAGGTTTTATTGGACCCCAACAAGGCTTCAGAAGATGTGGTTGACCAACAGTTCTCTGTGTTGGAAATGCCAAAAAGATACTGGGACATTTTTTACTCACAATATGCGAATGTACATTAGTGCTACCTTGCTAGAAGGATGTTTTGAAATAGCTGGAGGAATGGTTGGGGTGAACAACTCCAGTTTCACAGAGAATATGTCTCTTGGGCAATAGAACAGAGTTACCTAATGTAACAAATGATCACTGTTGGTATGGTTACAGCAGCTAGAGTAGGGTCATGCCACTCATACTCTGAAACAGTGAATATAATTAATGTTGGAGGAAGCATTTTATGAACAAATGCTTGTTAGGATCACTGGTAGAAATTAGAATGGACACATTTTATTTGTCAAGTTTCTAAGACTGGGAGGTGATGACTTATGCTTGTGAATCCATTTAGTTTTGTATTATAGCTTGTGAGATACTATTTGACTGTGCATGTGTGCTGTGTTGGAGGATATGTCTGGATGTCATGCTCAATATTTTGATGCTTGTTTGTTTGTTTGTGGAAAAAAAGAAAAAAAGAAACACAACTTTAATAAGAACAAAAGAAGGATTGCATGGCCAGGCAAGGGATACGTTGTGTAATATTTTGACACGTTTAAGGTGTATTAAAGTGTATTATATAAGAGGGAAAAAATGCTGATTTGAATGTCATTGAGAAAACAGAGAAATTTCAAATATTTTTTTTCCGCAAACAGCCTTTCTGAATTTAAAAGTAATCCTTGAAGTAATCATCTAGGTTTTCAAAAGTATCTGTAATCTGATTACAATACTTTTGCTGGTAACGTAAAGGATTACAGTAACCCTTATTTTGTAATCCCTTACATGTAACGGCTTACATGTAATCTGTTAGTCCCCAACCCTGCTAACCAGGACTAGGACATTACCTGCATCTATATACTGGTCAAAACTACAGCTATCTGTAATGCCTGATCATAAATAAATGATGGACTCATCTCCTAATACAATGCTCGATCTTAATGCTCAATCATACAATAACAACACCAATCACCCAACTGAAAAGAGGACTATCTCCCCCAGCAGTTTCTGAAACCTCTCACTCTGGTAAAAGAAAGGTTCAATAAGCCAGTCATGATGGTTTGTCTGAGCGCATAGTGTCCCACATGGCAAACTGACATAAGCAATTATTAAACTCTCTGGCATAATTAAGAGATGCACCTCAGGACTCCACTTTGTGTGAGTCATACACACACACACACACAAACACACACACACACACACACACACACACACACACACACACACACAAACAAAGACAGTCAGTTGGGGACTGGCTCGGTCAGTGAGCGGAAAATAAAAATTGAAATTATGGGGCTTTATGTAATCTGTTTAAATTATGGGGCTTTATGTAATCTGTTTAAATTATGGGGCTTTATGTAATCTGTTTAAATTATGGGGCTTTATGTAATCTGTTTAAATTATGGGGCTTTATGTAATCTGTTTAAATTATGGGGCTTTATGTAATCTGTTTAAATTATGGGGCTTTATGTAATCTGTTTAAATTATGGGGCTTTATGTAATCTGCTTATCTTGACGTGAACGGCCTTACAATGCGCCGAAAAAGCTGTTTGTTTTTATCAAAACAAAGATGGGTGCCCGAAGGTCTCCTAGCTTCTTCTTCTTCTAGATGGTTATGCAACACAAAACACATGGTGGAATTGGATTTGTTTCATTGGTCAATGGAGCCACAGGTTACATAATAATACACAGTAGTGCTCATCAAACCAAACATTATTTGTCACATGCGCCAAATACAACAGGTATTCAATTTCACCTTAACGTAAAATGCTTACTTACAAGCCCTTAACCAACAATGCAGTTCAAGAAAGATCAAGGCAAGTTGTGATACAACCCGGGATTGAACCAGGGTCTGTAGTGACACCTCTAGCACTGAGATGCAGTGCCTCAAACCCCTGCGCCGCCTGTTCAGCCCAGATTTTCCTGTTGTCCACGATCAGCTCCTTGCTCACATTGAGGGAGGAGACTAAGCACACACCCCTGAGGGGTCCCAGTGTTGAGGATCAGTGTGGCAGTCGTGTCGTTGCCTACCCTTACCACCTGGGGGCGGCCCGTCAGGAAGTCCAGGATCCAGGTATTTAGTCCCATAGTCCTTAGATTAGTGCTGAGCTTTGTGGGCACTGAGCTATAGTCAATGAACAGCATTCTCACATAGGTGAATTTGCCCAGGTGGGAAAGGGCAGTGTGGTGTGCAATTGAGATTGCGTCATCTGTGGATCTGTTGGGGCAGTAAGCGAATTGGAGTGGGTCTAGTGTGTTCGGGATGATGGTGTTGATGTGAGCCATGACCAGCCTTTCAAAGCACTTTATGGCTACCGACGTGAGTGCTACGGGGCAGTAATCATTTAGATAGGTTACCTTCGCTTCCTTGGTCACAGGGACTATGAAACAGATAGATATTACAGACTCAGTCAGGGAGAGGTTGAAAATGTCAGTGAAGACACTTGCCAGTTGGTCCGCGCATGCTTTGAGTACACATCCTCCGTCTAGCCCTGCGGCTTTGTGAATGTTGACCTGTTTAAAGGTCGTGCTCACATTGGCTACAGAGAGCGTTATCACACAGTCGTCCGGAACAGCTCTCATGCATGCTTCAGTGTTGCTTGCCTCAAATCGAGCATAAAAGGCATTTAGCTCATCTTGTAGGCTCACGTCATTGGGCAGCTTGCGGCTGGGTTTCCCATTGTAGTCCGTAATAGCTTTTAAGCCTTGCCACATCCGACGAGCGTCAGAGCCGGTGTAGTAGGATTCAATCTTAATCCTGTAATGACGCTTTGCATGTTTGATGGTTCGTCTGAGCGCATAGTGTCCCACTACTTGAAATGTGGATGTTGCCTGTAATCCATGGCATCAGGTTGGGATACGTACGTACGGTCACTGTGGGGACGACGTTGTTGATGCACTTATTGATGAAGCTGTTGACTGAGGTGATATACTCCTCAATGCCATTGGATGAATCCCGGAGTATATTCCAGTCTGTGCTAGCAAAACAGTCCTGTAGCGTAGCATCTGCATCATCTGACCACTTCCGTATTGAGCGAGATACTGGGACTTCCTGCTTTAGTTTTTGCTTGTAAGCAGTAATCAGGAGGATATAATTATGGTTAGATTTGCCAAATGAGGGCGAGGGAGAGCTTTGAATACGTCTCTGTGTGTGGACTAAAGGTGGTCAAGAGTTTTATCCCTCTGATTGCACATGTGACATGCTGGTAGAAATGAAGTAAAACAGATTTAAAACTTCTTCGGGATTGGTGTCCCTTCCACGGGACGGTTGAGCTAACTTAGGCTAATGCAATTAGCATGAGGTTGTAAATAACAAGAATATTTCCCAGGACATAGACATATCTAATATTAGCAAAAAGCTCAAATTCTTGTTAATCTAACTGCACTGTCCAATTTAAAGTAGCTATTACAGTGAAAGAATACCATGCCATTGTTTGAGAAAGCACAATTTTGAACATGAAAAGTTGTTAATAAACAAATTAGGCACATTTGGGCAGTCTTGATACAACATTTTGAACCGAAATACAATGTTTTATTAGGTCAGTCTAAAACTTGCACTGCTGCCATCTGGTGGCCAAAATCTAAATTGCACCTGGGCTGGAATAATACATTATGGCCTTTCTCTTGCATTTCAAAGATGATGGTACAAAAAAATATTTTAAAAAGTGTTGGTTTTTTCTTCGTATTATCTTTAGCAGATCTATTGTGTTATAGATCTAGTGAACATTCTCTATCTTTTCTTCACGCAAATGAGGGGGATTTGGGCCCTCTCCCGAGAAAGCAGTATATCCTTCGTGTCAAACTTCTTAAAGAAAAAATCTTTGCCCAATTCGAGGTGAGTAATCGCTGTTCTGATGTCCAGAAGTTATTTTCGTTCCTAAGAGATGGTAGCAGCAACATTATGTACAAAATAAGTTAAAAAAAAAGAAATATCAAAATAGCACAGTTGGTTATGAGCCCGTAAAACGCCATTTATAAAAAACAAATCAAATAAAAATCCTTCATGTAGTATTCACTAAAAGGGAGAATATTCATGTGTTTCCCTGTGTTGTCTGCCATTATATGTTACATCATGTCACCGAGATAAAAATGTTTACGTTTCAAATAGATGAGCAGAATTATAATGACACCGCTAAGAAGTCATAGAATTTGCTCAATATTATCTCTTGTGAAAGTCAAGATGACTGTGTGGAAAAAATAGTAGTTCTCGTCACACTAACGTTCAACTAAGTCAATAGTTAATGTTTCGTTACTAAAACAAACACCTAATCACCAGTACAATCATGTCTCTCTCCCCTCTACAGAATACTGATGCAACCTCTGGCAAGAAATAATCCAAGATGTTTGTAACCGGACATCGTCTTCTCCATTTTGCATCTTTTAAATCAAATGTAATGTTCTCCTTATTTTTGGAGTTTCACGTTTCAGAAGAAAGACTGAAGTGCTTGAGAGGAACACACCACTAGATGTGATTTAGCCCTGAAAAACTGAAAGGGACAAGTGTTGCCAATAGCCTGCAAGGGGAGGAAGCATATGCCTTAATTCTTAATAGGCTGGAACCAAAGATAACATAGAAACGGAGTCCCACTGAGGCATGCATGAGAGCATCATTCTCATTGACAGGGCTGTAGTGGAGCAGGTTGAGAGCATCACCAACAAACTAGAATGGTCCAAACACACCAATACAGTTGTGAAGAGGGCACGACAAAGCCTATTCCCCCTCGGGAAACTAAAAATATTTGGCATGGGTCCTCAGATCCTCAAAAGGTTCTACAGCTGCAACATCGAGAGCATGGTTACATCACTGCCTGGTACGGCAACTGCTCGGCCTCCGACCGCAAGGCACTACAGAGGGTGGTGCATACGGCCCTAAGCTGCCTGCCATCCAGGACCTCTACACCAGGTGTTGTCAGAGGAAGGCTCTAAAAATTGTCCTAGACCACAGCCACCCCAGTCATAGACTGTTCTCTCTACTACCGCATGGCAAGCGGTACCGGAGTGCCAAGTATAGGTCCAAGAGGCTTCTCAACAGTTTTTACCCCCAAGCAATAAGACTCCTGAACAGGTAACCAAATGGCTACCCAGACTATTTGTCTGGCTATTGTGTGTCCTCCCCAACCCCTCTATTACGCTGCTACTCTCTGTTTATCATATATGCATAGTCACTTTAACTATACATTCATGTACATACTACCTCAATTAGCCCGACTAACCAGTGCTCCCGCACATTGGCTACCCAGACTATCTGCATTGTGTCCCGCCACCCACCAACCCCTCTTTTACGCTACTGGTACTCTCTGTTTATCATATATACATATTCACTTTAACCATACAGTACCTACATGTATATACTACCTCAATTAGCCCAACTAACCGGTGCCTGTATGTAGCCTTGCTGCTGTTATAGACTCACTACTGTATATAGCCTTGCTACTGTTATAGACTCACTACTGTATATAGCCTTGCTACTGTTATAGACTCACTACTGTATATAGCCTTGCTACTGTTATAGACTCACTACTGTATATAGCCTTGCTACTGTTATAGACTCACTACTGTATGTAGCCTTGCTACTGTTATAGACTCAATACTGTATATAGCCTTGCTACTGTTATAGACTCACTACTGTATATATTCTCCTTCTTTCTCTCTTCCTTTTCTCACTCTCCTTCCCTCTCTACCTCTCTCCACCATTCTCACTCACGGGAGGTTGGTGGCACCTTAATTTGGGAGGAGGGGCTCGTGGTAATGGCTGGAGCAGAATAGGTGGAATGTTATTAAATACATCAAACACATGGTTTCCATGGTTACTTCCAGGTGTTTGATGCCATTCCATTTGCTCCATTATGGCCATTATTATGAGCCGTCCTCCCCTCAGCAGCCTCCTGTGCTCTCACTGTACCTCTCACTCTCTCCCTCAATCACCCTCTCTCTCCCTCTCTCTGTAGTTTCTCCCATGTTATCCTTTAATATCATTTTAGAATAGCCATTTAGGTGTGTATGAGAAACACATCATAGACAGTAACTGTAGAAAGATGTTCTATTTGGTCACGATAACCTGATCTAACCATTGTAGTCTACTAGCTGAGTACTGTGGGCTGCTGAATAAAGCAGGACAGATCCCGGCGGCCGGAGGAGTGCCGTAGTGTAGCCATGTTGTGCTGGGTGGGCTGGGCTGGACACATGTCCCCGGAGCTGCTCAGACAGTGCCAGGTCTTTGTACCTAGCCAGCGGGGCTTCTTGTCAGTGTACCAAATATCACTCTATTCTCTATGTTGTGCAAATGTTTGAAAATGACATTTATTGTCTGCTTCATTACATGAGTTGCATGTTCTGTTAAGATGCATTACCATAGTCTAAATGTGACTTCTGTCATTCTGAGCAACGTGCGTGGACACCCTAATGGGTTATACACCCAACGCATATGGATCTGGTACATTTCTCAAATGGCAGATCAATTAAAATCTTCCCGGTCACATTGTCCGGTGCCACATTAAAGGAAACCCTGGGTGTGTAAAAGACAAGCTGAAGCCTGAAGCTTGCAGTGTAGCCATGTTGGGTCGGGCTGGACACATGTCCCCGGAGCTGCTCAGACAGTGCCAGGTCTTTGTACCTAGGCAGCGGGGCTTCTTGTCAGTGTACCAAATATCACTCTATTCTCTATGGTGTGCTCTACTTTGGACCCGAGGGCGCTACATAGGGAATAGGGTGCCATCTGGGACCCAGACCTTCTCTCTGTGAGTGCGGAGGTTACACTGGAGAGAGATGCTAGCGGAATGGGCTGGCACCTGAAGCTCCATTTCTGCCTCCACGTTCCAATGCCTCGCCTGATTGCATAAGAACTTGGTGTCAGTGGCCAAGGTTAAAAACTGTCTGATGTCTTGTGTGCCCATTTGAATGTCCCCTCCTGTTTAAATACAATGATGAAAAAAAATGTTTTCTTCTATTTGTTTTCAGGCTTTTTATATCTTATCTTATAACCATGTTGTCACATCCCAGACTTTACTGTGTGTTAATGGTACACTCACTGTGTTAATGATCGCTCTCTGGTATCCTCAATGTGTTAATTACTGCTCTCTGGTATCCTCAATGTGTTAATAACTGCTCTCTGGTATCCTCAATGTGTTAATAACTGCTCTCTGGTATCCTCAATGTGTTAATGACTGCTCTCTGGTATCCTCAATGTGTTAATAACTGCTCTCTGGTATCCTCAATGTGTTGACGACCGCTCTCTGGTATCCTCACTGTGTTAATGACTGCTCTCTGGTATCCTCAATGTGTTGACGACTGCTCTCTGGTATCCTCACTGTGTTGATGACTGCTCTCTGGTATCCTCACTGTTTTGACGACCGCTCTCTGTTATCCTCACTGTGTTAATGACCTCTCTCTGGTATCCTCACTGTGTTAATGACCGCTCTCTGGTATCCTCAATGTGTTAATAACTGCTCTCTGGTATCCTCAATGTGTTGACGACCGCTCTCTGGTATCCTCACTGTGTTAATGACTGCTCTCTGGTATCCTCAATGTGTTGACGACTGCTCTCTGGTATCCTCACTGTGTTGATGACTGCTCTCTGGTATCCTCACTGTTTTGACGACCGCTCTCTGTTATCCTCACTGTGTTAATGACCTCTCTCTGGTATCCTCACTGTGTTAATGACCGCTCTCTGGTATCCTCAATGTGTTGACGACCGCTCTCTGGTATCCTCAATGTGTTAATGACCGCTCTCTGGTATCCTCAATGTGTTAATGACTGCTCTCTGGTATCCTCACTGTGTTAATGACCGCTCTCTGGTATCCTCACTGTGTTAATGACTGTTCTCTGGTATCCTCACTGTGTTGATGACTGCTCTCTGGTATCCTCAATGTGTTGACGACCGCCCTCTGGTATCCTCAATGTGTTGATGACCGCCCTCTGGTATCCTCAATGTGTTGATGACTGCTCTCTGGTATCCTCACTGTGTTAATGACTGCTCTCTGGTATCCTCACTGTGTTAATGACTGCTCTCTGGTATCCTCAATGTGTTGACGACTGCCCTCTGGTATCCTCAATGTGTTGATGACCGCCCTCTGGTATCCTCAATGTGTTGATGACCGCCCTCTGGTATCCTCAATGTGTTGATGACTGCCCTCTGGCATCCTCAATGTGTTGATGACCGCCCTCTGGTATCCTCAATGTGTTGATGACCGCCATCTGGTATCCTCAATGTGTTGATGACCGCCATCTGGTATCCTCAATGTGTTGATGACTGCCCTCTGGTATCCTCAATGTGTTGATGACCGCCCTCTGGTATCCTCAATGTGTTGATGACTGCCCTCTGGTTTCCTCAATGTGTTGATGACTGCCCTCTGGTATCCTCAATGTGTTGATGACTGCCCTCTGGTATCCTCAATGTGTAAATGACCGCCCTCTGGTATCCTCAATGTGTTGACGACTGCCCTCTGGTATCCTCAATGTGTTAATGACCGCCCTCTGGTATCCTCAATGTGTTGATGACTGCTCTCTGGTATCCCAATGTGTTAATGACTGGCCTCTGGTATCCTCAATGTGTTGATGACTGTCCTCTGGTATCCTCAATGTGTTGATGACTGCCCTCTGGTATCCTCAATGTGTTAATGACCGCCCTCTGGTATCCTCAATGTGTTGACGACTGCCCTCTGGTATCCTCAATGTGTTAATGACCGCCCTCTGGTATCCTCAATGTGTTGATGACTGCTCTCTGGTATCCCAATGTGTTAATGACTGGCCTCTGGTATCCTCAATGTGTTGATGACTGCCCTCTGGTATCCTCAATGTGTTGATGACTGCCCTCTGGTATCCTCAATGTGTTGATGACCGCCCTCTGGTATCCTCACTGTGTTAATGACCGCCCTCTGGTATCCTCAATGTGTTGATGACTGCTCTCTGGTATCCCAATGTGTTAATGACTGGCCTCTGGTATCCTCAATGTGTTGATGACTGCCCTCTGGTATCCTCACTGTGTTAATGACCGCCCTCTGGTATCCTCAATGATATTATGTCTATTACAAGTTTTTTGTGTGCTTCTTTTCAAAATAGTCAAATGAATGAGCTAAACTAAACTCCGTAACCGTCACCACCGGTGGGAAGCACCATGACGACGACAACAACAACAACAATCATGTCTGAGTAGACAGCTGGGTAGGAAATAACTGATTCAAAATTATAATCTTGATAATCTTATGTAATTATTGTTTTACTCTGATTTGACAGTCAATGTGATATGCAAATTATATCCAGGTCTCACAACAAATAGATCAATATACATACAGCCACCAGGATTTAGTGACGCATATTAGGGATTCATTTCCAGCATAAGATTGAAAAGCTTCACAAGTCTACCTAGCCTATCTATTAAAGTCAATAATGTTTTCCTTATTGTCTGACACTAATCTGATTAGAGATTACCAGAGGATTAGGGGTGCAATCAGATTAAATTATGGACCGTGACACTGCAGAGCCATTTCAACCTCTATCCTTACACTATTACTCCCTCTCTCTCCCTGTATCTCCTCTCCATCCCTCTATCTCCCTGTCTCTCCTCTTCATCCCTCTCTCTCCCTCTCTCCTCTCCATCCCTCTCTCTCCCTGTCTCTCCTCTTCATCCCTCTCTCTCCCTCTCTCCTCTCCATCCCTCTCTCTCCCTCTCTCCTCTTCATCTCTCTCTCTCCCTGTCTCTCCTCTTCATCCCTCTCTCTCCCTCTATCCTCTCCATCCCTCTCTCTCCCTCTCTCCTCTTCATCTCTCTCTCTCTCCCTGTCTCTCCTCTTCATCTCTCTCTCTCCCTGTCTCTCCTCTTCATCTCCCCCTCTCTCTCCCTGTCTCTCCTCTTCAGCTCTCTCTCTCTCCCTGTCTCTCCTCTTCATCTCTCCCTCTCTCTCCCTGTCTCTCCTCTTTATCCCTCTCTCCCAGACACTCCTCTTCATCTCTCTCTCCCTGTCTCTCCTCTTCATCTCTCCCTCTCCCTGTCTCTCCTCTTCATCTCCCCCTCTCTCTCCCTGTCTCTCCTCTTCAGCTCTCTCTCTCTCCCTGTCTCTCCTCTTCATCTCTCCCTCTCTCTCCCTGTCTCTCCTCTTTATCCCTCTCTCCCAGACACTCCTCTTCATCTCTCTCTCCCTGTCTCTCCTCTTCATCTCTCCCTCTCTCTGTCTCTCCTCTTCATCTCTCCCTCTCTCTCCCTGTCTCTCCTCTTCATCCCTCTCTCTCTGTCTCTCCTCTTCAGCTCTCTCTCTCCCCCTGTTTCACCTCTTCATCTCTCTCTCCCTGTCTCACCTCTTCATCTCTCTCTACCTGTTTCACCCCTTCATCTCTCTCTCTCTCCCTGTCTCACCTCTTCATCTCTCTCTCCCTGTTTCACCTCTTCATCTCTCTCTCCGTTTCACCTCTTCATATCTCTCTCCCTGTCTCACCTCTTCATCTCTCTCTCCCTGTCTCACATTTTCATCTCTCTCTCTCCCTGTTTCACCTCTTCATATCTCTCTCCCTGTTTCTCCTCTTCATCTCTCTCTCCCTGTCTCTCCTCTTCATCTCTCTCTCCCTCTCTCCCTCCTTTTCATATCTCTCTCTCCCTGTCTCTCCTCTACCTCCCTACACTCTTCCTGCACCACAGACACGTCATCCAGTCCTATCAGCTATTGCCATCTCTGACAGAGCACCAAGCCAATAATTTGGCTGTGGCCAGGCATCGATCGGGACACAAAGGGAGATTGTGTTGCCGTCAATAACCCAGGAATCCTTTACAGCCAGCCGCCCCAACCATTTATGGCCTGTTTTCTTAGGAAGTGTGCCGCTATGCAATAACACACGCAGGTTCACACACACACACGTGCATACAAATGTGCATACACCCACATACACAGGTGCAAACACACACACACACACACACACACACCCAAACACATGCATACACACATGCACGTGCAGTCCGTGTACACACAGCCACATGCAGTCCAAGCACACATACAGACACAAACACACCTCTAGTTTCCCATTTCTATGTGTGAGGTGAGAGAGGAAGCATTAAGTAAACAAACAACAAATTCAGTCAATCTGAGTGTTCTTTACCAAGGGAGTCTGGGTAATGAAGTAGCAGAGGCTATGATAATGTTAATGAGATCAGATGCCCAGAAAGACCTAACGAGAGCTTTGGAGTCTCAAATGCTTGGCAGATCTGAGAACGGCTGTCTTCTGTCAAGGATGTGATGCAGAAACAGAAACCAATTAGTTGGACAATAGTGTGTGTGGGGTGGGTGTAGTATAGTGTGTGCATGTGTGTGCGGGAGAGTGTCTGTGTGTGCCTGCGTGCGTGCGTGTCAGGGTTTCCGTTAGCCGGTTTCCATTAGCCATATATTTTTTTAAAGACGATAAATAAACATTAATTAACGTAACCAAATTACAGAGATTAACGATTAATTTACTACTGGTGACATGTAATGGGGAATATATTTTTAAAAAATGTTTTATCAAAGGGCAAACCATTCACACAATGAAATGATGAATGCACAAGAATAGGCAGCTGAGCCATTGTGAAGCCATTTCCGCCTGAATGACGTGCCCAAAGTAAACTGCCTATTGCTCAGGCCCTGAAGCCAGGATATGCATATAATTGGTACCATTGGAAAGAAAACTCTTTGTTTTGTAGAAATGTTAAAATAATGTAGGAGAATATAACACAATAGATAGGGGAGGAGAAAATCCAAAGAAAAACTAACCGGATAGCTCTCTGGATGCAATTCCTATGGCTTCCACAGGGTGTCATCAATCTATGTTCAAGGTTTCAGGCTTGTAACTTCAAAAACGAATAAGAAATAACAGTTTTAGTAGAAGGACACAGTCTTGGAAATTTGTGTTTGCGTGCCATGAAGACAGAACGCACCTGCTAAAATCTGTTTCCTATTGAACATACTTCTTTCCGTTAGAAATATTATAGTTTGGTTACATTTTAGGGTATCTGTGGAGTAAATAGAAACATATTTTGACTTGTTGAATCAAAGTTTAGGGGTAGATTTTTGGATTCCTTTCTCTACATGTTGAACGAGTGGATAACTCAAATCGATGGCGCCAACTAAACAGACTTTTTGGGATATAAAGAAGGATTTTATCTAACAAAACGACACTACATGTTATAGCTGGGACCCTTTGGATGACAAATCAGAGGAAGAATTTCAAAAAGTAAGTGAATATTTAATCGCTATTTGTTAATTTATGAAACCTGTGCCGGTGGAAAAATATTTTGTGGGGCGCCGTCCTCAAACAATCGCATGGCATGTTTTCGCTAGATTTTAAGATTTTAAGCTTTCAACTGATATAAGACACTTACATGTACCTAAATGTTTAATATCCATAATTTGTATGATTATTTATTTGTACGCCTAGCCCTAAATGTGATTTCTGTCATTCTGAGCACTGTGAGTGGACGCCCTAACATAGAAGAATCTGGAAGTTTTCTGAAATAGCAGGTAAATTAAATTCACATTTTCTTAAGGGAAACCCTGGTGCATGTGTAAAAGACAAGCTGAAGCCTGGTGTGTCTGAGGGGATCAATTCACACTATTTCAGGAAATGCTATTTTCAAAGAACAGCGGTCATCCTACACATTGGTGTGAGACACTACGCATTCTTGTCACTTTGGTTGAATTACAGCAGCAATTTACCCAAATGGATGACCCTGTAGATCCCTCCTAGCCCAGCAAAGAATCTTTCTTTTCGGGTGTTCTCATTGAAAATCCTCTCATTTCTCAAACTGTCATGTGTCCTCCCTCTGGCACAGCCGTCGTTTGCCAAGCTGCTGAGAGAGAGAGACACACTTGGGCTGTGAATTCAGTTTTCAAAACAAGGTGACATTTTAGATCACTGCATACATTTGTTGACCTATTACTCAGTTCGTTACAAACATTTATATTCGGACCCACCAATGGAAATGTGGACATCATTTAACATTTCTTACTTTAGTAAAGCAAGACACTTTGGTGAAAGGCTCCCATGTTCAAGGTGGAAAACAATGAAACATTAGAAGAAAATTATCTGCATTCATCACTCTTTCAAGTCATTCAGGACAGTATGTACCAGGGAGTAATCTGAATATACTGCACACTGGTATTTTTTCTTTAATTCACAACCAAAAACAGGTGAGGATTCCCCTGTGTCTGAGGCCATTCAAATCAGTAAAATTGGAGACTGCTGTGCTTAGCTAGAATGATGAATTGTGCCTAAAAGGCCCACTGACAGCATTTTCAGGCAAGTTTTTTGCTTACCTTATTGTCTGGGATTTGAAGAATAACTTCTGTTCTGCAAGGTTTTCCAGGACACAACTGACTCAGCCTGTGCTTCCCAGTGGCGCAGCAGTCTAAGGCACTGCATCTCAGTGCAGGAGGTGTCACTGCATCTCAGTGCAGGAGGTGTCACTGCATCTCAGTGCAGGAGGCGTCACTGCATCTCAGTGCAGGAGGCGTCACTGCATCTCAGTGCAGGAAGTGTCACTGCATCTCAGTGCAGCAGTCTAAGGCACTGCATCTCAGTGCAGCAGTCTAAGGCACTGCATCTCAGTGCAGGAGGTGTCACTGCATCTCAGTGCAGCAGTCTAAGGCACTGCATCTCAGTGCAGCAGTCTAAGGCACTGCATCTCAGTGCAGCAGTCTAAGGCACTGCATCTCAGTGCAGCAGTCTAAGGCACTGCATCTCAGTGCAGTAGTCTAAGGCACTGCATCTCGGGGCAGCAGTCTAAGGCACTGCATCTCAGTGCAGGAGGCGTCACTGCATCTCAATGCAGGAGGCGTCACTGCATCTCAGGGCAGGAGGCGTCACTGCATCTCAGTGCAGGAGGTGTCACTGCATCTCAGTGCAGGAGGCGTCACTGCATCTCAGTGCAGGAGGCGTCACTGCATCTCAATGCAGGAGGCGTCACTGCATCTCAGTGCAGGAGGCGTCACTGCAGTCCCTGGTTCAAATCCAGGCTGCACCATATCCGGCTGTGATTGGGAGTCCCATAGCCCAGTGTTGTCCGAGTTTGGCTGGGGTAGGCCGTCATTGCAAGTAAGAATTTGTTCTTAACTGGCTTGCCTAGTTACTTTTTTTAATTACAAAAACCTCTTCTTGATGAGGCCAAAACGTGTCAACGTCAAGTTTTCACCACAAAGTCTTCTGCATTGGAACTAATTGATGCACTATTGCTGTAGCTCATCTGAATTGAAGCCCTCGATTATGTTTTAGCATATTGTGGTAAATCCTGAGGACCCCAGAGGATTACAGTTACAAGCATGTTGTTATTTAGAGACATTGACAACAAATTCCAAATGATTATTTGTGAAGTAGAGGATGTAGAGGATGTAAGTATACAATCTAGCCTGATGATTAGGGATGTAATTCAAGGTAGGTGTGACAGAGCCTGTTTTGCATGTTATTTTGGCATTAATAGGTATCACATATCAGTTTGCAAACACAGATTTAAAAAAAAATCTGTTAGGAACTCGGGTCTCTTTCTAGAGCTCCGACCTGAAGATCACTGAAGTCATCATGATTCAACCTGGTTTATTTCCCGGGTTCCCAGTTGTTTTGAAAGCACCATAAATCCAGACAGACTTTGATGACAAAGTTTCATGACAGAATTTGCCCACGAAGGACTGCCTTGCCACCTTCCTGTTCAAGTGAGCACAACAAGGTGAGTCCAAAAATGTCTTGTATGCTGCTGCATATGCCAGGGAGATAAGAATACTGCAGCTCATAAAGCGTAAGTGTATGTTGTGTAGTAAGCTGTAAGTAGCCCATGTGTCTCACCCTAATCATTTGGTCCCTTTTCCCCTCATCATTTTGTGTACTGTTCAGACTTGGTGGTGTTGTGTGTAGCCTGTTTTATAGAAATGTAATCATTGAATATTGAAAGAGCTTTCATTGTCTGCTTATATGCCACCTTTATTTATCCTACGGTTCTGACTGTAAGATACTGTAAGAAGTCACATGTTCTGAATTCTCAAGTCCTGAACAAATAGTTATATTGACTATGCCCATCCTAGCTCGCTCATTAATGTCTTATGTGTTTTAAAAAGGCAGTAAATGAGGCTGAATTAACATATTTTACAGACAGCCAGGGGCACCCTACAACATGCAGGCATATTTTACAGACAGCCAGGGGCACACTACAACACAGACATCTTTTACAGACAGCCAGGGGCACACTACAACACAGACATCTTTTACAGACAGCCAGGGGCACACTACAACGCAGACATCTTTTACAGACAGCCAGGGGCACACTACAACATGCAGACATCTTTTACAGACAGCCAGGGGCACACTACAACACAGACATCTTTTACAGACAGCCAGGGGCAAACTACAACACGCAGACATAATTTACAAACGAAACATCAGAAGCAGTAGGGATAAACAGGGATGTTCATGAGTGAATTGGATCTCTTTCCTGTCCTGCTAAGCATTGAAAATGTAATGAGTACTTTTGGATGTCGGGGAAAATGTATAGAGTAAAAAGTACATTATTTTCTTTAGGAATGTAGTCAAGTAAAGGTAGTCAAAACTATAAATCGTAAAGTACAGGTACCTAAAAAAACGACTTAAGAAGTACTTTAAAGTATTTTTACTTAATTAAGTACTTTACACCACTGGCTGATAGCCAGGTGTAGCAGTGGTAAGGTGTTGGGACTGCTGTTGGGACAGCTTTATGTAGGCCTTAATAGTTTGTGGGCACTGTTTGTCACCGTTATAGTGAAATTAATATATTGTTTAGTATTGTGTTGTGTAATGACTTTGCTGGTATGCATCTTAAACAGTATTATTATTTTTTGCCCCACCAAGATTTACATTTGCCACTGATGTAAACATAGACTAGTATGCCGTGCCTGTGCCTCAAAGTAACCCCTCACCTTCCATCGGTCAGTATGTATTAAATGACTGCCCTCTGGTGGAATTTATCTACAACCGGCCAACGTCCGAGCCACTGTAGGTGCATTATCCACAGGTGACACCAGAAGTGCCAGGGACAGCAAGGCATATAGCAGAGTATGATAAGATATGAGCTATGCACATTGCCCCATCATTCAAATAATGAAATGTCCTCCTATTCAATGCCAGGTAAGACATACGCCAACTGACTACACATACTGTTGTATTTAAGTCCCTGGGCACTGTAAGCTCACTCTCTATTGCAAGGATGGCCATCATACTGGCTCTACAAATCTGTCATGTCATGCCATCAACTTCAAGGATCAGATGCCTCATATAATAATGGTTTGTAATGAATACATGGTATTTGGTGTACGAGGTTGATACGTTTTACAGTAGGCAGGCAACATACGTTTCTTGGAGAGGTAAGCTGTTATGCTCTATGGCCTTGATATTTCTCAAAGGCTGTTCATGTCATTTTTTATGTCCATAGTGGAGAATGTTGCATTGTAAATCGCAACCCTGGGGGCCATGTTCTCTGCCTATGTTCTGACATACCTGTGAGCACATCAATCAATCTTTATAAAGCCTGATTATAGAGCTGGCATTGCACAAAGGAAGTACCACTTTACACAGTGGATTCGAATTTCCCCAGAGCTGTCTGAATCCATGGCAATGTGGTGTCTACTTAAAACGTATATAATACTGCTACATTTTAAATATAATTCGTATAGGTCAACATCTTGCCATTTTATGAGTACCTTAATCACATATACAGATACATGAAAAAACTAGATATTAACTAAATTAAAAATGAATTCCAACCTCTTGCACTCCAGTATCATGTAATTATTTTTAACAACTTTCCGGATTCATTTCAGCAGTAGCGTGAAACACGCCCACAATACTGTTTCAACGTCACTATTGGCCAAAGAGGAAGCTAATTTCTGTTTTATTGGTCGATATCGTATGGGTCCTATATACTAACCAATGACATTTGTGTATGGAAGACACGATTTTTACTGCGTTGGAGGGAGGGGTACACTTGTTGTTGTACGATTGAAAGTTGGGGGTGAAAGTGGCGCTATCGGGGTGCAAAGACGTCGGATCTCTCATTCAAAATAGGTATTCGAAGAAATCACCGGTAAGTGTAAGTGACCGGTCAACTTTTAAAAACCGTTTTGTGGCTAATAAAGAAACGATAGTGGCTGAAAATGGTAGCCAACGTTAGCGACGCAGAATCATTCACCGTGAAGCGAGTTCACATGGATTGAATAAGCCGCAGGTAGTGATATTGCTAATTTAGCTAGCCTACTCGTGTTAGCCCAAATCTGATTTCATGCATGGTGTGTTAGCTAGTTAGCTACCTTAGTCCATTATCTAACACTTGCCAAACTACAATTTCAATGTATCAAATAATAATAATGATACAACTTCCAAATACGGAGTTATTTTCTGCAATGAAATGGTTCTGGTCATGAGCCTGACATGAGTGCCGCTAACTCATTCATCGACAACTGAACCTGCTGTATCTGCGTTACGTATTAACGCCCCGAAAGCTCTGCAAGCTTTATAATGTCAAAATACTTTCGTTGATCACCAAATATGGAGTTTCGCTGTGCAACTAACTTAATTTACTCCCGTTATGGCCGGTATATACTTCCAAAAAAGGTCTATATACAAATGTACAACCAACCAACACCGGGGGTTACTAAGCTAACGTACGGAATTGTTTTACGTTGGTCGTACCATGGCTCATTTAGATATTTGATTTTGAATTTTAGGACCCCTTTTAGGTATCCCCCCCCAAAAAAATTGAATTTGAATAATTTGAATTTGGCCCTTACTACTATAACCCATAGAGAAGCATCGAAAAACAAATGCATTGATGGCAAATAATAAATCACAAGGAATAAGATATTGAAGTGTCCAATATCTAGGAGATGTAAGAAAGCTCAGGAAATATACCCATTTAACCTGATATTGTTGTTGGCACAACTTCCGCTATACTTCAATTCATTTGTGTGTGTTACCTTCAGACGAGTCCCGTGACACTTGGGGGGTCTCACGAACCCGGTCGTGTTCGTTAGTCTCCCATTTTCATAGAGTGGTTCATACGTTTGTAGGCCAAAACGTTCATACGCTACAGACATTTTGAAGGAAAAGTACTGGAGTATTGGTACAGCCAACTAAGCGCATAAATAGTATTGTGATATATTTTGAGTCCTCTACTAATGGCCTGTTGTTCAAACTAGGCTTAGGTGATGATATACTGTACACCGGGGTAGTTATGTCCAGCTCAGGGCTCAAGCTTTTAATTTGGTTTGTGAACTTTCTAGCTAAGTGGCTAGATGACAAGATCAAGCTTCTTGTCTCTGCTGTAACCAATCAATCCCTGCCTGGATCAAGATGCTGCCTAAATTGTTTTGTGCATAAAGAAATGTATAAAATAAATAATAGTGCCTCTTGTGTGTACTTCCAGGAATACTGTATATGGTATGGTACAGAAACGTTATGAAAATCTGGATACTGCCCAACCCTAGTTCACATGTATCTGCCCTCATTGGCTACCTGTTCTCGCCTCCTCCTGCTTGCCTTTCATTTTTGAAGACATTTATTTCCATTGTTAGAGGGGTCACTTGACTATCTTGTCAATTTTATAGACACTCCTTGCCGTGGGTGAAGCTAACCACTGAGAAAGGTTTTCGAAAGCTAAAGTGCTACTAGTGAGTGAGCCAGACAACTAGCTAGCTATTGTACTAACTAGTAGTTAGCGAGATAATTTGCTAATTGATATAGGTGCTAGCTAATGTTATTTAGCTGCCTGCTTAATCCGACCGTTGCATGTTCATAAACTCAGCAAAAAAAGAAACGTCCTCACTGTCAACTGCGTTTTATTTTCAGCAAACTTAACATTTGTAAATGGTTGTATGAACAAAAGATTCAACAACTGAGACATAAACTGAACAAGTTCCACAGACATGTGACTAACAGAAATTGAATGTGTCCCTGAACAAAGGGGTGGGAGGGGGTCAAAATCAAAAATAACAGTCAGTATCTGGTGTGGCCACCAGCTGCATTAAGTGCATTCATCTTCTCCTCATGGACTACAACATGTTTGCCAGTTCTTGCTGTGAGCTATTACCCCACTCTTCCACCAAGGCACCTGCATGTTCCCGGTCATTTCTGGGGGGAATGGCCCTAGCCCTCACCCTCCGATCCAACAGGTCCCAGACGTGCTACGTGGGATTGCGATCCGGGCTCTTCGCTGGCCATGGCAGAACACTGACATTCCTGTCTAGCAAGAAATCACTCACAGAACGAGCAGTATGGCTCATGGCATTGTCATGTCAGGATGAGCCTGCAGGAAGGTTACTATATGAGGGAGGAGGATGTCTTCCCTGTAACGCACAGCGTTGAGATTGCAGGCAATGACAACAAGCTCAGTCCGATGATGCTGTGACAGACCATGACGGACCCTCCAGCTCCAAATCGATCCCACTCCAAAGTACAGGCTTCGGTGTAACTCTCAATCCTTCGACGATAAACGCAAATCTGACCCCTGGTGAGACAAGACTGCGACTCGTCAGTGACGAGCACTTTTTGCCAGTCTTGTCTGGTCCATTGATGATGAGTTTGTGCCCATAGGCGACGTTGTTGCCGGTGATGTCTGGTGATGACCTGCCTTACAACAGGCCTACAAGCCCTCAATCCAGGCTCTCTCAGCCTATTGCGGACAGTCTGAGCACTGATGGAGGGATTGTGTATTCCTGGTGTAACTCGGGCAGTTGTTGTTGCCATCCTGTAACTGTCCCCCAGGTGTGATATTCAGATGTACCGATCCTGTGCAGGTGTTGTTACACGTAGTCTGCCACTGCAAGGACGATCAGCTGGGTCAGCCATAGTACAGTATCCCTGGTGCAAATTGGGATTAAATGCCTTTCTCATGGGCACATCGACAGATTTGTCAGCTCGAGTATTCAAACCAGCAACCTTTCGGTTACTGGCCCAACGCTCTAACCTCTGGGATACCTGCCACCCTATACATTACATTTACGGATAGCCAGGGGCACACTCCAACACTCAGACATCTTTACAAAAAGCATGTGTTTAGTGAGTCCACCAAATCAGAAGTAGTAGGGATGACCAGGGATAATCCCCTGATAAGTATGTGAATTGGACCATTTTACCGTCCTGCTAAGCATTCAAAATGTAACGAGTACTTTTGGGTGTCGGAGAAAATGTATGAAGTAAAATGTACATTATTTTCTTGAGGAATTTAGTGGAGTAAAAGTTGTCAGAAATATAAATAGTGAAGTACAAATGGGAACATAACTAGCTGACTGGACCACCTTTGATTTTTGTGTTGTTGTGCCCAGACCAGACTGATCCATTACTCTCCCTGATCCATTACTCTCCCTGATCCATTACTCTCCCTGATCCATTACTCTCCCTGATCCATTACTGTCCCATCCATTGTGAAACGATGCCTGTTAGACATACGTGGACAGCTGAGCTGGGAGCGGGGCATTTTGATGTCTGCCTGTGTGCTTTGTTTCAGTTTGAACGCAAGGCATCTTGTTGCAGCATTTCTTCAGTCAGTGCTGTCACTGTTATGGCAGATGGGTTTTGGGAATATGGACCATTTGTACCTGGAAATGACTGAACCGAGTAGGCTAAACTTCCTCTTGACCCTTGTTTGGCCTCAGGCAGTTTGAAAAGCTGTAGAATCATACCTACAATTCTGTAGCCTAATTGGAGCAATGCATGATATTGTTTCCTGTAGAGGGGTTGCTGAACCATGACTAATCAATTACTGTTAGAACTTTGTTAAACATTCCATAGAAGCCATATATTATGCTGAGTAATGTTTGACCTTATTAACATGTAGCTTTAGGCTTTATGGACAGAGTGCAAAAGACAATTTGAAGTAAACTATTGTCTCATCACAAACAATATCGGCATAGTTTTCCCGCCCAAAATTCTCCCCTTGCCGCTCCAGCTGGCAGAGAAGGGACTGGGGTGGGGTGTGTAAAGTCTTAGCTAATCCACAAACGTCCTCCGCTCAGTTTTGTACTACATCTGACTAGGACTGGGCGATATATCAATAATTATCGAGGTAATTACTTCCCTCAATATTGATATGTTTAGATTAATTTTCGATAATGTCGATATAGAATAATTAGGTACAGCAGTCCATTTCACCTCTGTGACGCAGCAGGAACGTGCGGAGAAGTGACAATATGCACGTGTAGAGGTATACGCTCACTAAAAAACACTTAGCACCTCGAGTGATGGAGTAGCTATTATTAACCATGAAAAAATGAGTGATGTAGGTGAAAGCAGTGGTAGTGATAGACATGGAGAAGGAGCAGCTTCCAGCGAAGAAATTATTGATAAAAAGGGTTAAACTGTTTCAGTCATTTGGAAGTGGTTTGGCATTTTGAAGTCCGACAAAGAGCGGAGCAATGTTCGGTGCAAATTGTGCCGTAAACGGGTGGCCACGAAGTCTGGTAATTCTACAAACCTTTTTCAACATCTGAAGCAAAATCACTCTTTGGAACATGCAGGAAGTTTGAGATTGGCTGGTGCTTGAGGGGAGTTTATCAATACCAATCTAGGGATGTTTGCCTGAAGCAGTCAACACTGACAGCGTTTATGCCCTACAAGCAAACATTGAAAAGACAAAGACTTCACAAATGCTATTATGCATTGCTAAGGACATGCTACCAATTAGCATAGTCGAAAAGGAAGGTTTCAAGAGCCTTATCAATTTAATTGACCGCAGGTACGTGCTCCCTGGCCACAAACATGGAACAATTTTCCTTCAAGTATAATTTAAAAAAGTTACCTTTATTTAACTAGGCAAGTCAATTAACTTCTTATTTACAATGACGGCCTATCGGGGAACAGTGGGTTAACTGCCTTGTTCAGGGGTAGAACGACAAATCTTTTACCTTCGATCTAGCAGCCTTTCGGTTCCTGGCCCAACTCTCTAACCACGGTTTGATTCATATCGTGATAATTATCGTTATTGAATGAAAAAATATTGATATCGTGATAATTGATTTGCCATATCGCCCAGCCCTACATCTGACTGTGTCTGAAAAACAGGATGTGTTTGCTTGCCACTTCCATAACCAGTGAGAGGGTTGCTGTTTGTGTTATTGAGCCTCTGCTATAGGGTGAATTAACAATCAGCAGTAGCAAAAGTATACCTTACACATGGTCTGATTTTGATATTTTAGCACAGTGCTTTATGCTTTTTAGCTGCCCCAAAGCTTTGCCAGAATTATTGTATGATTTGTTGGTTCTTTTAGTCTTTATCATGTTGCGTTTTATTAAAACCCATTCTTTATAAAAAAGCTTTTTTTTAAAGAGAGAGAGCCTACATTTGGCTTTGGTAGTCATTCGTTCAAGCCTAAATCGAGCTTTGCGTCACACGCTTCTTTGGGTCATAAAATTCATTATTCCACAGGATTTCCTCCGATAGCCTAAATAATATTTTATTTTGGTAATAGGCCTAACTAACAAAGTAGCCTAATTCCTCTGAGCTTTATTCAAGACATATGCCTAAGGGTTACAATCACAGTTGTGCTGTTCAGATGATCAGATCTTTCAACGCATAGAGAAGTGTTTAACAACCATCTCAGTAACACATTAACACACCATTCAAGAAAGCGTACAGTATTATATAGAGCCATTATTGCATGGAACTCTGTTCCATCTCATATTGCTCAAATAAACAGCAAACCTGGTTTAAAAAAAACAGATAAAGAAACACCTCGCGGCACAACGCCTCCCCCTATTTGACAAAGATAGTTTGTGGGTATGTATTGATATGTAGGCTACGTGTGCCTTTTTAAAAAACATATGTACTTCTGTCCTTGAGCTGTTCTTGTCTATTTAATGTTCTGTATTATGTCATGTTTTGTGTTTTGTGTGGACCCCAGGAAGAGTAGCTGCTGCTTTTTTTTTTTTTTTTTTGTTTTGATTCTCATGAAATACCAAATAAGGCCCTACCCTATGATATATTGGCCTAGCAAACGTATCATATAGCCTAGCAACTGTGGTCTGCTTTAGCCTAAAGCGTGACTTCCATAAGGACGGGCTAGCAACATCACCACGTTTTAAACCCCTTCAGATGTCCTCTACAGATGATCAGGCAGTTGCCATGGTGCAGCAACATGCTGAATCAGCCAAAGGGCCACCTGGAATCGCTTCAGACAGCAGCAGTACAGACCAGAGACTCATTGTTCAGACTGGGATGAGCAGCTTGGGTTGCCCTCTGGATAGGCCTAGATAGGTTGACTGAACACTTTAATCTGTGAAGCAGCCTTTAGGCTACCTCAGAACAACAGTATATAGATCTGTATAGCTCTATGGCTACCTTGTTCATAGACAACTAAACCCCATATCCACCATTCACGATGGAGTTGAGTGGTGACAATTTTTTTAATTCTATTTCAGCACCCAAAGAATAGCCTACAATTACACAGACCAATGCTGAAGTCAGTAGACCAATGTTGTGTGTGTAATTACGGACTGTTTATTTGGATGCTGAAATCAGTTGTTTTTGATAACTTAATTTTGTTACGTCGGCGCTCCTGTCCGCCCACTCGAGTCGCCGTTCAACTCCATCGGAAGTTGTGGAGTTGAATTTAATCAGCCACATTGTTCATTGTCAAACTGTTACATTACATGATGCATGTTGGTAACACTGGAAGTGTCCCTAAAGCATGTCAAACACTGACATGAGGTGATGGATCCTGGGAAGTGTCCCTAAAGCATGTCAAACACTGACATGAGGTGATGGATCCTGGGAAGTGTCCCTAAAGCATGTCAAACACTGACATGAGGTGATGGATCCTGGGAAGTGTCCCTAAAGCATGTCAAACACTGACATGAGGTGATGGATCCTGGGAAGTGTCCCTAAAGCATGTCAAACACTGACATGAGGTGATGGATCCTGGGAAGTGTCCCTAAAGCATGTCAAACTGTGACATGAGGTGATGGATCCTGGGAAGTGTCCCCGAATCCTGGAAAGTGTCCCTAAAGCATGTCAAACTGAGACATTAGGTGATGAATCCTGGGAAGTGTCCCTAAAGCAGTCAACTAACCTTAGCCTACATGCTATAGTAGCCATTTTTCAGATTTTTATTTGTTTTCAAAATTGGCATTCCAAGATTTTATTTTTCCACTTAACTCATTTCCTGTCTGGGAGAAAAATGTTTGTTTATGACCTGTACTGCTGCTATGTAAATCATCATCTGGCAGTTCCTGTTGCACCCAACCTTTCTGTCTGGGAAACAAGTGTTTTGAACTGAACTGCCCCGGTTCTACGGCTGCTCTCTGTTAGCACACACACTTCCTGCTCCGGTTTTATTTTTCTTATTGATATCCGGAGAGTAGAAGACTGTAAGGCTTTGTGTTGAAATCTAAGAGGGAGGTTCCAGTGTGTTGTGTGGAAGGAAGGGGTCCTAGAAATGTGGAGAAATGGACAAACATTCAGCCTACTACTCACAATAGTAGCCTATTTTAAAATAAAATGACACATTCTGCAATGAAGTTGAAGCCAGAGCTGAGGCATGAATCATGTTGGGGAAAAGTAGGCCTATACTGAACTCATATCAATTTGTACATCTCTGTGGTTGAAAACGCCTCAAAACAGTCTTTGTCATAAGTATATTTATAGAGCCTATTTCTCTGTATGCCAGTTTCCTTATCCTAGGCTTGACTTCCAACCCATCTCACCTGCCGTATACTCAGGAACTGTTCAGTCGTTAGTCCCTAGTGTTTTAATTATGACATGTCAATGATGACCCAAAACCCTGGTTTATTCAGGCATTTCAGTTAGCCCTGCACTCTGCCAAATAATGTCAAACAGTTCACTCGTTAGCATCTGTATGATTTGAATAGACGGGTCTGTGATATAGCCTAGACATAATCCTGTTTTCCTCTGGCTGCCTGCATGGCTGCCTGCATGGCTGCCTGTCTGAGCTCCACAGCGTGCTCATTGATTTCAGCAGCTGCTGGAAAAGGAGGGAGATTTCTGCTGTTGTGGTCCATAAGAACAGTCTGGAATAGGAGGGAGATTTATGCTGTTTTGGTCCATGGGAACAGTCTGGAATAGGAGGGAGAGTTCTGCTGTTGTGGTCGATAAGAACAGTCTGGAATAGGAGGGAGAGTTCTGCTGTTTTGGTCCATGGGAACAGTCTGTGAAAGCATTGGGGATATTATTTGGGCAGGGGTATAAAAGCTTTAGTAACAGAGTGGAGACAAAAAAGACAAGGGATCAGGAGCAGCATTCAGGAATTGATCTAGTGAGCGAGCGCGCTTTGACAGTAGTGTGAAAGAGGTCCTGAAACTAACTACAGCGTTAAGAAGAAATCAGAACATGACCACAGAGATCCTAATTCTAGGAACATGACACTCATTAAGTGTTATTGTTTGACTCTCTTCCTCTTTTGCAGATATCTTATGTTTTGATTTGACTCCTCCCTTATACTTTTTCTATGACTTCTATTATAAACTGGGTGATTCGAAGCCCTGAGTGTTGCTTGGCTGACAGCCGTGGTATATCAGACCGTATACCATGGGTATGATAAAACATGTATTTTTACTCTAATTATGTTGGTAACCAGTTTAGCAATAAGGCACCACAGGGATTTGTAATGTATGGCCAATATATCACGGCTGAAGGCTGTGTCCTAGCACTCCACGTTGTGCAGTGGTATATCAGACCATATACCCACATCTGTAAACACTATTTTGATGCAAAATGGTGCCGACAGAGATGGTCGCTTCCAGTCCTTAGGAAACAGTGTAGTATTTAGATGTATGTATGTATGTATGTATGTATTATTTCTAACACTGTTACCCCAGGAAATCTTAAGTCTTATTACATACAGCCTGGAAGAACTATTGGCATAGTCAACTTACTAGAAGAAAATAAACACACACCTATTTAGGCGAGGTGCTGGCTAGCGGAGTAAATTTGAAAATAAAAGAGAGCCGCACACTCTATAGTTAACTTACCAACATTACGACGAAAGAGCGATGTCAACTTACCAACATTATGACCAGGAATACGACTTTCCCGAAGCAGATCCTCTGTTTGTACCACCACCCAGAACATGGATCTATTCCCAGAAGCCGATCCTAAACAACGGCTCTGCAGACGGAGCGGCCTCCTGTTCAGGCTCTGTAGACGTGCACATCGCCCACCGCTCCCGAGTATACTTCTCGCTAATGTCCAGTCTCTTGACAACAAGGTAGATGGAATTTGAGCAAGGGTTGCCTTCCAGAGAGACATCAGAGATTGTAACATTCTCTGTTTCATGGAAACATGGCTCTGTCAGGATATGTTGTCGGAATCGGTTCAGCCACCGGGCTTCTCTATGCATCGCGTCGACAGAGATGAACACCTCTCTGGGAAGAGAAAGGGCGGGGGTGTATGCGTCATGATTAACGACTCATTGTGTAATCATAACAACATACAGGAACTCAAGTCCTTCTGCTCACCCGACCTAGAATTCTTTACAACCAAATGCCAGTCATATTACCTCCCAAGAGAATTCTCGCCAGTTATCGTCACCGCTGTGTACATTGCCCCACAATCAGACGCCACAACGGCCCTCGAGGAACTAAACTGGACTTGATGTAAACTGAAAACCATGTATTCTGAGGCTGCATTTATTGTATCTGTGGATTTAAAAAAAAGCAAATTTGAGAACAAGGCTACCTAAATTCTATCAGCATATTGACTGCAGTACTCGCGAGGGTAATACACTTGATCACTGCTACTCTAACTTTGACTATGCATACAAAGCCCTCCCCCGCCCTCACTTCAGCCAATCCGACCACGGCACATTCTTGCTCCTACCGTCTCAGGCAGAAACTCAAACAGGATGTACCATTAAATTGAACCATTCAACGCTGGTCTGACCAATCAGAAATCACGCATCAAGATTTTGATCACACGGACTGGGATATGTTCCGGTCAGCCTCAGAACAATATTGATCTATACGCTGACTCGGTGAGTGAGTTCATAAGGAAGTGTATTGGAGATGTGACTGTGACTTAAAACCTACCCTAACCAGAAACTGTGGATGGATGGCGGCATTCGCGCAAAACTGAAAGCGCGATCCACCGCATTTAACCATGGAAAGAGGTCTGGGAATATTGCTGAATATAAACAGTGTAGTTATTTCCTCCGCAAGGCAATCAAACAAGTGAAATGCCGGTACAGGGACAAAGTGGAGCCACAATTCAACAACCCAGACACGAGACGTATGTGGCAGGGTCTACAGGAAATCATGGACTACAAAAAGAAATCCAGCCCCCCTCCTGCCTTCTCTGTGGCTGACGTGAGTAAAACATTTACACGTGTTAACCCTCGCAAGGCTGCTGGCTCAGACGGCATTCCTAGCCGCGTCCTCAGAGCATGTGCTGACCAGCTGGCTGGTGTGTTTACTGACATATTGAATTGCTCCCTATCCCGGTCTGTTGTCCCCACATGCTTCAAGATGGGCACCATTGTTCCTGTAGTCAAGAAGGCAAAGATAACTGAACTAAATGACTACTTCCCGTAGCACTCACTTCTGTCATAATGAAGTGCTTTGAAAGACTAGTCAAGGATCATATCACCTCCACCTTACCGGCCACCCTAGACCCACTTCAGTGTGCATAGCGCCCAAACAGGCCCACAGACGATGCAATCACAAACCTTGACAGATGCACAATCGAGAGCATCCTGTAGAGCTGTATCATAGCCTGGTACTGCAACTGCACCGCCCTCAACCGCATGGCTCTCCAGAGGTGTCTTGCAGACCGCACCACCATCACCCGATGTCACAGGAAGGCCAAAAAGTTCATCAAGGACAACAACCACCGATCCACTGCCAGTTCACCCCGCTATCATCCAGAAGGCAAGGTCAGTACAGGTGCATCAAAGCTAGACTGAAAAACAGCTTCTCGGTCCCATCTCAAGGCCATCAGACTGTTAATTAAACAGCCAAACACTCAAATCTCTTGCCACTTTAATAAATGGATCACTAGTCACTTTAAACAATGCCACTTTAAATATTGCCACTTTAATAATGTTTACATATCTGAAGGGTTTTCAATTAGCCTTTTAAAATGATAAACTTGGATTAGCTAACTCAACGTGCCATTGGAACACAGGATTGATGGTCGCTGATAATGGGCCTCTGTACGCCTATGTAAATATTTCATTAAAAAATCTGCCGTTTCCAGCTACAATAGTCATTTACAACATTAACAATGTCTACACTGTATTTCTGATCAATTTGATATTTTAATGGACCAACAAAAATGGCTTTTTCAGAAACGAGGACATTTCTAAGTGACCCCAAACCTTTGAACGGTAGGGTATATAACTGGCCAACAGGTTGCTGAGGACAACCTGCTGGCCAGCAGCCGCAGTGCAAAAACCAGGAATTCTGACCATTTTGAGGAGGAAGTAATGAGGTGAGGAGGCATAGATATGTTTGACAGCCTGATATGGACCACAGCCAAACGGCAGGTCCGTTACTTCTCCTCCATAACCATGTGTCTCTGAACCATAAGTAGACGGGCAGGAGTCGGGACCTGTGACATCAGACCTAGGCTATATCTCATTTAGACAACACCCTGTGATGGTGATTCGTTGTCCCCTCAGACTGTACTGGTAATATACAGTGATGCGAAGTAGTTTCAGTCGCTGTTGCTTACATTTTAGTAATTTAGCAGACGCTCTTATCCAGAGCGACTTACAGTAGTGAGTGCATACTGTTTCGTACTGCTAAAACCAGATTAGGTACAGTACTTTATTCATCCCTGATGGGAAATGTCATCACAAATCAGATTGGTCTGATTATTACATGGGCCACACATTATCTACTGGGAGTAGATCATGTTAAATCACCATGTTATGTCTAGGCCTCCTCACCTCATTACTTCCTTCATGTTATGTCTAGGCCTCCTCACCTCATTACTTCCTTCATGTTATGGCTTCACATCTAATCGAAAGCTTACAATAAATAGGCCTAACATTTCTGTGCTTATGTTGGGCCTAGCTAGCATAGCCATAGTAGCCCCCACACAAGAAGATGCCTAATAGTGTAGATGCCCCCCCCCCCCCCCCCTCACACACATACTGAGACATGGCTCCTTTGTATCGCAGTGTGTTTGACATTCAAACACCACCAGAACAGAGGTGCTATTGAGGTCGATGTTGGAGGAATTCTACGCCTGGAGTCCCACGCGGTAATAAACTGGTAGTAAGGGTGGATACGTCTGGGCAGGGCAGTGCACTCCTCTCTGTCCTATCTGGCTCTGAATACCACAGCAAATACCACAGCAACCCTCAGTCTCTCTCACTGGCTGGGCTGACTGAGGAACTCTACTTCTTGTCCCTCCCCACACACGCTTTCATTTTAAGGCTGGCACCATTTTGGTAAACAAAGTTCTTCAAAAAATAGTGGGCCGATGTCTAAAATTAAAGGATTTGTTTCAAACTAATGGGCTATTCACAATATACACTGAGTATACTAATATTGAGTTGCACCCCCCTCCCCTTTTGCCCTCAGAACAGCCACAATTTGTTGGGGCGTGGGCTCTACAAGGTGTCAAGGGATGCTTGCCCATGTTGACGCCAATGCTTCAAGTTGTCATGTTGGCTGGATGTCCTTTGGGTGGTGGACCTTTCTTGATACACACGGAAACTGTTGAACGTGGAAAAACCCAGCAGCATTGCATTTCTTGACCCAAACTGGTGTGCCTAGCACCTACTACCATACCCAATTGAAAGGCACTTAAATATTTTGTCTTGCCCATTCACCCTTTGATTGGCACACATTCACAGTCCATGTCTCAAGGCTTACAAATCCTTCTTTCAACTGTCTCCTCCACTTCATCTACACTGGTTGAAGTGGATTTAACAGGATACATTTAAGGGATCATAGCTTTCACCTGGATTCATCTGGTCACTCTGTCATGGAAAGAGCAGTTCTTCTTAATGTTTTGTACTGTGTTCTCTCAATTACAATTAAAGGTCAAATACAGTGCATTTCAAACAGTCAGCAGTCGCACAAGCCCACGTGCCAATGAATAGCCAACTAATCTTTATATTTATCCACCTTGGATATTTTTGCTAGACAACAAGGTAGAACAGTTGAGTTAGGAACACACCCTTCTGTCTGTCTCCCAGCTGTTTGAACAGCATGCTGGACAAAACCGCATGCTGGACAAAACCGCAACTCGTCAGGGAAGAGCACTTTTTTGCCAGTCCTGCCTGGTCCAGCGACGGTGGGTTTGTGCCCATAGGCAACGTCGTTGCCGGTGATGTCTGGTTGCCATACAACGGGCCTACAAGCCCTCAGTCCAGTCTCTCAGCCTATTGCGGCCAGTCTGAGCACTGATGGAGGGATTGTGCATTTCTGGTGTAACTCGGGCAGTTATTGTTGCCATCCTGTACTTGCCCCGCAGGTGTGATGTTCGGATGTACCAATCCTGTGCAGGTGTTGTTACACGTGGTCTGCCACTGCAAGGATGATCAGCTGTCCGTCCTGTAGCGCTGTCTTAAGCGTCTCACAGTACGGACATTGCAATTTTTTCCCCTGGCCACATCTGCAGTCCTCATGCATCCTTGCAGCATGCCTAAGGCACTTTCACGCAGATGAGCAGGGACTCTGGGCATCTTTCTTTTGGTGTTTTTCAGACCCGGTAGAAAGGCCTCTTTAGTGTCCTAAGTTTTCATAACTGTGACCTTAATTGCCTACCGTCTATAAGCCGTTAGTGTCTTAACAACCGTTCCACAGGTGAATGTTCGTGAATTGTTTATGGTTAATTGTACAAGCATTGGAAACCGTGTTTAAACCCTTTACAATGAAGATCTGTGAAGTCTTTTTTTTTTTTTTAATATATGTCTTTGGCAACAAAAAAATGCTGGTAGTGGTAGCGCAATGCCCCATGTGACAACTTGAGCTTTGATTTTCAAGAGATTTCTAAAAACATGTTTTCACTTTGTCATTGTGTGTGTGTGTGTGTGTGTGTGTGTGTGTGTGTGTGTGTTGGTGGGTGAAGAAAAATATATATGTATTTCATCCATTTTGAATTCAGGCTGTAACACAACAATGTCTATGAATACTTTCTGAAGGTGCTGTATATGTTCTACTAATAAGGTAGGCTTATGACTTATGTCCAGTAAAAGGTGATGAGACCACTGTTTTTAAAGGAAACCGTAATAGAGGATGAGTAGAATAGGCATTGTCGCACAGACCCCGAAACTCACTTGCCTTGCTACAGAATCAGATCCACAGTCTACAGCACTCCACTACTGTTGTGCTACAGTGAGTAGTATTTGTTGCTGTCCTCACGTAACATTCACCTCTGAGGTTAGACATGTAAACCAAGGCCAGATGTTAGGCCTACGTAGTTGCTATAAAAAGTCAGATTCAGAAGGACTGTTATGGTTCTTCTGTCATTATGAAGCTAAAACTCCATGAAATTTGACCCTGATTGGGTGTTTTGGCTTGAGGGTGGTTTACGTTTTGAGTTCTTAGAATGGGCCAAATGTGGAATTTAACTTACTGGGGATTCGGGTCATGAATTCCCCTCCAACATAGATCTACTCACTGTACGTGATGGTTGTCCAAAGACAAGATGTTTGAAAATGATCTGTAGTTGTTGCTCTTGTCAGTCCTTCTACGAAACTCTTCCTAACAGAAGTTAATTTTTAACTCGTGTTGATTTTATGTGCTCTTCCTTGGCCTTTATAACAGGTTTTGTAGCCTTGGTTTGAAAAACTGAAAAATACTTGATATTGTTGTTTATGTGTGTCTTGCTAGATGCTACTTCCATTTCTTCAGTAGTGGGGGAATATACAGTGTTTCATAACAGCAATTGAATACAGCCAAGGGACATTACACTGACCAAGTTATGTCATCTGAATACTGCTCTCCTGACCGCCACTTCCTCTTTCATCCATTTAAGACTGTCCATACTGAAACGCAAAATATCTTCTGTCTTTCTGTGTAGGGTGTTCATCCATAACATGATTCATTCAATAGAGAAATGCACGAGAAAAATAATTAGCCCAAGCCCTTTGTCTCTACCATTACATAGTTTAAAAGTTAGACGATTTACTCAGAATTGAGCATGATTAGAGTGAATAGAATGTCATTACAGCCATAGTCAAAGTGTTTGCTGCCTAATAGAGCGGTCTCTGCTCCGTCGGCAAACCGCCGATAACTCTGAACATCAACTGACAGTTAGCTAGTGGCTGCAGGTTTGTGTGATTAACAGGGTTTTTTCTAAATTCAATCTGCTGAATACAAATCGAAATGGTGTGTATGTAGATCTCGCTCTCTCAAAGCTAACGGACTAAAATGTATTGTTGAATACCTGATTCCCTAATAACGCACGGTTTATCCTCATGGTAGAATTCAATGGCAATAGTTTATTCTTACATGTTTTTGAGGTGCTTTTGAAAGAAAGTTGAATTGAAAACATTACTGACATTGTTGAATTAGTTTTTCATAATAGCAACCTTGGACTAATGGTTTGGTTAGCTAAACTAGCAAGTCTGTTTGGTTACCAAGGCAACTACTGTTACTATCTAGTAAATTTGCCAGCTACTTCAGTGGATGTTGAACACATTTCTACTGGCAAATGTGTTAAATTATAGCCATGGTATTAAAGGGAGAATCAGCTCGGGGCTCCATGCTTTCTCTGGAAAGTAATGCATCTCTGTGGAAGGTCATTTCCACCTCGCTAGCTCATCGTGGAACACACCTTCCACGTCATTCATTCTTTTCACAAATCTTCTATAGGATTGAGGTCAGGAATTTGTGATGGCCACTCCAATACCTTGACTTTGTTGTCTCTGAGCCATTTTGTCACAACTTTGGAAGTATGCTTGGGGTCATTGTCCATTTGGAAGACCCATCTGCAATCCAGCTTTAACATCTTGACTGATGTCTTGAGATGTTGCTTCAATATATCCACATAATCTTCCGTTCTCATGATCTATTTTGTGAAGTGCACCAGTCCCTCCTGCAGCAAAGCACCCCCACAACATGATGCTGCCACCCCGTGCTTCACGGTTGGGATGATGTTCTTCGGCCTGCAAGCCTCCCCCTTTTCCTCCAAACATAACGATGGTCATTATGGCCAAACAGTTCTATTTTTGTTTCATCAGACCAGAGGACATTTCTCCAAAAAGTACGATCTTTGTCCCCATGTGCAGTTGCAAACTGTGGTTTGGCTTTTGTATAGCGGTTTTGGAGCAGTGGCTTCTTCTTTGCTGAGCGGCCTTTCAGGTTATGTCGATTATAGGACTCGTTTTACTGTGGATATAGATATTTTTTACCTATTTTCTCCAGCATCTTCACAAGGTCCTTTGCTGCTGTTCTGGGATTGATTTGCACTTTTGGCACCAAAGTACGTTTATCTCTAGGAGACAGAACGCGTCACCTTCCTGAGCGGTATGAATGCTGCGTGGTCCCATGGTGTTTATACTTGTGTGCTATTGTTTGTACAGATGAACGTGGTACCTTCAGACGTTTGGAAATTGCTCCCAAGGATGAACCAGACTTGTGGAGGTCTGCAAAAAATGTTTGAGGTCTTGGCTGATTTCTTTTGATTTTCCCATGATGTCAAGCAAAGAGGCACTGAGTTTGAAGGTAGGCCTTGAAATACATCCACAGGTACTCCTCCAATTGACTCAAGTTATGTCTTCTGAAGCCATGACATTTTCTGGAATTTTCCAAGCTGTTTAAAGGCACAGTCAACTTGGTGTATGTTAACTTCTGACCCACTGGAATTGTGATACAGTAAATTATAAGTTAAATAATCTGTCTGTAAACAATTGTTGGAAAAATTACTTGTGTCATGCACAAAGTAGATGTCCTAACTGACTTGCCAAAACTATAGTTTGTTAACAAGAAATTTGTGGAGTGGTTGAAAAACGAGTTTTAATGACTCCAACCTAAGTGTATGTAAACTTCCGATTTCAACTGTAGCTACCCTCCACAATAAACATCTGTTCCAGTTTTCACTGTTTCTGAGTCTTCCCCTTTTTTAAGTTGCCATAGAAACTGCCCCTCTCAACATTGATTGACCAGGGCTAGGGGAATAGAAAGCCACAGATCTGGAGATGAAAATAGCGAGAGCAAGTTGATTTTGATTGGTCCAAAGCACAGAAATGCCTCCTAATGTTACCACCTTCCCAACGCTGAAATATGGGAGAGATGCAACCAATCACTGCGCAGTCTAAACTAGGAACCGTCACAACAAACTAACGTTCTTATTTAATCAACACTGTTAAGTACAAGCAGTTTAAGGTTGTAATATTGTAGAGATCAATTGAATGATAAATTGTATGTGATTCAATGACATCGGCTAAATAACTAGGTCCCTTGTGGCTCAGTTGGTAAAGCATGGCGTTTTCCAACGCCAGGGTTGTGGGTTCAATTCACACGGGGGACCAGTATGAACATGTAAATAATCACTGCTGTAAGTCCTGCTAAAGTACTATAATGTCTAATGTAGATTCTAGAGCTGTAAGTGAATGCCCTTCACGGTGTGCTTCAACTTTAAGGCCTGCACTGTTTGGTAAACAAAGGGAGGGGGGGGCGAAGTCTAAAATTCTAATGTTTCCTTTGATGCCAATGCCATGACCCTTTAACTTCTAGTCAGTTTATCAGATATCTCTCACGGACTACAGAACCACATGTGGGGGCTACAGTCAGTAAAGGTGTATACGTTTAGCACCAGCCTAACATTTAAGTGCTAGTGGAGTGTGAGTAGCTGAGTGGCCTACAGAGGAGGCCTAGGCTATCCAGCCTAACATTTTAAGTGCTAGTGGAGTGTGAGTAGCTGAGTGGCCTACAGAGGAGGCCTAGGCTATCCAGCCTAACATTTAAGTGCTAGTGGAGTGTGAGTAGCTGAGTGGCCTACAGAGGAGGCCTAGGCTATGTGGCAGTTGGTCAGTCGGTCAGAAGCAAGGCAACCATGGTGATTGGGTAGGCAGGTTCCCCTCCCCAAATCATGAATAAATACAATATTTTTCTAATCTGGACAACTCAATTGAAATTGAATTGACCCTGAACACCTACTAATCCCCAGCCTGCGAATGGCTCAGAATATGTTCTCTGTCAATGTGTCTGGTAAAAAATAAATAAGGTTCCTGATGAACAATTGTGTGCTTTCACACTAAATCTAATCTACTGTTTCAGTGGACTGAGGATGAGGCGGGCTAGACTTCCATGCTGTTTCAATGCAGTTTTGAGATTTGCTAGATGGCCTGGCTGAGAGCTGATCACGCGACGCTATGGCAGATGTCGTCTCGCTCTTTCACTACACCACAGGGGAAACACTTTGCCCCCCCCCCCCCCCCCCCCCCCACACACACATACATACATCTAGGAATCCTGAGGCAGCGGGGCGGTAGCATCACATGTGGCTTTCCTCCACTCTGAGAATCTGTCTCTTTCTCCTAATGAATTGGATTCCCAGGTCAAATCAGTTAGATCGTCAACAACAGACTGCCTGGCTGATATGCTATTCATTCAGGTCATTAGTATGGCCAATATTTAACGTGCATTTTCACATTTGCGATGACTATGATAATAAAGTCCTGCCATGTCAAGAAATAGTCTTCTTGACTCTGACAGAGCCTTTTAAGTACTTACTAGACCTAGATGACACAGATGTTTTCTCTCTCTGTCTCACATTCACTCTAGATCCTCACTGAAAGTGACAGAGAAATATGTTCCTCAATTGTCTCTTCTGCTTCTGGGATGACTGAAATGAAGTTCCCCCTGGTCTGAATTAGAAGCAAGATAAGAGGGGTTCTGTCTGGCTGGCTTAGAACGCCTACAGTAGAATCAGAATTGAGTAGAATATCTGACTGAATGTCCTGCTTCCATTTCAATGAGTAGTGTGATCTTGGGTGTTTTCTTATGTAAATGTTGGATAGGAATCCATTGTTCTGTGAATGTCATCTCTCACAGAAGCGGGTGACTTGTCTTACAGGATGCCACCGACTCTTTGGTCTCTACAGAATTTCACAGCAGTCGTTGAAAATACTGTTAGCAGGAATCCTGGCCATAAGTGACAATTCACTTAACACCAATGAACCTTCCCTTTTTGCTAACAGTCACTGTGGCAGTGAGGAAGCCCTGAGGGGTTCCACTACAGAAGTACCATCTGCATGTGCTTCCCCCACTGCCCAACAACCCGTGGTATCCATGGCAACAGTTTACTGGCCAGACAGCAGGAGGCTGCAGGCGGTTAGCAAGTGGTGTGTTCAGAAGGACTGAGGAGACTAGATGGATCACATTGTCCCTAATTCCTGACAGGATAGGAGATCTGAAAGTTAGAGGTCAAGGGCAACACCCATTCTTCACCGTGACACTACCACAGCTCCAGACTGACTGATCAATCAGCATCGCATTATCACCAAACTCCCATACATACACGCTGGAAGTCTTTCTGCACGATGACACTCCATCACATGTATCTAGATAGAAGCCTTAGCCTACACCCTGCACAGCACTAGTCTGTATGTCTACGCAGTAAGCAGGCTTTTCCTGTAGACACCACTTCATAATGCTATGAGCAACACCACATCACTGGCCATGATTCGGCCTCCATTGAATGACCATAGCCTTTCAGACCCTCTGATGGAGAGAGACACTATCCTATCTCTTCTGACGAGGTGCAACACTGGTGCTTGTGTTATTACTGTATTAGGGTCACTGGGCTGGAAAATTCCACTCTGCTGGAAAAACATGTTTATTTTCTAGAACTCTGCATGTGTCCCAAATGTCTCCCTATTTAGTGCAGTATTTTTTTTTTCTCCAGGGCTCTATGGACCTGGTCAAATGTAGTGCACTAAAAAGGAAATAGGATGCCGCCAATGTCTCTTGCCGATTCCAGTACCTTCTGTGTCTGTCAGCGGAAACGCAGACTGAATCTCTCCATTATCATTCCAGAAAGAGTGAGAGAGAGGAAGAGGCTGTTTGGTCAGGGAAGTGTGTATCACGTGCGGTGAGTAGAGGGGTGTGTAGCTTGGAGAAGACCACTTGTGTTAAACCATGGGGATCCTTGTGTGTATCATGATACCAGGTTTAGTTTTTAAAAAATACCACTCAGCGACGTCACTAGAGATTCATGGATAGGGGGGCTAAGCCTCTTTTAGGGGGGGTTGGACATACTACCCCAGGATATGAAAGCACCCAAAATGTATTTTCATCATGTATTTTTAGTCACAACAGGTGTAAAATCGATCAAAATAAGGTTATTTTTAAAAGTGTACCTGTCTCATAATTTGTTAGGCACTAATCTAATATGACTTACTTAAATTCTATCCAAATAAAGAAAGTAAAGTCCCCTCTGTCCCCATCCATCCAACAAAATGCACAAAAATGGCTGTACTATCGAGCCAAAATACTTTTAGAGGGAGAGAATTATACCATTCGCTAAAGTCTTTATTTAAATTTCACCTTTTTGTTAATTGTTGCTCAAAATTAACCCAATAATTCAGATGCATAGAACATCTTAAACAGTATCATCCACAATGGGGCAAAACTAAATTCAACTAATGAGCTAAATAAAATGTAAAAAACTGAAGAAGAATTAGGAGTAAGATCACAAACAAATGTTACAGAAATGCTCCTCCTGCTTCTCTCTTTTGATGCTTATTTTGTGGGTGGACGCATCAAAGTATACCTCCTATTTTTAATATCAATAATACTATTGTGGCTTAGTGGTCCAAGCACTTCACCCTCAATGGACATGGCTGCAAGACTTGCAAGCCTTTTCTGACCCATTTGTCTTATGCAACTAGGAGTGCGGCCGGCACAGTGCACTAAAGGACCTTTCACAGGAGCACCTGATCACAGGAATTGTGAGGACAACCTGAATGATTTCCTTCAGAGAAGGAAACACATCATCATCCAGGAGGTTATGCACAGCAAGCATATCTTTGGGAGAGACATCCAGCCTCTCTTTTCTGGCCACAAACATCTCTTCTGTTTTAACATAAATACCATAGTGCTTGGCAAACTCAGTTAAGCATGATGTTTCTAGGGAGTTTTTTGAGTTGGGGCTGCATGCCTGTATGTTTTCGAGCAGACCTGCATCTACAGTCGAATCGCTGGTCAAGCTCACAAACCATCCTGCCCAAGCAGGGGAGCAACAACTCTGTTTTCATTGTTTGGGAACATTACAATTCTGTGCCTAAACCCAAGGAGGTCTCCACCACAATCTCCCATGTTTCCTTTGTTTGCTCTTTCTTGCTGCATCTGCCTCTGGAATATTGTGAACTTCAGTGATTTGGTTCAGTCATAAAGTTCTGTGGCAAATGCATCTGTGCGTTAGCCTATCAGTGTGTCACATACAGCTTGTTTGCTGAAACAAGCTTCTGACAGGTCTACAGTCTCTTTCTGGAGGAACTTGTCGTCCCTCAGTTACAGAAAGGAGGGACTGAAACATCAGTAGCAAATACATGGTGGAGAACTGATGAAGCTTTGCTCTCAGACCGACAGCCATGGGGGATCCAATGGCAGATAGACAATCAACAATAACAGTTAGTGTCCAGGACTGCATTCCTAGATCGCAGCTGGCATGCCCAGCGAGTGTTTGAAAGCTGTACAAGTTCAGCTGATGCTATTCTAAGTTTGGACTGAGCTTCTTTGAACTTGTGGTGGTTAACTTGGGCTGTACTGAAATACAAATGCACATTCTCTAAGAAACTGAAACTCAGCAGCCTCTGGAATAGCCCTGTAAGTATGACACAACACCAAATGAAGCTCATGAGCAAAGCAATGTACATAAATAGCCTCCAGATTCAGCACTCTGAAATGTGCTTGTACACCTCCTTTGGACCCACTCATGACAGTTGCACCATCATAGTGCAACGCTCTTTAGGCCTGCTACCCCCATCATGGGTCTGTGCAACGCACTTTAGGCCTGCTACCCCCATCATGGGTCTGTGCAACGCACTTTAGGCCTGCTACCCCCATCATGGGTCTGTGCAACGCACTTTAGGCCTGCTACCCCCATCATGGGTCTGTGCAACGCACTTTAGGCCTGCTACCCCCATCATGGGTCTGTGCAACGCACTTTAGGCCTGCTACCCCCATCATGGGTCTGTGCAACGCACTTTAGGCCTGCTACCCCCATCATGGGTCTGTGCAACGCACTTTAGGCCTGCTACCCCCATCATGGGTCTGTGCAACGCACTTTAGGCCTGCTACCCCCATCATGGGTCTGTGCAACGCACTTTAGGCCTGCTACCCCCATCATGGGTCTGTGCAACGCACTTTAGGCCTGCTACCCCCATCATAGGTCTGTGCAACGCACTTTAGGCCTGCTACCCCCATCATGGGTCTGTGCAACGCACTTTAGGCCTGCTACCCCCATCATAGGTCTGTGCAACGCACTTTAGGCCTGCTACCCCCATCATGGGTCTGTGCAACGCACTTTAGGCCTGCTACCCCCATCATGGGTCTGTGCAACACACTTTAGGCCTGCTACCCCCATCATGGGTCTGTGCAACGCACTTTAGGCCTGCTACCCCCATCATGGGTCTGTGCAACGCACTTTAGGCCTGCTACCCCCATCATGGGTCTGTGCAACGCACTTTAGGCCTGCTACCCCCATCATAGGTCTGTGCAACGCACTTTAGGCCTGCTACCCCCATCATGGGTCTGTGCAACGCACTTTAGGCCTGCTACCCCCATCATAGGTCTGTGCAACGCACTTTAGGCCTGCTACCCCCATCATGGGTCTGTGCAACGCACTTTAGGCCTGCTACCCCCATCATGGGTCTGTGCAACACACTTTAGGCCTGCTACCCCCATCATGGGTCTGTGCAACGCACTTTAGGCCTGCTACCCCCATCATGGGTCTGTGCAACACACTTTAGGCCTGCTACCCCCATCATGGGTCTGTGCAACGCACTTTAGGCCTGCTACCTCTCTCATTTGGAGCTGCTGTTGCAACTCATTTGCTATCGATTGGGCATCAAATGACTTAATTTCTGCAAGTACTAGTAAACGCTCCTTGACTGTGCCCTCTGTTACATACCTAACACAAACTGTTCAGACTGCCCATCCCTGACCTCATCTGCCATAATGGAATACATTCCAGATTTTGACATCTGAGACCATGGTGTCCATAATCTCTTGAGCACAGCATTCGATCATGTCATTCTGAGATTCTGGAGAGAGAGATGTCCCATTTGATGGAGTATTGTACCTTTGCAGGAAAGGGTCAAACTCCTTCAAAAGCTCCATACATTCAAGAAAGTTCCCTCTATTTGTGCTTTCACTAGATTCATCATTGACACGTAAAGAGTCCCTGTCTTCCTAACATTGAGGTGACCGCAACAATTCTCCTCAGATACTCCCTTCTCTCTGCAATATCACTAGCATGTTAAAATCTGAGCAATATTCCCATGACTGCTAGTTGCCGGTTAGCTTTGCCATGCCACAACACTGTCTCTGTGTGTTTATGCCATTTCATGTTAACTGAAGATAAGCAACACTCCCCCCCCCCCCCCCCAATTTTTGCAGCAATTACTGACAAAAAAATCAAATGTAATGTTTTTGCCAAAAACTCCACATGGAAAGCAGAAAGCTGAGTCCTCTACCCAATGTTGTATTTCTCAAACCAGCAGTGCTGAAATGCCCTTTTCGGTGTGGGTAGCTATTCAGCTTCACTTGTTTGGGTGCCCAGTGTCTGTCATCTAAATCGCTCTCATTTCTGGAAGGAGTTGCTGCAGCGGCTTGATTAGTTTCTCTCTCTGGATCTGGTTTGGTCTACCTCCCTCTCTGGATCTGGTTTGGTCTACCTCCCTCTCTGGATCTGGTTTGGTCTACCTCCCTCTCTGGATCTGGTTTGGTCTACCTCCCTCTCTGGATCTGGTTTGGTCTACCTCCCTCTCTGGATCTGGTTTGGTCTACCTCTCTCTCTGGATCTGGTTTGGTCTACCTCCCTCTCTGGATCTGGTTTGGTCTACCTCCCTCTCTGGATCTGGTTTGGTCTACCTCCCTCTCTGGATCTGGTTTGGTCTACCTCCCTCTCTGGATCTGGTTTGGTCTACCTCCCTCTCTGGATCTGGTTTGGTCTACCTCCCTCTCTGGATCTGGTTTGGTCTACCTCCCTCTCTGGATCTGGTTTGGTCTACCTCCCTCTCTGGATCTGGTTTGGTCTACCTCCCTCTCTGGATCTGGTTTGGTCTACCTCCCTCTCTGGATCTGGTTTGGTCTACCTCCCTCTCTGGATCTGGTTTGGTCTACCTCCCTCTCTGGATCTGGTTTGGTCTACCTCCCTCTCTGGATCTGGTTTGGTCTACCTCCCACTCTGGATCTGGTTTGGTCTACCTCCCACTCTGGATCTGGTTTGGTCTACCTCCCTCTCTGGATCTGGTTTGGTCTACATCCCTCTCTGGATCTGGTTTGGTCTACCTCCCTCTCTGGATCTGGTTTGGTCTACCTCCCTCTCTGGATCTGGTTTGGTCTACCTCCCTCTCTGGATCTGGTTTGGTCTACCTCCCTCTCTGGATCTGGTTTGGTCTACCTCCCTCTCTGGATCTGGTTTGGTCTACCTCCCTCTCTGGATCTGGTTTGGTCTACCTCCCTCTCTGGATCTGGTTTGGTCTACCTCCCTCTCTGGATCTGGTTTGGTCTACCTCTCTCTCTGGATCTGGTTTGGTCTACCTCCCTCTCTGGATCTGGTTTGGTCTACCTCCCTCTCTGGATCTGGTTTGGTCTACCTCCCTCTCTGGATCTGGTTTGGTCTACCTCCCTCTCTGGATCTGGTTTGGTCTACCTCCCTCTCTGGATCTGGTTTGGTCTACCTCCCTCTCTGGATCTGGTTTGGTCTACCTCCCTCTCTGGATCTGGTTTGGTCTACCTCCCTCTCTGGATCTGGTTTGGTCTACCTCCCTCTCTGGATCTGGTTTGGTCTACCTCCCTCTCTGGATCTGGTTTGGTCTACCTCCCTCTCTGGATCTGGTTTGGTCTACCTCCCTCTCTGGATCTGGTTTGGTCTACCTCCCTCTCTGGATCTGGTTTGGTCTACCTCCCTCTCTGGATCTGGTTTGGTCTACCTCCCTCTCTGGATCTGGTTTGGTCTACCTCCCTCTCTGGATCTGGTTTGGTCTACCTCTCTCTCTGGATCTGGTTTGGTCTACCGACCTCTCTGGATCTGGTTTGGTCTACCTCCCTCTCTGGATCTGGTTTGGTCTACCGACCTCTCTGGATCTGGTTTGGTCTACCGACCTCTCTGGATCTGGTTTGGTCTACCTCCCTCTCTGGATCTGGTTTGGTCTACCTCCCTCTCTGGATCTGGTTTGGTCTACCTCCCTCTCTGGATCTGGTTTGGTCTACCTCCCTCTCTGGATCTGGTTTGGTCTACCTCCCTCTCTGGATCTGGTTTGGTCTACCTCCCTCTCTGGATCTGGTTTGGTCTACCTCCCTCTCTGGATCTGGTTTGGTCTACCTCCCTCTCTGGATCTGGTTTGGTCTACCTCCCTCTCTGGATCTGGTTTGGTCTACCTCCCACTCTGGATCTGGTTTGGTCTACCTCCCACTCTGGATCTGGTTTGGTCTACCTCCCTCTCTGGATCTGGTTTGGTCTACCTCCCTCTCTGGATCTGGTTTGGTCTACCTCCCTCTCTGGATCTGGTTTGGTCTACCTCCCTCTCTGGATCTGGTTTGGTCTACCTCCCTCTCTGGATCTGGTTTGGTCTACCTCCCTCTCTGGATCTGGTTTGGTCTACCTCCCTCTCTGGATCTGGTTTGGTCTACCTCCCTCTCTGGATCTGGTTTGGTCTACCTCCCTCTCTGGATCTGGTTTGGTCTACCTCTCTCTCTGGATCTGGTTTGGTCTACCTCCCTCTCTGGATCTGGTTTGGTCTACCTCCCTCTCTGGATCTGGTTTGGTCTACCTCCCTCTCTGGATCTGGTTTGGTCTACCTCCCTCTCTGGATCTGGTTTGGTCTACCTCCCTCTCTGGATCTGGTTTGGTCTACCTCCCTCTCTGGATCTGGTTTGGTCTACCTCCCTCTCTGGATCTGGTTTGGTCTACCTCCCTCTCTGGATCTGGTTTGGTCTACCTCCCTCTCTGGATCTGGTTTGGTCTACCTCCCTCTCTGGATCTGGTTTGGTCTACCTCCCTCTCTGGATCTGGTTTGGTCTACCTCCCTCTCTGGATCTGGTTTGGTCTACCTCCCTCTCTGGATCTGGTTTGGTCTACCTCCCTCTCTGGATCTGGTTTGGTCTACCTCCCTCTCTGGATCTGGTTTGGTCTACCTCCCTCTCTGGATCTGGTTTGGTCTACCTCCCTCTCTGGATCTGGTTTGGTCTACCTCCCTCTCTGGATCTGGTTTGGTCTACCTCCCTCTCTGGATCTGGTTTGGTCTACCTCCCTCTCTGGATCTGGTTTGGTCTACCTCCCTCTCTGGATCTGGTTTGGTCTACCTCCCTCTCTGGATCTGGTTTGGTCTACCTCCCTCTCTGGATCTGGTTTGGTCTACCTCCCTCTCTGGATCTGGTTTGGTCTACCTCCCTCTCTGGATCTGGTTTGGTCTACCTCCCTCTCTGGATCTGGTTTGGTCTACCTCCCTCTCTGGATCTGGTTTGGTCTACCTCCCTCTCTGGATCTGGTTTGGTCGACCGACCTCTCTGGATCTGGTTTGGTCGACCGACCTCTCTGGATCTGGTTTGGTCGACCGACCTCTCTGGATCTGGTTTGGTCGACCGACCTCTCTGGATCTGGTTTGGTCGACCGACCTCTCTGGATCTGGTTTGGTCGACCGACCTCTCTGGATCTGGTTTGGTCGACCGACCTCTCTGGATCTGGTTTGGTCGACCGACCTCTCTGGATCTGGTTTGGTCGACCGACCTCTCTGGATCTGGTTTGGTCGACCGACCTCTCTGGATCTGGTTTGGTCGACCGACCTCTCTGGATCTGGTTTGGTCGACCGACCTCTCTGGATCTGGTTTGGTCGACCGACCTCTCTGGATCTGGTTTGGTCGACCGACCTCTCTGGATCTGGTTTGGTCTACCGACCTCTCTGGATCTGGTTTGGTCTACCGACCTCTCTGGATCTGGTTTGGTCTACCGACCTCTCTGGATCTGGTTTGGTCTACCGACCTCTCTGGATCTGGTTTGGTCTACCTCCTCTGTTCTAACTTACCACAAATTCACATCGTAGCTTATCTGCATGAATCCGTCCTGTCAGAGCATTTTCCTGTCAGTATACTGTTAGCTAGCAGTCTGCCACAGCAGAAGCTAACGTTAACCAAAATGTTAGCTATAAGTAGACCTAACTGTCACTAGCGCGTGCAGCAGCCTCTGCAGCAGCACCCCCCAGGTCCTAGTGCCTGCCCGGTAAGAAGTTTAAGATGCGATGGAACTGTTGACGGGAAGAAAAAACAAACAAAATATATTGACTGATATATTGATTTATTTAGGGGGGCAAATGAATATGGCACATGATCCAGATAAACTGATCAACAACCTTTGCGTAAAGGAAGCGTATTTTATACAAGTGTGCGCGGTCTCTTTAACCAGTGATGGCTTCATTCAGGAGGCAGTCCGTTTGCTGAGGCAATGGATGGGTTAGCTGACAACGTCACTAAAACGATGTGCACGCTTCCATGGGGCAGAAGTCAGCATGTTGTGATGGCCAGATTGCTACAAGAATGACAAACTGCCATGTGGGGAATCGTAAGTGACTCGTTTCACTTTGTTTCATCATGTTCTTGATACCATGTCCTGTTTTGACTCTTTTCATATCTATGCTAATATTGCAAAACATTTGCTAGCTAGCTAACCAGCATCTGTAACGATGTATTTGAGACAAGTGCTCATTTTGCAAATGCATTTGTTTTCAATAAATATTGAAGACAAATAATTTACATGTTGTCAACAATCTAAGCCAGCCCCATCTGTTTTGCCTCATAGTTGCGCACGGTTCGAGCCCTGAATGCTGATTGGTGGACAGCTGTGGTATATCAGACCGTATACCACAGGTATGACAAAACATTTTTTACTGGTCTAATTACGTTGGTAACCAGTTTATAATAGCAATACGGACCCTCAGGGTTTGGTATACTGTATGGCCAATATACCACAGCTAAGGGCGTTGCGTCGTGCCTAAGAACAACCCGTAGCCGTGGTATATTGGCTGTATACCACCACACCTCGGGCATTATTGCTTAAATAACCTTTGGGAGTGATGTGAGAGAGACCGATTTTTAAAAAAGTGTGTGTTTTTAAAGTGAATGAGTAACGTTTTGCTGGCAATTAGCTTTGAAATGGGCTTATTTTCTTTCTGGTTTCATACATGCTATAAGAGACACATCGGCTACGCTAATAGACAGAGTTGATCCGTGAGACATTTGACAGAAGTACCGTAAGGAACAAAAATACTAGTACCAAACTGTTTTTCTGAAGTTTTGGTATACTGTGCAACACTAGTGTTGTGTGTGTGAATAAAAGACCAGTCATGTTGAACCATGGGGATCCTCCTGCGCTCCACTAATGACCATATAAGGAGTGCTGCTCAGCTCCACCACTGCAACAATCCCCATGGGACCAGACCAGCCCTCCCCATCCATCCCTCCATTCATCCTCTCTTCCCTCGCTCCACAGCCAGGCAGGTTTGGTGGAAGGAGTGAGGAATATTTTCTGTGACAGATGGGAATCGATGTAGAAGGAGCAGATATGTCTCTTTCTGTCCACTCCAGAGTGATAAAGGTGTATTGTGACCCACCAGAGCATTGGAGGCTACGGGGCTGTCATTAGGACCAGAGGCCCTAAAGCAGAGCTATAATCTGGGGCCGCCTTAGGACAGGACCTGGTCTAAGGGAAACCCAGTAGACCGAGGTGTGTGTGTGCGCGTGCGTGCACGCACTTGAGTGAACAATGCAAGTCATCTCAGTGAAAGCAGGTCAGCACGTCTCTCCTTGGCTGGGCTGTGTGGACAATCTTCAGGGTTGTCCAGTTGATTTGCACCTCCTCTTTTCTGATGACTTAATTTCCCTGCCTACACATTGGCACACAGTGGTGGGAGAAAATGGTTGCTTGTGTTTGACTGCTTTTGAGGATTTTTGACAAATGTCAGCTACATAACATGTAAATGGCCTTTGTGGGTATTGGGGATTAAAAAAAAAAAAAAAAACATTTTGTACTTCCACATTTAGCTACTCCTGCACATCTGTCTTTTTGTCTAGCCTGATTTCCATAAAAAATCCTCTATTACATTTGTCAGATCTGATGGTGAACAAGACAAACAGTCATGGATTTCAGAATGTTGATCTTTCCTGGCACATTACTGCTGTGTGTTACTAGTCTAGATGCCCAACACGGTCATAACACTAGGCCTGGGACAATAGCAGTATCACGATGCCCGTTAGTATCGTGGCAAGGAAACAAAAACACAACACACAGTGGCTTTAACTTATTCAGGAAAACAGCCCTGATGTGGAAAGCAAACATCATGTTGTCATCCAGAGTCACGTTGGACTTATTTTCCAATCTATAGCACACTATTTTACATACAGAAGGTTTTTAAAGTACAATAGTGTCTGCTTCGTGTTTTTCCTTTTTGCCATGGAAAAAATATTGCGATACTGGTATCATCACTGCCCTACGCAACACAGGACCTTTTGTTTTGAAGTGTCTTTTTACAGTAAGCCTATGCCATGCCTCTTTTTACAGTAAACCATACAGGCCTGCAGTATGTGGGACAAATACAGAGTGACATTGTTGCTCTACATATTTGAGTCATTGCTCTGTGGCAGTCCCTGTAGTCGTGATAGGCCTCATGGTGTGTGTGTGTGGGCACGTGTGCTCTTGCCCTGCGGTCTGGGTTTTCAGTAGGCTAGGACCAGGAAGATGTCACTGCTGGATATTTAATAGCCCAGTTAACATGGGACAGCCGAGAGATGCGTTGTTAATTATCGTGCCTCCGCCTGCCGCTTTGTTGTTTTAGAATGGCTTGACTTTCACTCCTGAATAATTTAGGTACGTGTTCAACCCAGGAGAAAGTTGATAAACGGAATCCTAGTACTGTTCGTTGTTGGGACACAGACGTACACACACAGTCAGAGGCACAACGAGAACAATATGGTCATACGTACCCTTCACTGTTGATCTAACGCTCATTGACAGTGCTTACTTTTGGATGTTCAGAACTCTGTGCAAGACATTGAGATGGTGACAGAAGTGTTCTGGATTGTTTTTCAGAAACCAAGAAGAAGTGGATGCTCTAGAAGGGAAGCAAAGTCCTCCTCCAGAAACGGTACAGTAACACATTTCTTCATCACGTTGTTTAGACGTGCCTGGATTCATAGTGTCAGAGTAGTAGGTATGCAGATCAAGGATCCGGTTTGCCTTTTAGATCAGAAAGATGTCATGGTATCCTAGATTAGCACTGCTACTCTGAGGCTTGGTGAAACCTGGCCCTAACCACACCACCGCACTTTACTCATTCAGTGATGCGTAACAACCCTGTAACAATGCCACTGTGGTTATCATGATAACATGGTACTTACTGCTAGTCTAAGATTAGCCTCGATTTGTTATTTAAAATACAGGACTTTCTCTTTGAGTCTGTTGCCATGTTGTCACAGCTTTAGGGTAATGAAGACCGAAACATGTTTATGAGGTGGTTGATCAGACCCAGGTGAAGCTTTACTCCTGCAGTAAAATCCACAAACCCAAGTCCATATCATGTTTAAGGCCAGGGTCAGATTCAGTAGAGCAGTTTTGCAACAGTAGAATATAAATGTACCTTCTTATTGCACAAGTTTACTGTTGCACATCCTCAGCTTTATAACAGAACATAGAAGTAGGACTGTTGGTCTGGGCAACCACCCGTCAGGGTTTAGTTAGTAACTTAAGACCGTTATGAAATATGTGCACCAAAATGACTTCCTGGTTTCAACCCAGAGCAGAATATGTTGTGGTTTGTGTTGTTTTCTCTGGACTCACTCTTTTCCCCAACGGAGGCTGTTTCAAATCTTAACGCAGCGAGAAAAGCAGTTTTAGCATGCTGCTCGTTTGGACTTTAATTGCACTGAGCGAGTTTAATTACAAAGCACAAGGCGTGACGCATATCTCTCCGTTTCCACAACAGGAAAGTATTGTGGAACGTATTCAGCACCTCTTTACTGAGGAATACAACTCTGTCACAGCAGAGAGATGAAGTAAAACAGCCATTTAGACTTTACATTTAGACAGCAGTATTCATTTGTCTTTCTAAAAGACTTAACTTTAAAATATGGGTTATGATGTTACACAATGGCTCTTTTCATAAAGCTGGTGAAATAAGAGCTCTTTATGGAGGCATTGTGTTTGCAGGTTGACCCAGTCCAAGACAGGAATCCGAGAGAAATTCAATCATTGGTTTTCAGGTTAAAACATGCAGGTAAATAGTTATGAAAGTGGAATCAAGCCGTTCTGAATCCCCCTGCTCTACATATGTACCATTCTGTCAGAGGCTTCTTAGGGTTACGCTGGGAAGGTCTTCTGAAGACTTCCACAGACACATCCCGACCGCCAAGGAGTCGTCATTCATTATTACTGTCAGTTCACTGCAGAGGCAGGTCAAAAGGGGGAGGGAGAGTGTGTGTTTAAACATGTCATATTCCATGATTTTTCAAAGGAATTTTAATAGGAACATGTTTGTTTGTAGTCAGTGTTCCTGACGTTAGGCCTTCTATGCAGACCATTTCAGGTCATATTGAGGCCAATTACCATGGGTATTTATCGTACTACCAGACACTTTTTACCCCTGTTTCCATGTACACCTTCCACCTCCACTCCGGTATCCCTGCACATTGGAGTAATGGTACAGCCACTGACCTGAATGTAACTTCATTGGATTCTCATTAGATAAGAATCTATTTTAACACTTTTATTCTGCATTGTTGGGAAAGAGCTTGCAAGTAAGCATTTCACTGTACTGTTTTCCACCTGCTGTATCCGGTTCACGTGACAAACGTTGAAACGTGAAACTAGGCACCCTAAAGGTGATTAATAGTACACTAATAATACAGCTAGTCAGCACATTGTTGTTACTATGGTGATACCCACTCCCCCCTCTCCTTCTCTGAATTTTTAGCTTGTGCTTGTTTAGACTGGGCCTGGACTTGTTGACTCTTCATTTCTCTGTGCGACACATGAGACTGAGACAGGAAACGCTAGTGAATATCCACCATCTAACTGATAACCGGCCAGCCAAGCAAGGCAGAAACCCCATTGTGTTCCACGTCCTCCTCTGCCTCTTTACCAGGCCTCGCTGGGATGACTGCAGGGCTCTCCAACTCTCGTCCCAGAGAGGAAACCGAGGGTACAGGCTTTTGTTCCAGCCTGGCACTAACACGACTGATTCGTCTAATCATGTTCTCAGGAATCTTTACAATTTGAGACCATGATTGGATTAAGGTATGGATGGTGGAGAGAAGCAAACCTAGTGGTATACTCTAGTATAGCCTGCCCTATTCACGGAAGGACTGGATTGTACTGGGAATAAGCACCATGATGCAACACCACCCTCTAGCAGCAAAAGTGGTGCTCTGTTTTTGAATTGTAGTATGATGGCTCTCGTGCAGATAGGTGCATTTAGTTTTTTATTTCCATATTTTCTGTGGATTACATTCCCAGGAATATGTGAGGGACTAAAGATGGCAAATGGAGTATTGACCGGTTGACTTACAGTGCCTTCAGAAAGTATCCAGACCCCTTGACTTATTCCACATTTTGTTGTTACAGCCTGAATGCACCCATCTACACACACTACCCTGTAATGACAAAGTGAAAACAACATGTTTTTAGAAATGTTTGCAAATATATTGAAAAAAATAAATACAGAAAACACTTTATATAAGTAGTCAAACTGCTTTGCTATGACTCCAAATTGAGCTCAGGTGCATCCAATATCCTTTCATCATCCTTTTTTCTTCAATTGTTTGGACATGATTTAGAGAGAAACACACCATAAGGTCCCACAAATGAGTGTATTTCATAGCAGAAACTATAGTCCATAGATCTCCGAGATAGAATTGTGACTAGGGATATATCTGGGGAAGGGGAGGAATCCATTTCCAAAGTGATGAAAGTTTCCAAGAGCACAGTGGGAAATTGAAAAAATATGGAACGACCCAGACTCTGGGCGCCCGACCAAACTGAGCAACCAGGCAAGAAGGACCTTAGTCAGGGAGTTGACCAAGAACCCAATTACCACTCTGACAGAAATACAGAGTTCCTTGGCTGAGATGGGAGAACCTGCCAGAAGGACAAGGTTTTATACAGCACTTCACCAATCTGGGCTTAATGGGCGCGTGGCCAGACGGAAGCCACCCCTGAGAAAAAGTCACACGACAGCACACCCAAGTTTTAAAAAAAAGTATGTGAAAGATTCTGTGGTCGGATGAGACAAACTTTGGCCTGAATGCGAAGCACTATTCTGGAGAAAACCAGGCACAGCTCATCATCCATCTAATACCATCCCTACCATGAAGCATGGCGTTGGCAGCATCATGGTATGGGGATGCTTTTCGGAGGTAGAGGCTGGTAAGGATAGAGGGAACAATGAATGAAGCCAAATCCTTGATGAGAACCTGCTTCAGAGTGCAAACAAAGATTTCTGTTCCAACAGGGCAATGACCCCAAGCATACATCCAAATCACTGCTGGAATAGCTTCAAAACAAGAATGTGTAAGTCTGAGTGGCCAAGCCGAAACCCAGATTTGAATCCCATTGAAAAATCCCCAAATCCAGATGTTCATTAACTGATCCAGTCATACCCAAGATGACTCAAATCTTTTTAAGGTGCTTCTACAAAGTATTGACTCTCGAGGGTGTGAATACTTATGTAAACAACACATTTCTGTATTTCATTTTCCATAGATTTGAAAAAAATTAAGAAACATGTTTTCAGTTTGTCAATATCCAATTTTGAATTTGGGCTGCAACACAACCAAATGTGAAATATGTCAAGGGGAGTGAGTACGTTCAGAAGGCAGTGTAGGGGTGCATTCTGTGTAAGTGTTAGCCTATCACTGTAAAGATCTAACCGTAAGCGATGAGGGAGACGTGTGCTGTGATGATCATATATATAGAAAATTATATATGTTTTACTGACACCCTTAGCTTATGGACCAATCAAAACACCGGCATAAGTAGACACACAGCCAATAGGCCAATTGTGATCATCTCCCTAAATCTGGCACTCATTTACTCTCCCAGTTCTGTTTGGTCCAGCAGGGACTGCATCAGATCACCCGCTCTTAAGGCAGTAATCATGTTCACTAGCCTCTGATGTAGCTAGGCCGCTGTGTAATTATGTGTTATAGTGACCACCCGCTAAGCATTGCTTAAGGTAGCCAATCCTCTGGAAATTACTACCGTCTTGTTGCCTCCAATGAAATGGTTTAAAGAGTAGTTCAACCGGCGTTTAAGACTTAACTAGCCCTTTCTGGGATCTTAAAGGACTTTATCTTCTAAAGACTTGATCAGAATGTTATTCTACCCTCTGTTTCATTTCCTTAGGCCTTTAAGTACACATGCACAGCCACACACACACTGTGAGACATGGAGGAGCCACTGTTGTTCCATTACACAGGCCTTGTACATGCATTCCATGAACACCTAACCACACAATTTAAACTAGCTAAATCACATCACTAGGCCTATATCTTGATGTTGTGTAGAGGACACCCTCGGTTAATACTGGAACGTTGCCACGCACACTGAGAGAACCTAATAGTGGAACGTTGCCACACGCTGGTGATAGCAGGGGTTCCCAAACTCTGTCCTTGGGACCCCAGGGCACGTCACAGCTCATGCAAACTATCAAAGCTTGATGATTAGTTGATTTATTTGAATCAGCTGTGTAGTGCTAGGGCAAAAACCAAAACCTGTCCCAAGTACAAAGTTTGGGCAACCCTGGGTTGGAGAATGCTAGTGGACTGAATGTTTGACAGCGGTCTTTAGAAGAGTGTCTCTGTGAGGGAACCAATATTACCAGTCCTGCCTCTGAGATGTAGTCACTTTACACAATTATTGTCACTGTGGTTATCCAAGTCCCTATAAAAGGGAGAAACAAGTTGAAATAACCTTTTTGTTGGTGTGCTATGTACTGTGAAGTCTATTCAAAGGGGATTACAAATGAATGCATTCTCTTTTTAATCCTTGAATGTTATTTCTACTCTTGAATCATTTGACACATTGCATTTGTGAATATATTTAAATGTGTCTAAAAGTATTTATTTTTGTTTTTATCATTTTTGATCAGGTTTGCTGGAATGGGTAATCTTCTAAAAGTCCTTACAAGGGAAATAGAGAACTATCCACATTTTTTCCTGGACTTTGAAAGTAAGTCTGAAGGAGGAGTGTGCAGGAGTTTGACTGGAGGTGTAAGCATGAAACGCTTCCCCCAGTCAGTCAGCAAGTGGTTTATATCTATGGGTCCCCTCTGGACATAAAGCTGTGTCTGCCTCTACCTGTACCTATCTCTAACACAACACACCTCTTTCTCTCTCTTTCTTCTCTGGCTTTCCTCTCTTTCAGAAACCAAATGGGGAATCTGTTAAAAGTGCTCACTTGCACTGAACTTGAGCAAGGACCAAACTTTTTCCTTGACTTTGAAAGTGAGCACAGCTATTGCCTGGCCTGTGTTCTTCCTTCTCTAGAGCTTTACTTCTGTAGAGCTCCTTTACTAACCAGGGTTTGGGAACAGTTCCATTTCAATACGCTTCCAATTGCACAACTGAGAAGTAACAGTTATTTTCAATTAGGATTATTTTTTCATTGGCTGAATTGAACTGGAATTAATTCTGACCCTGTTACTAAGCTACCTGCATGTTTTGTAGTCTGCTCCTAGAACAGCCCCTTGCTTGCCTATTGTCTCTCGTCTAATCAAGAGATCTGTTTTAAAGCAGTTTGTTTTTGTTGTTGCATGCACCTCATGTCTAATGGCAGTAAATTATGCATTATCAACAAACAAAACCTAAAACTGATGTTATCCTATTTGACGTTTAATATGTCCTGATGATGTCCTGACCTTTTCAGTGCTCTGCTTTTCCTGATTTAGTTGTCTTGGAGTAGAAAGCAGAACTAGGCCCAGATGTAGTTAGAGCTGACATAGTGATCGTAAACCATAGCTTCATGTTATTGTAAATCGTGTAACATATGGATGTGGCTCGGCTGGATGTCCATTGCCTTGCAACTCTTCCTACACGTGATATAGGCTAGAGACAGCAGCTGAACTGTTAACATAATAAAATATACTCTTGGCTTAAAAAATGACAGAGATACATGGGGGAAGAACTCACACCAAGCCTATTCCTTACCAGTAGCCTATTCCACTCACACCAAGCATATTCCTTAGTAGTAGCCTATTCCACTCACACCAAGCATATTCCTTAGTAGTAGCCTATTCCACTCACACCAAGCATATTCCTTAGTAGTAGCCTATTCCACTCACACCAAGCATATTCCTTAGTAGTAGCCTATTCCACTCACACCAAGCATATTCCTTAGTAGTAGCCTATTCTACTCACACCAAGCATATTCCTTAGTAGTAGCCTATTCCACTCACACCAAGCCTATTCCTTACCAGTAGCCTATTCCACTCACACCAAGCATATTCCTTAGTAGTAGCCTATTCCACTCACACCAAGCATATTCCTTAGCAGTAGCCTATTCCACTCACACCAAGCATATTCCTTAGCAGTAGCCTATTCTACTCACACCAAGCATATTCCTTAGTAGTAGCCTATTCCACTCACACCAAGCATATTCCTTAGTAGTAGCCTATTCCACTCACACCAAGCATATTCCTTAGCAGTAGCCTATTCCTTAGTAGTAGCCTATTCCACTCACACCAAGCATATTCCTTAGCAGTAGCCTATTCCTTAGCAGTAGCCTATTCCACTCACACCAAGCATATTCCTTAGCAGTAGCCTATTCCTTAGCAGTAGCCTATTCCACTCACGCCAAGCATATTCCTTAGCAGTAGCCTATTCCACTCACACCAAGCATATTCCTTAGTAGTAGCCTATTCCACTCACACCAAGCATATTCCTTAGTAGTAGCCTATTCTACTCACACCAAGCATATTCCTTAGCAGTAGCCTATTCCACTCACACCAAGCATATTCCTTAGCAGTAGCCTATTCCTTAGCAGTAGCCTATTCCTTAGTAGTAGCCTATTCCACTCACACCAAGCATATTCCTTAGCAGTAGCCTATTCCTTAGCAGTAGCCTATTCCACTCACACCAAGCATATTCCTTAGCAGTAGCCTATTCCTTAGCAGTAGCCTATTCCACTCACGCCAAGCATATTCCTTAGCAGTAGCCTATTCCACTCACACCAAGCATATTCCTTAGTAGTAGCCTATTCCACTCACACCAAGCATATTCCTTAGTAGTAGCCTATTCTACTCACACCAAGCATATTCCTTAGTAGTAGCCTATTCCTTAGTAGTAGCCTATTCTACTCACACCAAGCATATTCCTTAGCAGTAGCCTATTCTACTCACACCAAGCATATTCCTTAGTAGTAGCCTATTCCTTAGTAGTAGCCTATTCCACTCACACCAAGCATATTCCTTAGTAGTAGCCTATTCCTTAGTAGTAGCCTATTCCACTCACGCCAAGCATATTCCTTAGCAGTAGCCTATTCCTTAGTAGTAGCCTATTCCACTCACACCAAGCATATTCCTTAGTAGTAGCCTATTCCTTAGTAGTAGCCTATTCTACTCACACCAAGCATATTCCTTAGTAGTAGCCTATTCCTTAGTAGTAGCCTATTCCACTCACGCCAAGCATATTCCTTAGCAGTAGCCTATTCCACTCACACCAAGCATATTCCTTAGTAGTAGCCTATTCTACTCACACCAAGCATATTCCTTAGTAGTAGCCTATTCCACTCACACCAAGCATATTCCTTAGCAGTAGCCTATTCCACTCACACCAAGCATATTCCTTAGCAGTAGCCTATTCCTTAGTAGTAGCCTATTCCACTCACACCAAGCATATTCCTTAGTAGTAGCCTATTCTACTCACACCAAGCATATTCCTTAGTAGTAGCCTATTCTACTCACACCAAGCATATTCCTTAGTAGTAGCCTATTCCACTCACACCAAGCATATTCCTTAGTAGTAGCCTATTCCACTCACGCCAAGCATATTCCTTAGCAGTAGCCTATTCCACTCACACCAAGCATATTCCTTAGCAGTAGCCTATTCTACTCACACCAAGCATATTCCTTAGCAGTAGCCTATTCCACTCACACCAAGCATATTCCTTAGTAGTAGCCTATTCTACTCACGCCAAGCATATTCCTTAGCAGTAGCCTATTCCTTAGTAGTAGCCTATTCCACTCACACCAAGCATATTCCTTAGCAGTAGCCTATTCCACTCACACCAAGCATATTCCTTAGTAGTAGCCTATTCCACTCACACCAAGCATATTCCTTAGTAGTAGCCTATTCCACTCACGCCAAGCATATTCCTTAGTAGTAGCCTATTCCACTCACACCAAGCATATTCCTTAGTAGTAGCCTATTCCACTCACACCAAGCATATTCCTTAGCAGTAGCCTATTCCACTCGCGCCAAGCATATTCCTTAGCAGTAGCATATTCCTTAGTAGTAGCCTATTCTACTCACACCAAGCATATTCCTTAGTAGTAGCCTATTCCACTCACACCAAGCATATTCCTTAGTAGTAGCCTATTCTACTCACACCAAGCATATTCCTTAGTAGTAGCCTATTCCACTCACACCAAGCATATTCCTTAGTAGTAGCCTATTCCACTCACACCAAGCATTTTCCTTAGTAGTAGCCTATTCTACTCACACCAAGCATATTCCTTAGTAGTAGCCTATTCCACTCACACCAAGCATATTCCTTAGCAGTAGCCTATTCCACTCACACCAAGCATATTCCTTAGTGGTAGCCTATTCCACTCACACCAAGCATATTCCTTAGTAGTAGCCTATTCCACTCACACCAAGCATATTCCTTAGCAGTAGCCTATTCCACTCACACCAAGCATATTCCTTAGTAGTAGCCTATTCTACTCACGCCAAGCCTATTCCTTAGTAGTAGCCTATTCTACTCACACCAAGCATATTCCTTAGTAGTAGCCTATTCCACTCACACCAAGCATATTCCTTAGTAGTAGCCTATTCCACTCACACCAAGCATATTCCTTAGTAGTAGCCTATTCTACTCACGCCAAGCATATTCCTTAGCAGTAGCCTATTCCACTCACACCAAGCATATTCCTTAGTAGTAGCCTATTCTACTCACACCAAGCATATTCCTTAGTAGTAGCCTATTCTACTCACGCCAAGCCTATTCCTTAGTAGTAGCATATTCCACTCACACCAAGCATATTCCTTAGCAGTAGCCTATTCCACTCACACCAAGCATATTCCTTAGTGGTAGCCTATTCCACTCACACCAAGCATATTCCTTAGTAGTAGCCTATTCCACTCACACCAAGCATATTCCTTAGTAGTAGCCTATTCTACTCACACCAAGCATATTCCTTAGTAGTAGCCTATTCCTTAGTAGTAGCCTATTCTACTCACACCAAGCATATTCCTTAGCAGTAGCCTATTCTACTCACACCAAGCATATTCCTTAGTAGTAGCCTATTCCTTAGTAGTAGCCTATTCCACTCACACCAAGCATATTCCTTAGTAGTAGCCTATTCCTTAGTAGTAGCCTATTCCACTCACGCCAAGCATATTCCTTAGCAGTAGCCTATTCCTTAGTAGTAGCCTATTCCACTCACACCAAGCATATTCCTTAGTAGTAGCCTATTCCTTAGTAGTAGCCTATTCTACTCACACCAAGCATATTCCTTAGTAGTAGCCTATTCCTTAGTAGTAGCCTATTCCACTCACGCCAAGCATATTCCTTAGCAGTAGCCTATTCCACTCACACCAAGCATATTCCTTAGTAGTAGCCTATTCTACTCACACCAAGCATATTCCTTAGTAGTAGCCTATTCCACTCACACCAAGCATATTCCTTAGCAGTAGCCTATTCCACTCACACCAAGCATATTCCTTAGCAGTAGCCTATTCCTTAGTAGTAGCCTATTCCACTCACACCAAGCATATTCCTTATTAGTAGCCTATTCTACTCACACCAAGCATATTCCTTAGTAGTAGCCTATTCTACTCACACCAAGCATATTCCTTAGTAGTAGCCTATTCCACTCACACCAAGCATATTCCTTAGTAGTAGCCTATTCCACTCACGCCAAGCATATTCCTTAGCAGTAGCCTATTCCACTCACACCAAGCATATTCCTTAGCAGTAGCCTATTCTACTCACACCAAGCATATTCCTTAGCAGTAGCCTATTCCACTCACACCAAGCATATTCCTTAGTAGTAGCCTATTCTACTCACGCCAAGCATATTCCTTAGCAGTAGCCTATTCCACTCACACCAAGCATATTCCTTAGCAGTAGCCTATTCCACTCACACCAAGCATATTCCTTAGTAGTAGCCTATTCCACTCACACCAAGCATATTCCTTAGTAGTAGCCTATTCCACTCACGCCAAGCATATTCCTTAGTAGTAGCCTATTCCACTCACACCAAGCATATTCCTTAGTAGTAGCCTATTCCACTCACACCAAGCATATTCCTTAGCAGTAGCCTATTCCACTCGCGCCAAGCATATTCCTTAGCAGTAGCATATTCCTTAGTAGTAGCCTATTCTACTCACACCAAGCATATTCCTTAGTAGTAGCCTATTCCACTCACACCAAGCATATTCCTTAGTAGTAGCCTATTCTACTCACACCAAGCATATTCCTTAGTAGTAGCCTATTCCACTCACACCAAGCATATTCCTTAGTAGTAGCCTATTCCACTCACACCAAGCATATTCCTTAGTAGTAGCCTATTCTACTCACACCAAGCATATTCCTTAGTAGTAGCCTATTCCACTCACACCAAGCATATTCCTTAGCAGTAGCCTATTCCACTCACACCAAGCATATTCCTTAGTGGTAGCCTATTCCACTCACACCAAGCATATTCCTTAGTAGTAGCCTATTCCACTCACACCAAGCATATTCCTTAGCAGTAGCCTATTCCACTCACACCAAGCATATTCCTTAGCAGTAGCCTATTCTACTCACGCCAAGCCTATTCCTTAGTAGTAGCCTATTCTACTCACACCAAGCATATTCCTTAGTAGTAGCCTATTCCACTCACACCAAGCATATTCCTTAGTAGTAGCCTATTCCACTCACACCAAGCATATTCCTTAGTAGTAGCCTATTCTACTCACGCCAAGCATATTCCTTAGCAGTAGCCTATTCCACTCACACCAAGCATATTCCTTAGTAGTAGCCTATTCTACTCACACCAAGCATATTCCTTAGTAGTAGCCTATTCTACTCACGCCAAGCCTATTCCTTAGTAGTAGCATATTCCACTCACACCAAGCATATTCCTTAGCAGTAGCCTATTCCACTCACACCAAGCATATTCCTTAGTAGTAGCCTATTCCACTCACACCAAGCATATTCCTTAGTAGTAGCCTATTCCACTCACACCAAGCATATTCCTTAGTAGTAGCCTATTCTACTCACACCAAGCATATTCCTTAGAAGTAGCCTATTCCACTCACACCAAGCATATTCCTTAGTAGTAGCCTATTCCACTCACACCAAGCATATTCCTTAGCAGTAGCCTATTCCTTAGCAGTAGCCTATTCCACTCACGCCAAGCATATTCCTTAGCAGTAGCCTATTCCACTCACACCAAGCATATTCCTTAGTAGTAGCCTATTCCACTCACACCAAGCATATTCCTTAGTAGTAGCCTATTCTACTCACACCAAGCATATTCCTTAGTAGTAGCCTATTCCACTCACACCAAGCATATTCCTTAGCAGTAGCCTATTCCTTAGCAGTAGCCTATTCCACTCACGCCAAGCATATTCCTTAGCAGTAGCCTATTCCACTCACGCCAAGCATATTCCTTAGCAGTAGCCTATTCCACTCACACCAAGCATATTCCTTAGTAGTAGCCTATTCCACTCACACCAAGCATATTCCTTAGTAGTAGCCTATTCCACTCACACCAAGCATATTCCTTAGTAGTAGCCTATTCCACTCACACCAAGCATATTCCTTAGCAGTAGCCTATTCCACTCACACCAAGCATATTCCTTAGTAGTAGCCTATTCCACTCACACCAAGCATATTCCTTAGTAGTAGCCTATTCCACTCACACCAAGCATATTCCTTAGTAGTAGCCTATTCCACTCACACCAAGCATATTCCTTAGTAGTAGCCTATTCCACTCACACCAAGCATATTCCTTAGTAGTAGCCTATTCCACTCACACCAAGCATATTCCTTAGTAGTAGCCTATTCCACTCACGCCAAGCATATTCCTTAGTGGTAGCCTATTCCTTAGCAGTAGCCTATTCCACTCACACCAAGCATATTCCTTAGTAGTAGCCTATTCCACTCACACCAAGCATATTCCTTAGCAGTAGCCTATTCCACTCACACCAAGCATATTCCTTAGTAGTAGCCTATTCCACTCACACCAAGCATATTCCTTAGCAGTAGCCTATTCCACTCACACCAAGCATATTCCTTAGTAGTAGCCTATTCTACTCACACCAAGCATATTCCTTAGTAGTAGCCTATTCTACTCACACCAAGCATATTCCTTAGCAGTAGCCTATTCCTTAGTAGTAGCCTATTCTACTCACGCCAAGCCTATTCCTTAGTAGTAGCATATTCCACTCACACCAAGCATATTCCTTAGTAGTAGCCTATTCCACTCACACCAAGCATATTCCTTAGCAGTAGCCTATTCCACTCACACCAAGCATATTCCTTAGTAGTAGCCTATTCTACTCACACCAAGCATATTCCTTAGTAGTAGCCTATTCTACTCACGCCAAGCCTATTCCTTAGTAGTAGCATATTCCACTCACACCAAGCATATTCCTTAGCAGTAGCCTATTCCACTCACACCAAGCATATTCCTTAGTAGTAGCCTATTCCACTCACACCAAGCATATTCCTTAGTAGTAGCCTATTCCACTCACACCAAGCATATTCCTTAGTAGTAGCCTATTCTACTCACACCAAGCATATTCCTTAGCAGTAGCCTATTCCACTCACACCAAGCATATTCCTTAGTAGTAGCCTATTCCACTCACACCAAGCATATTCCTTAGCAGTAGCCTATTCCTTAGCAGTAGCCTATTCCACTCACGCCAAGCATATTCCTTAGCAGTAGCCTATTCCACTCACACCAAGCATATTCCTTAGTAGTAGCCTATTCCACTCACACCAAGCATATTCCTTAGTAGTAGCCTATTCCACTCACACCAAGCATATTCCTTAGTAGTAGCCTATTCCACTCACACCAAGCATATTCCTTAGCAGTAGCCTATTCCTTAGCAGTAGCCTATTCCACTCACGCCAAGCATATTCCTTAGCAGTAGCCTATTCCACTCACGCCAAGCATATTCCTTAGCAGTAGCCTATTCCACTCACACCAAGCATATTCCTTAGTAGTAGCCTATTCCACTCACACCAAGCATATTCCTTAGTAGTAGCCTATTCCACTCACACCAAGCATATTCCTTAGTAGTAGCCTATTCCACTCACACCAAGCATATTCCTTAGTAGTAGCCTATTCCACTCACACCAAGCATATTCCTTAGCAGTAGCCTATTCCACTCACACCAAGCATATTCCTTAGTAGTAGCCTATTCCACTCACACCAAGCATATTCCTTAGTAGTAGCCTATTCCACTCACACCAAGCATATTCCTTAGTAGTAGCCTATTCCACTCACGCCAAGCATATTCCTTAGTGGTAGCCTATTCCTTAGCAGTAGCCTATTCCACTCACACCAAGCATATTCCTTAGTAGTAGCCTATTCCACTCACACCAAGCATATTCCTTAGCAGTAGCCTATTCCTTAGTAGTAGCCTATTCTACTCACGCCAAGCCTATTCCTTAGTAGTAGCATATTCCACTCACACCAAGCATATTCCTTAGTAGTAGCCTATTCCACTCACACCAAGCATATTCCTTAGCAGTAGCCTATTCCACTCACACCAAGCATATTCCTTAGTAGTAGCCTATTCTACTCACACCAAGCATATTCCTTAGTAGTAGCCTATTCTACTCACGCCAAGCCTATTCCTTAGTAGTAGCATATTCCACTCACACCAAGCATATTCCTTAGCAGTAGCCTATTCCACTCACACCAAGCATATTCCTTAGTAGTAGCCTATTCCACTCACACCAAGCATATTCCTTAGTAGTAGCCTATTCCACTCACACCAAGCATATTCCTTAGTAGTAGCCTATTCTACTCACACCAAGCATATTCCTTAGCAGTAGCCTATTCCACTCACACCAAGCATATTCCTTAGTAGTAGCCTATTCCACTCACACCAAGCATATTCCTTAGCAGTAGCCTATTCCTTAGCAGTAGCCTATTCCACTCACGCCAAGCATATTCCTTAGCAGTAGCCTATTCCACTCACACCAAGCATATTCCTTAGTAGTAGCCTATTCCACTCACACCAAGCATATTCCTTAGTAGTAGCCTATTCCACTCACACCAAGCATATTCCTTAGTAGTAGCCTATTCCACTCACACCAAGCATATTCCTTAGCAGTAGCCTATTCCTTAGCAGTAGCCTATTCCACTCACGCCAAGCATATTCCTTAGCAGTAGCCTATTCCACTCACGCCAAGCATATTCCTTAGCAGTAGCCTATTCCACTCACACCAAGCATATTCCTTAGTAGTAGCCTATTCCACTCACACCAAGCATATTCCTTAGTAGTAGCCTATTCCACTCACACCAAGCATATTCCTTAGTAGTAGCCTATTCCACTCACACCAAGCATATTCCTTAGTAGTAGCCTATTCCACTCACACCAAGCATATTCCTTAGCAGTAGCCTATTCCACTCACACCAAGCATATTCCTTAGTAGTAGCCTATTCCACTCACACCAAGCATATTCCTTAGTAGTAGCCTATTCCACTCACACCAAGCATATTCCTTAGTAGTAGCCTATTCCACTCACGCCAAGCATATTCCTTAGTGGTAGCCTATTCCTTAGCAGTAGCCTATTCCACTCACACCAAGCATATTCCTTAGTAGTAGCCTATTCCACTCACACCAAGCATATTCCTTAGTAGTAGCCTATTCCACTCACACCAAGCATATTCCTTAGTAGTAGCCTATTCCACTCACGCCAAGCATATTCCTTAGTGGTAGCCTATTCCTTAGCAGTAGCCTATTCCACTCACACCAAGCATATTCCTTAGTAGTAGCCTATTCCACTCACACCAAGCATATTCCTTAGCAGTAGCCTATTCCTTAGTAGTAGCCTATTCTACTCACGCCAAGCCTATTCCTTAGTAGTAGCATATTCCACTCACACCAAGCATATTCCTTAGTAGTAGCCTATTCCACTCACACCAAGCATATTCCTTAGCAGTAGCCTATTCCACTCACACCAAGCATATTCCTTAGTAGTAGCCTATTCTACTCACACCAAGCATATTCCTTAGTAGTAGCCTATTCTACTCACGCCAAGCCTATTCCTTAGTAGTAGCATATTCCACTCACACCAAGCATATTCCTTAGCAGTAGCCTATTCCACTCACACCAAGCATATTCCTTAGTAGTAGCCTATTCCACTCACACCAAGCATATTCCTTAGTAGTAGCCTATTCCACTCACACCAAGCATATTCCTTAGTAGTAGCCTATTCTACTCACACCAAGCATATTCCTTAGCAGTAGCCTATTCCACTCACACCAAGCATATTCCTTAGTAGTAGCCTATTCCACTCACACCAAGCATATTCCTTAGCAGTAGCCTATTCCTTAGCAGTAGCCTATTCCACTCACGCCAAGCATATTCCTTAGCAGTAGCCTATTCCACTCACACCAAGCATATTCCTTAGTAGTAGCCTATTCCACTCACACCAAGCATATTCCTTAGTAGTAGCCTATTCCACTCACACCAAGCATATTCCTTAGTAGTAGCCTATTCCACTCACACCAAGCATATTCCTTAGCAGTAGCCTATTCCTTAGCAGTAGCCTATTCCACTCACGCCAAGCATATTCCTTAGCAGTAGCCTATTCCACTCACGCCAAGCATATTCCTTAGCAGTAGCCTATTCCACTCACACCAAGCATATTCCTTAGTAGTAGCCTATTCCACTCACACCAAGCATATTCCTTAGTAGTAGCCTATTCCACTCACACCAAGCATATTCCTTAGTAGTAGCCTATTCCACTCACACCAAGCATATTCCTTAGTAGTAGCCTATTCCACTCACACCAAGCATATTCCTTAGCAGTAGCCTATTCCACTCACACCAAGCATATTCCTTAGTAGTAGCCTATTCCACTCACACCAAGCATATTCCTTAGTAGTAGCCTATTCCACTCACACCAAGCATATTCCTTAGTAGTAGCCTATTCCACTCACGCCAAGCATATTCCTTAGTGGTAGCCTATTCCTTAGCAGTAGCCTATTCCACTCACACCAAGCATATTCCTTAGTAGTAGCCTATTCCACTCACACCAAGCATATTCCTTAGCAGTAGCCTATTCCACTCACACCAAGCATATTCCTTAGTAGTAGCCTATTCCACTCACACCAAGCATATTCCTTAGCAGTAGCCTATTCCACTCACACCAAGCATATTCCTTAGTAGTAGCCTATTCCACTCACACCAAGCATATTCCTTAGCAGTAGCCTATTCCACTCACACCAAGCATATTCCTTAGTAGTAGCCTATTCCACTCACACCAAGCATATTCCTTAGCAGTAGCCTATTCCACTCACACCAAGCATATTCCTTAGTAGTAGCCTATTCCACTCACACCAAGCATATTCCTTAGTAGTAGCCTATTCTACTCACACCAAGCATATTCCTTAGCAGTAGCCTATTCCACTCACACCAAGCATATTCCTTAGCAGTAGCCTATTCTACTCACACCAAGCATATTCCTTAGTAGTAGCCTATTCCACTCACACCAAGAATATTCCTTAGTAGTAGCCTATTCCACTCACACCAAGCATATTCCTTAGCAGTAGCCTATTCCACTCACACCAAGCATATTCCTTAGCAGTAGCCTATTCCACTCACACCAAGCCTATTCCTTACCAGTAGCCTATTCCACTCACACCAAGCATATTCCTTAGTAGTAGCCTATTCCACTCACACCAAGCATATTCCTTAGTAGTAGCCTATTCCACTCACACCAAGCATATTCCTTAGCAGTAGCCTATTCCACTCACACCAAGCATATTCCTTAGTAGTAGCCTATTCCACTCACACCAAGCATATTCCTTAGCAGTAGCCTATTCCACTCACACCAAGCATATTCCTTAGTAGTAGCCTATTCCACTCACACCAAGCATATTCCTTAGCAGTAGCCTATTCCACTCACACCAAGCATATTCCTTAGTAGTAGCCTATTCCACTCACACCAAGCATATTCCTTAGCAGTAGCCTATTCCACTCACACCAAGCATATTCCTTAGTAGTAGCCTATTCCACTCACACCAAGCATATTCCTTAGTAGTAGCCTATTCTACTCACACCAAGCATATTCCTTAGCAGTAGCCTATTCCACTCACACCAAGCATATTCCTTAGTAGTAGCCTATTCCACTCACACCAAGCATATTCCTTAGTAGTAGCCTATTCTACTCACGCCAAGCCTATTCCTTAGCAGTAGCCTATTCTACTCACACCAAGCATATTCCTTAGCAGTAGCCTATTCCACTCACACCAAGCATATTCCTTAGTAGTAGCCTATTCCACTCACACCAAGCATATTCCTTAGTAGCCTATTCTACTCACACCAAGCCTATTCCTTACCAGTAGCCTATTCCACTCACACCAAGCATATTCCTTAGTAGTAGCCTATTCCACTCACACCAAGCATATTCCTTAGCAGTAGCCTATTCCACTCACACCAAGCATATTCCTTAGCAGTAGCCTAATTCCTACTCTTGTTGTCATAGCGCCATCTCTTGTTTATCTACCATAGAGAAAGAGAATGTTTTACAATGCATTTACTCTCCACAGTTTAGTCTGTTGGGAAATAATGTAGGTTACTGACTGACTGTATGTGTGTTTGCTGCAGCTTCTAATATGAAAATGCCTTGAGTATGATTAAGAGCTTGCCATCTAAAGGGCAGAGCTATAAGCCGCTGCCTTCTGTAGCCTTGTAGGGAGCAGCAGGTCGTGCTGTTATTGTACTGGCAGATCCCATGCTGCTCTTCTGTTTACCACAGAGTAGCCTTTCCCTGTCTCCTCGTTCTTAGATTATCTTTGAACCAGAGATATTCATGTTTGTCATGCAATTCCCTCCCTAAAGTATATTGTATCAAATAAAATAACATTTATTTATATAGCCCTTCGTACATCAGCTGATATCTCAAAGTGCTGTACAGAAACTCAGCCTAAAAACCCAAACAGCAAGCAATGCAGGTGTAGAAGCACGTCTTTGTATCATGCTATTCGTTGCTGAGATTCTATTCTAAGCATTATAAATGGTATTACTGTGTTAGAAAACGCCCTATTCATACATGCATGGTTGGTTTTTGACAATCAAATAAAGGCATACACATAGTTCCCAATTCCTGTTAAAGGACTGTTTGTATCACATAATCATTGAAAACCAAATTGTCAGAATGTGTATGAGTTTAATGTCCACTCCAGTACAGTGTTGTTGTGTTGTCTATATGCTGCCTGCTAGCTAGCCAGGCTAACTGTTGTGTTGTCTATATGCTGCCTGCTAGCTAGCCAGGCTAACTGTTGTGTTGTCTATATGCTGCCTGCTAGCTAGCCAGGCTAACTGTTGTTGTGGTGTGTGTCAGATGCACAGCCCACCGACTGTGAGAGAGATGTATGGAACCAGGTGAACGCGGTGCTCCAGGACTCTGAGAGCATCCTCTCTGGCCTACAGGCCTACAAGGGAGCCGGACAGGAGATACGAGAGGTATGCATATCTACTGGATATGCTTACACACATACACAGTCGTAGGCACAGGCTATGCATATTCACACCCACTCAAACAAACCTATAAATGTAAAGCTCAATTGATGATTTCATACCAGACATCTCAGAATGGTTTTCATTACTCAATTTTTTTAAATTCCATATAGATGATGTACATTTAACCATGGCGTCTGTCATTGTTTCCGCCCAGGCCATTCAGAACCCCAATGACATGATCCTACAGGAGAGAGCCTGGAACTCAGTCTGTCCCTTAGTCATACGACTCAAAAAGTTGTACAGCTTCTCGCTGAGACTAGGTAAGTCCAACCTTTATCCTTCCACGAAGAAGCACTTAGCGTGGCGGGGGATGACATTTTAATTGCTATCAAAAGCCAATCATGAAACATGAAGAGACATGAAACATGTTTTTATTTTTTTACAACCTTACCATTTTCCTTCTTCAGGTGTTTGAAGAGGGCCCTCCATAGCCTGCTGGAGAGCCTGGCGTGTTTAAAACTTACCTCATGTTTGTAATGTATTAACTGTGTTTCTTCTCCTGTAGAGAGGGCCCTTCAGAGCCTGCTGGAGTCCCTGACATGCCCCCCGTACACCCCCACCCAGCACCTAGAGAAGGAGCAGGCTCTGGCCAAACAGTTTGCTGAGATCCTTCACTTTACCCTGCGCTTCGACGAACTCAAGGTCAGTCTCACACACACACACACACACGTAATTTCAAACGGTAAATTTCTGTTCACAAGTGCAAAGTTAGCACCTATTTTATTCCCTCTTGACAAATAACACTTCCCATGTTGTCTGTTGGAACGAAATGAATGTCCTCTTATCTTTCAGATGAGAATTCCTGCCATCCAGAATGACTTCAGTTATTACAGAAGGACCATCAGCCGAAACAGGATAAACAACATGAATGTGAGTCTGAGAGAACTGTTATGTCGGTCTAAGGTTGCAAAAAATCATGTAACTTTACCAATCTTCCAACAGGGATTTCTGAAAAACCTGGTCATTTTTGGAAAGTTACCTGAATTTTGTGACCGTAGTCATGTCTGTTTTAGTCTGAATGTGACAGAATAGCTTGTCTAAGGCCTGGTTAGCAGTCCTCTGTTGACATCCACCCTCCTCTGCCTTGAAGCTAAAGACAGATCAGATGTTGACCCTCTTCCTGTTTTGTCTTTAGTTGGATATAGAGAGAGAGGTCAACAATGAGATGGCCAACAGAATGTCACTGTTCTACGCCGAGGCAACGCCCATGCTGAAAACCTTAAGCACAGCTACGACAAACTTCGTAACAGAGGTAAGAGACTTCCTTCTTATTGTTAGCTGCTCTGTGAAAAGAGTTGATGGTTAGATTTGTGTTAAGTTAATAGCAGCAGTGTCTATTAGAGTTCAGTTGTGTTACTCCCTGTTCAGTCAGATTTTGAAGCAGGTGGGTGTTGTAAGTTAAGTCTGGTTCCCTCATTTCTTCAGTCTGATGATGGTTTGTGTTGTTACCTTGTTATATCTCCAGAACAAGACATTACCCCTGGAGAACACCACTGACGTTCTCAGTACAATGGCCAGTGTCTGTAAAGTCATGCTGGAGACACCGTGAGTTGACTTGATGTACTTTACCTGTAGACATTTAGCAGAGTGACTATATCCAGAGTGAGTCTGTTTATCAATGCCACGCTATAAACAACTGTTCAACGTGTACTGTGAACTGGCGTGTGTGTGTGTATCCCTCTCTCCCTCCAGAGACTACACGTGCCGGTTCAACAGTGAGGACACGCTGCTGTTCTGTATGAGAGTAATGGTTGGAGTCATCATCCTGTACGACCACGTCCATCCCAACGGAGCCTTCAACAAGTCCTCCAAGATAGACGTGAGAACCTCCTCTCTCACCTATACTGATAGTACCGGGCTGTTTACAGGGGAAGGTAACCTGGAGGTTACAGAAGGCTCCCAGTGCGGAGGAGTTGGTTAAAGCAGGAAACAAATTCCCATCCCGTATGGAATAATAATTCTTCTATAATACATCTTCTATACATAGTGGCTACTGAAAGCCTGACGTTAGCATCATGTGTATCCCGCTGTTTTGTCTAAGTCATGCCAATGGAAAATGTGTGTGAATTTCTGTTTGAGTGTTTTACATGTGTATCCAGAGTAAAAGTGCATTTTGTTTTTCATCAGATGAAGGGATGCATAAAGGTCCTCAAAGAACAGCCAGCAGATAATGTTGAAGGTCTCCTGAACGCCCTTAAGTAAGTCTCTATCCTCGCTTTAGTTTAGTACTTCTCTGATGTCTCACCTTATTCAGTTGAAATGCCAGATGATTTCTAAATGGTGTTGTGGTAGGAGTGCTCCTTAGCTTCCAATATTACTGAATGGTAGAGGGTACTCTCTCGATTGCTCCCATGGCAATACAGCAAACAATCCCAAGGCACTTCTGTATATCTTTTAAAAACCTTCATTAAATTGGCTTATTTTGATAAAGGTTAAAAACAACCTAGGTGTTTCAGCCCTATGCCTTCATCCTACTTTGTCTTTCAGGTTCACCACCAAACACCTGCATGACGAGTCCACTCCAAAAAACATCCGCTCCATGCTTCAGTAACGTTTTAATATGAAGAGGATCAATGTACTGACCTCAACAAAAGATGTATATGTTTACATAATTTAAAGGACTGGATGTTAATACTTGTGTATTTACATAGTCATTCCCTGTTACTGAAACGTATAGAACGTGTACCTTTTTCTTCAAAAAATGAATTGCCTTTTACTGTTATTATGTTAACATACCTTTCAGCCTTACAAACTGAGCTTGGCAAGTAGTATTTGGAGAAACAAGCACTCTGGTTGGTTCCTGTGACTGAGCCAAGCACTCTGGTTGGTTCCTGTGAGTGAGCGGGCGAATGAAAGGAGCTTCATCTGTGGTTTGTGTCAACAAAAGATGAATTCCAAATCAACTCCTAGCCTGGGGTGTATTAATTAGTCAGATTCCGTTTGCAAAGGAAACCGTTTACTGCAGCAACTAAACGGAAACAAACCGAGCAGACGGAACCAAACTTGGAGGGACCTACCTGCACGTGTCCAATAGAAACTCTTGTTTCTGTTGCAAAACGTTTTCCAATTGAAATAAACGTTTTCCGTTGTAAAACTTTTGCAAAGGAATCCGACATAATGAATACACCCCATGTTCCAGATCTGTTTGTCCTGTCTTCCCAACTCCTGTGGATGGCACGGTGAAGATTGTTCAACTCTACTCAATCCTCTCCTATCTACAAGAGTGCCTAGGAGGTAGGGGCTAGCTAGGGGCTGGTTTGGAATTTAGAAAGGGATACATTGAGGGGAAAAAGTGATGGCTTTCATATAACGTTTTTTCAGTAAGTTGGTGGACTTTGTGCCTTGTTGGCAAGAAAATGACAAAGGCAGTACGTGCCATAAGAAATAAACAGATCAACCAAATGTTTATTTTTTACCTGTATGACAGGAGGATTGGGACACAGTGTGATTTTAGGGGGTTTTCTTGTCTGTATTTGGGACTCTGTATCTAACAGAAATCTATTGTTCAAAAAAGCAGCTTTTAAATCAAAACTGTCAGGTTATATTTAAGTGACACGGAGTGGCAAAAACAATTCCTTCCACTGCTTTTGTGATCTCTACTCCTGTAGTAGGATGGCGGTGATGATGATGAACCTTCTAGTCATTCTCCTTTATACTGTAAGACCAGTCAGACTGTTGTCCCATTCTCTACCCCTATAGACCACCACAGTATGAGTCATAATACCCATAAAACCTAGCGGTCAAATAAGGAAATGGTTCCAATTGTTTTTCTACCATTCATTTTTCCTATAGGGGATTTTTAGAAACACTTAAAATAAGGGCTGTCTTTCATGTAGGCTAACCCTGGTGTGAGGTTTAGATAAATGTTACATTTCTCTAGGACACAGTGACTTATCAATATATTCGCCTCTATTTAATCCCCCCAAATGTAGTGCTAATCAGTTGCTATCATAAAGAACTACAAATGCCATGATGAGCTGGACTAGACTGCCAAATTGAGGCAAAGGTAGTTAATCCAGAGATTCTTATCTGTTAGCTAAATTTATTTAATAAATAAAATTGGCTACATTTCTTTAAATTGACAATTCTGTGAACTGTCTTTTGAACGTTTTAAATTGACCGGTGGTGTACAAATACTTTAAAGTACTACTTAAGTAGTTTTTGGGGTATCTGTACTTTACTTTTTATATTTTTGACAACTTTTAATTTGACTCCACTGCTTTTCTAAAGAAAATAATGTACTTTTTACTCCATACATTTTCCCTGACACCCAAAAGTACTCATTACACTTTGAATGCTTAGCAGGATAGAACATTTGTCCAATTCACACACTTATCAAGAAAACATCCCAGGTCATCCCTGCTGCCTCTGATCTGGCAGACTCACTAAACACAAATAGTTTGTTTGGAAATTATGTCTAAGTTTGGAGAGTGCCCCTGGCTGTCCGTTAAAAACGATATATAGAATTGTGCCCAAGTATGACTATTGGGTACTTTTTCCACAATACCTCTTAGCAAAGGTGTCAGCTAGAGATTACATGCAGGAGTAGGTAGGGATTTGTGGTCTTGAATGTCGTCTATTTTGATGCTAATTAGCATTTTATAATCTGAGAGTAAATAGAGCTGACTATATTGATAAAAGTCACCTTGTCTGAGAGAGGTTTTCACGGTTATCAAAATGCCACACCAGAGTAAGCCTTGACGAAAGACAGCTCTTATTTTAACTGTTTCTAATATCCCCTATGGGAAAAATGAATGGTGGGAAAACGATTGGAACCATTTCCTTGTTTAGCCTCTAGGTTCTATGGATGTTATGACACCTACGCTGTGGGACTCTATACCTGAAGTGTACACTCGTTCCCTCCCCCATTGTTTTGGTGTATTGAGTACAGGGAGTTCTCACCTGTCCATTCCATGAAGGGGTGTGAATCTTTACACACTTTGAGAAGTAGGGTTGGGAATTGGACTGCGGTGAAAAATAAATCCCTGAAAATGTATCATTTCAGTATACAAAGTGCCATTCTGAAGAATAAAGCCTTGTCTCTATTTTTATTTTTTTACTTTCATCCAAAATACAAAGATATTTGTGTCACCTGATTTTGTTTGGATTGACTCTGATTTAAATCTGGAGTCTTGATTCGACATTAGATGAAATATATATCAGATTGTTGTTAAACCTGTGTAACTTCTGTTTTCTTTTGAGCTGTTCTTTGTGTAGACCATTGTTTCATGCTAATGAACGTTGACCAAAGGGGCATTATAGGACTATTCTCTAAACTCATTCAGCTTGTATACAATGGCGTATGTATGTATATTTGACATGGTTCAGTGGTCAATTGAATTAATATAATTTTAACTGGAGAACAAGATTGGAAAGTTGTGTACAAAACGGCAGGATTGTGAGTTGCGTCTGTAATGAAAATACATGGTGTTCTATGAATTGGAGAAACCGTTGTTTGGTGATCTGACTTAACATATAGGTCAGACAATCGCATGTTAGGATTAATGACTTGTAGAAATCCTGTGGTGTGCTGCGGACTCGCTCCTGTCTGTCCAGACGAACGTGGAATTTAAGATGGACTAGCTTTTTGGGTTACCGTACCACCGACTGCTCTGTCCGGACGACCACTAAAGTACTCCCTCATGTGCATTTACCAGTAAGCCTATGGTGTAATGGGTCTTCTCAAGTACCCCCATGGGTCCTAGTACCCCTGGTTGGGAACCACTAGACCAATAGGCCATTGTCATGTTGAGCAGCATCCAAACAATTAGCCTGGTCCTGCCAATTCCATTTATGCGTTTACATAGGGAGCCCAATTCTGATCTTTTGCCCAAGTATTGTCAAAGGATCTGATCTGATTGATCAAAGATTCAATTAGTGAAAAAAAGATCAGAATAAGTCTGCCTGTCTGAACGCAGCCAATGAGTGACAGGGAGTTGGCATGATGTGACAAACAGACTGACTACTAGATACTAGCTAAGCTTCTACAAATGTATCCTGTTAACATTTTTCCTTATCAGAGAAAGACAACCCTAGGACCACTTTTAAAATGGGCTTTTTCACTAGACTAAAGTAGCTTGTGCCTTGACTTGTCGCTAAGTCAGCAATATAGACACCAACCTCAGATAATTATGAATTAAATATATTTAATTAGACAGTAAATAGGATTTACAGTGCTAATGTGAAATGAGATTTTGAAATCCATGCCAAATCAAAATACCTAGCTATATATTACGGTATCTATTTTGATACTTCATACACACTCTCCATCTGTGTACTCATCGTAATATAAAATACTAGTAACTAACATTTGTTAAACGACCATAAAATGTCCACAGTGGATTTTAACATTCATGTTAATTGTTTATTTTCTATAGTTTCTGGTAATACATAATACATTGACAATTTAGACATACTTTTTGTGTGAAGGACAATTTGTATATGCAATGAATGAATACTGTACATGGACAAGACATTCAGCTAAATGTACAGTATGATATTGATACAATTACTGAGGTTTAATTCCAAAACCAATTTCTGTCAAACCTCTGTCAGTATTGAACTCCAAAATGCCTTTTTCAGCCCAATATATGCTAGTCTGATTACTGTGTGTTGAATGCAGCTGTATTTAATATAAAGAAGGGGGGAAAGTTAACTGACAACTGTTTCATAGTTTGGAACACTGGTTCAATGTTTCTAAATGGCTTTAGCTTTATAATACATATTGAATGGGTGTGTGAACTGAAAATAAAACTGGTACATTTCCTGCACCTGCGTTTGTTCTAATGAATATTGTATTTACATTTTCCAGACGTAGCCATATGTTTATATATTATGTATTTCTGTCCTAATGAAACTTGGTGGAAATGAAGGTAAACATGATTTGATGTAAATCCCATGTCAAGAGGACATGTCCATCGTCCCAGTACTGTGTTGGTTGAACAGCTTCTTTTCTGACTCTCCCTCCTCCCCATTGCCTCTGTCCCTGCAGTCTGCAGTGCTGTTTGGCGTCTGAGTACTGCAGTACTTAAGTGCTCCACAGGGTGGCGATATGAGGATCCACCACTGGAAGCTGGTAGTTGTGGTGTTGCTAAAACCCCCAAAACATGTACGTGAATGATATGTGATACAGTAGATGCACAATAAGAAAGAAAGCTTTGATTGAGTAAGAATGTAATGTCACATGTTACCTTGGACAGAGAGACTTCAGCACAGAGACAAAGGATTCTTATTTGATGGAGAGCTCCATCATTCTGTTATAGTTCCACCAAGAATGTGCATTGAAGGAATTGGTCTTACTAGGTGTGATCCTGTGACCTTTGTGATGAAGGGAAGGAAGGTGGAAGGGAGGAAGGAAAGATTCATTTTAAACATGCAGGTCATAGTGTTTCGTACTGGTGTGATCCTGTGACCTTTGTGATGAAAGGAAGGAGGGAAGGGAGGAAGGAAAGATTCATTTTAAAGATGCAGGTCATAGTGTTTCGTACTGGTGTGATCCTGTGACCTTTGATGAAAGGAAGGAGGGAAGGAAGGAGCAAAAGAAGGTGGAAGGGAGGAAGGAAAGATTCATTTTAAACATGCAGGTCATAGTGTTTCGTACTGGTGTGATCCTGTGTGTCCTAATTGATGCCCTCAGTCTTTCCTGCCGGAGTCTGGGCACCGCTGACCTCCCCGGACCAGGACGTATCCCAGTGTTCCATTGGTTAGACCGAGACAAGATACTCCAGGCTCTGTGTGGCCCGCTGGGGGCGGAAACGATTCTGCTGCTCTGTTCCAGAACTTGGATTCAAGTCCAAAGACAGGAACATCTAAGAGGGACAACAGATGCAGACTATATTTTTGGTGTACTGTATGGTGTACTGTACTGTAGGGTGTACTGTACTGTATGGTGTACTGTTCTGTGGTGTACTGTACTGTATGGTGTACTGGACTGGATGATGTACTGTATGGTTTACTGCACTTTATGGTCTACTGCAAGCTGTACTGTATGGTGTACTGTACTGTATGGTGTACTGCAAGCTGTACTGTATGGTGTACTGTTCTGTATGGTGTACTGTTCTGTATGGTGTACTGCAAGCTGTACTGTATGGTGTACTGTACTGTATGGTGTACTGGACTGTATGGTGTATGGCGTACTGTACTGTATGGTGTACTGTACTGTATGGTGTACTGTACTGTATGGTGTACTGCAAGCTGTACTGTATGGTGTACTGTTCTGTATGGTGTACTGTTCTGTATGGTGTACTTGACTGGATGGTGTACTGTATGGTTTACTGCAAGCTGTACTGTAAGATGTACTGTATGGTGTACTGGACTGTATGGTTGACTGTACTGCATGGTGTACTGTATGGTGTACTGTTCTGTTTGGTGTACTGCAAGCTGTACTGTATGGTGTACTGTTCTGTATGGTGTACTGCAAGCTGTACTGTATGGTGGACTGTATGGTGGACTGTTCCGTATGGTGGACTGTAAGATGTACTGGACTGTATGGAGTATGGCGTGGTGTATGGTGTACTGTATGGCGTACTGTATGGTGTATTGTACTGTATGGTGTACTGTTCTGTATGGTGTACTATACTGTATGGTGTACTGGACTGGATGGTGTACTGTATGGTTTACTGCAAGCTGTACTGTAAGATGTACTGTATGGTGTACTGGACTGTACGGTGTACTGTACTGTATGGTGTATGGCGTACTGTATGGTGTACGGTGTACTGTATGGCGTACTGTACTGTATGGCATACTTTATGGTGTATGGCGTATGGTGCACTGTGTGGTGTATGGTGTACTGTACGGTGTACTGTATGGTGTATGGTGTACTGTATGGTGTATGGTGTACTGTATGGTGTACGGTGTACTGTATGGTGTACGGTGGACTGTATTGTGTACGGTGGACTGTATTGTGTATGGTGTACTGTATGGTGTACTGTATGGTGTACGGTGGACTGTATTGTGTACGGTGTACTGTATGGTGTACGGTGTACTGTATGGTGTATTGTGGTGTATGGTGTACTGTACTGTACGGTGTATGGTGTACTGTACTGTACGGTGTATTGTACTGTATGGTGTATTGTGTACTGTATGGTGTATGGTGTACTGTACTGTACGGTGTACTGTATTGTGTATGGTGTACTGTGTATGGTGTACTGTACTGTGTATGGTGTACGGTGTACTGTATGGTGTACGGTGTACTATATTGTGGTGTATTGTACTGTGGTGTACTGCAAGCTGTACTGTATGGTGTACGGTGTACTGTATGGTGTACTGTACTGTATGGTGTACTGTACTGTACGGTGTACTGTATGTCTACATGTTATAGTGTCTGTATTGTCCATGTCCGTGTCTAAGTTGTCAAATGAGAGAATTAGTCAACTACTTATTGTATTATTTACAATATATTTAGGTGTTTTATCTTTTAGTTTGGTATTTCTGTAGATGGAAACACTTAGAATTTTCCTCTGCCCCTCCCCTGAAGCAGCATCAGTGTTTTCGTCCTCACTGACACACACACACACACAGTCCCCTGGGTAGTGTATTAACATACATTTCCATATGAAGTCTGTTCCATATGCACGATGCCTCTTGGTGTATGGGTTGGTTCATCTATCCTTGTGGGGGACCTAAAATAACTTAAATTCCCCACAAGGATAGTAAAACAAGGAAAATTCTCTCTTGTGTGGTCATTTCCCATGCCATCATGAGGACAAAAGCTATTTTAAGGTTAGGGTTTAGGGTTACGGTTAGAATCAGGGTTAGTGTTTTAGGGTTATGGGTTAGGGAAAAAATAATTTTCAATGGAAATTAATTTTAGGTCCCCATGAGGATAGAAGAACAAAACTGTGTCACATTCTATTAAGAGGTGCTTACTAGTGAATGGCTGCAGACAGCTCTTCTTTGTGTTGATTGGCTTGGCCTTGTGTAGTTTAGAATTGGATTTGGACAGCTCTTTATTCGTTGTATTGTCTGGCTTGGCCTTGTGTAGTTTAGAATTGGATTTGGACAGCTCTTTATTCGTTGTATTGTCTGGCTTGGCCTTGTGTAGTTTAGAATTGGATTTGGACAGCTCTTTATTCGTTGTATTGTCTGGCTTGGCCTTGTGTAGTTTAGAATTGGATTTGGACAGCTCTTTATTCGTTGTATTGTCTGGCTTGGCCTTGTGTAGTTTAGAATTGGATTTGGACAGCTCTTTATTCGTTGTATTGTCTGGCTTGGCCTTGTGTAGTTTAGAATTGGATTTGGACAGCTCTTTATTCGTTGTATTGTCTGGCTTGTCCTTGTGTAGTTTAGAATTGGATTTGGACAGCTCTTTATTCGTTGTATTGTCTGGCTTGGCCTTGTGTAGTTTAGAATTGGATTTGGACAGCTCTTTATTCGTTGTATTGTCTGGCTTGGCCTTGTGTAGTTTAGAATTGGATTTGGACAGCTCTTTATTCGTTGTATTGTCTGGCTTGGCCTTGTGTAGTTTAGAATTGGATTTGGACAGCTCTTTATTCGTTGTATTGTCTGGCTTGGCCTTGTGTAGTTTAGAATTGGATTTGGACAGCTCTTTATTCGTTGTATTGTCTGGCTTGTCCTTGTGTAGTTTAGAATTGGATTTGGACAGCTCTTTATTCGTTGTATTGTCTGGCTTGGCCTTGTGTAGTTTAGAATTGGATTTGGACAGCTCTTTATTCGTTGTATTGTCTGGCTTGGCCTTGTGTAGTTTAGAATTGGATTTGGACAGCTCTTTATTCATTGTATTGTCTGGCTTGGCCTTGTGTAGTTTAGAATTGGATTTGGACAGCTCTTTATTCGTTGTATTGTCTGGCTTGGCCTTGTGTAGTTTAGAATTGGATTTGGACAGCTCTTTATTCGTTGTATTGTCTGGCTTGGCCTTGTGTAGTTTAGAATTGGATTTGGTCACCACGGGTGCAGTGCATGATAGGTTGTGCTTTCATTTGGGAATGAATGCAATGGTATGGTAAATGCTTTGTATTTTAAGACTGATGTAAATTTCACTATACACACACACCCAAACTACCAGAGGAAGTGTTCTTACGTCATGCTCTATGGGGTCCAGATTCTCCAGATAGTTCAATCTCAGTGTCAGTGGGGTGTATGTCTGTACCCCTCTAAGGGGGCAGCCCCTAAGGCTGGGACCCCATTGTGGTGCTGCCATCGCCCATCTCTCACTGGACCAGGGGTGCAGAAAGCACCTCTCTGAGGATACTTTCTTATTGGTCTAAGGTCACAGCGGTTATGGACGTCACCTCTGGGATGATGAACTACTGCTTTGAGGGAGTCTGAACACACACACACACACACACATACACAGGAACTGTGTCTGTTCCTTACAGGTTGTTTTAAACACTGTCCAGGCCCCCAGTCACTCATCTTAGGTTTGCTGATGTGGAGCTCCAGTACTGTCTCTATGTAGTGTCTCTTCCAGACTCCCTGTTCAAACGGTGTGGGGTAAAGTTGATACACCAGCCCAGTCTGAGACACTTGGGCATTCACAGCTGGTCCAACTCAACTATACCCTCCCAGTGCCAACTCACCTGCCAACTGAGGTATACAGTATACATGGGGTATGGCATAATACAGTATATTAAAGTGTGGTTTGGTATGTATTCGTCATAAATCTCCTGTGACGATCTGAAGAATCAGGTTACAGTGGGTCCACTCTACAGTGTGCTCTCTCTTGTAGAGCGGGAGAGCGGGAAGTCGGCTGTTTTATGGTCGGTCGTAAAATACGCTGCCTCTATGCTCTGTTGTGTTTGAGATTGGAATGTAAACTGTGGAACACAGAGAGACACTTGGACATCAATAGTTTGAATAATTGAACAAATGTATATTTTTGAGAATGTGGGAGTGATCCGTGGACACTTAAGGGACAGTCATGTCGAGTGTGTTTCATTTGGTGATCTCATGAAGGTACAGGAAACACACATTACTGTGTTTCTCTGGTTGTGTACACTTCTCAGTTCTGGGGTTTACATCTAAATGTTATGAAACGTATTTAATTACATATGAAATTATTTGTGAAAAGATTAAATGTGATGTTAGCCTTCTAAATGAGAGTATGGATTTTCATATAAAGTTTACCTAGTTAGTGGGCACGCCCCCGTGAGTATGGACATTTACATCGTTGTCATAGAACCACCCCTTCTTCCACAGAGTATAAAACCACTTCCAACTAAGTTTACACCAGATCAGAAAACATGAAGCGGTAGGTGCAGTTGAAGTCGGAAGTTTACATATACTTAGGTTGCAGTCATTAAAACTCGTTTTTCAACCACTCCACATATTTCTTGTTAATAAACTACAGTTTTGGCAAGTCTGTTAGGACATCTACTTCGTGCATGACACAAGTAATTTTTCCAACAATTGTTTACTAAAATAAATTATTCTTTCAATAAGAGGTGAATTGATATGTCAATCTGCCTCAAACTGCCAGTAGCAAATTAAATTTTGGGGTGGCACCCAACCCATACCCCCAATCAGATGTCAGGGGTGTCCAGTGCCACCCCCTTACCTCGGGTCAGCGGCGCCGTATGGGGGGAAAGTTAGAATCGTCCTAAGGGCCTGTGACTGACAGGGGCCCTAAAAAATGATTTGAACATTAGGTACATTTTTTTTCAATATTAAATTATTAACCTATCATCATTAATAGAACATTTTAATTACAATGTACTAAAACTAATGGTTTATTTTTCTTTTCTTGTTTTTGGCAAAAAGTAAACATCCAAACCTTTGTATAAAACATTTAATCAATGCAGGCGAACTTATTCATACTAAATCAGTTGTCCCTGCCCCTGCTTGGTGCCAGGGCCAACCGATGCAGCTTCAGGCTCAGCAGCCCTGCCTCCCCATCCCCCTGAACCAGCCCTGTCTCCCCATCCCCATCCCCCTGAACCAGCCCTGTCTCCCCATCCCCATCCCCCTGAACCAGCCCTGTCTCCCCATCCCCCTGAACCAGCCCTGTATCCCCATACCCCTGAACCAGCCCTGTCTCCTCATCCCCATCCCCCTGAACCAGCCCTGTCTCCACATCCCCATCCCCCTGAACCAGCCCTGTCTCCCCATCCCCATATCCCTGAACCAGCCCTGTCTCCCCATCCCCATCCCCCTGAACCAGCCCTGCCTCCCCATACCCCTGAACCAGCCCTGCCTCCCCATCCCCATCCCCCTGAACCAGCCCTGTCTCCTCATCCCCCTGAACCAGCCCTGTCTCCACATCCCCATACCCCTGAACCAGCCCTGTCTCCCCATCCCCATACCCCTGAACCAGCCCTGCCTCCACATCCCCATACCCCTGAACCAGCCCTGCCTCCCCATCCCCATCCCCCTGAACCAGCCCTGTCTCCTCATCCCCCTGAACCAGCCCTGTCTCCTCATCCCCATCCCCCTGAACCAGCCCTGTCTCCACATCCCCATCCCCCTGAACCAGCCCTGTCTCCCCATCCCCATCCCCCTGAACCAGCCCTGTCTCCCCATCCCCCTGAACCAGCCCTGTCTCCCCATCCCCCTGAACCAGCCCTGTCTCCCCATCCCCATATCCCTGAACCAGCCCTGTCTCCCCATCTCCATCCCCCTGAACCAGCCCTGTCTCCCCATCCCCCTGAACCAGCCCTGTCTCCCCATCCCCCTGAACCAGCCCTGTCTCCTCATCCCCATCCCCCTGAACCAGCCCTGTCTCCCCATCCCCATACCCCTGAACCAGCCCTGTCTCCCCATCCCCATACCCCTGAACCAGCCCTGTCTCCCCATCCCCATACCCCTGAACCAGCCCTGTCTCCCCATCCCCATACCCCTGAACCAGCCCTGTCTCCCCATCCCCCTGAACCAGCCCTGTCTCCCCATCCCCATACCCCTGAACCAGCCCTGCCTCCCCATCCCCATACCCCTGAACCAGCCCTGTCTCCCCATCCCCATACCCCTGAACCAGCCCTGTCTCCCCATCCCCATCCCCCTGAACCAGCCCTGTCTCCCCATACCCTGAACCAGCCCTGCCTCCCCATCCCCATACCCCTGAACCAGCCCTGTCTCCCCATCCCCATACCCCTGAACCAGCCCTGTCTCCCCATCCCCCTGAACCAGCCCTGTCTCCCCATCCCCCTGAACCAGCCCTGTCTCCCCATCCCCATACCCCTGAACCAGCCCTGTCTCCTCATCCCCATCCCCCTGAACCAGCCCTGTCTCCCCATCCCCCTGAACCAGCCCTGTCTCCTCATTCCCATCCCCCTGAACCAGCCCTGTCTCCTCATCCCCATCCCCCTGAACCAGCCCTGTCTCCCCATCCCCCTGAACCAGCCCTGTCTCCCCATCCCCATATCCCTGAACCAGCCCTGTCTCCTCATCCCCATACCCCCGAACCAGCCCTGTCTCCCCATCCCCCTGAACCAGCCCTGTCTCCTCATCCCCATCCCCCTGAACCAGCCCTGTCTCCCCATCCCCATCCCCCTGAACCAGCCCTGTCTCCCCATACCCCTTAACCAGCCCTACTCCCAACTGAAGGAGGAGGTGATCTGAGCAGCATTGTGTTGAATGACATGTCAGTGGCATAATTGCAGGTACTGCAATGCATTGAGGACAGGAATGTGATTCTCCAGTCAGGAAAAATTGCACTTGACACAGAGGCAGCCAATATCAGAGCCTTAAAGGCAGAGTGGTGACCTCTTGACCTTTCCTCTAGCGCCACCATCAGGCCTTTCCATTTCCACTTTTCCAGCTGCTTATTGTCTAGTTGGAATGTATACTTAGTTCACAAATCTGCTGCTGATTTTATTATTTTGTTTGTTATATCATTCTATAGATGATAATGTTCATTTATTTTAATTGAAAAGGTTCATGTATATTTAAGTTATATTTATTTTAAGTTATTCATTCATGTTAAGAGAATTTTCCATTCAAGAATTTTACCATTAAAATGACATTTAGACTGTAAAAGATGGCTTTTAGCACATGTCTTATAGAGGGTATCAGTCTTGCATCAGATAGTGAATTCCACTGTATGCAGAATGCTGCATGCATGACTGCACAGTGTTATATTATCACAGCTCAGTGTCAGGAAATATCGTACAGTAAACATTGGACTACAAGAGAGTTGCAAGCCTGCAAAGGTAGAGTTATTTAAAGCTTTGAATGGGTCGATTGGGTTCTGGAGGTGTGTGGTTACAGCAATTGCGCAGGGTTGGTGTGGCCTGTGGTGGTGGGGCCCAATGTGATATCTTTTCATAAGGCCCAAAATCCATGGCGAAGTCCCTGCCTAGGGTTCACCTCCCCTCTCTATAAATCCTCTCACTGTCGCTGCTTTGCGTCGTCAAGAGCAACGACATGAGCGGCACAAACACCGCTTGACACACAAGGGTGGCGCTGTTGCCACCGACCTACAATCCACACACACTCACACACAAGGAGCCGCATGCATGTGCTTCGTGTTGCAATATGAAGTAATATACTATTTACTAATATACTATTTACACGTGTGTGTGCCCCACTAAAGGCCTCTTCCTGGAATAAAATAAAATAACGTAAAAAATAGAGAAATATGTTATCCACATAGTTGTTATTGTATTCCAGGTAGGCCTTCAGTGGGTCACACAAATGTGTAAAACGAATACAAAAAGTAAATTTGTAATTTCAAAACTGAAATTATATTTTGTTGTCAGTAGGCTGAGGTAAATATTAGAACATTTTCATAGGGCTACAGACAACTACTGCAAGATAGAAAAGGCTTTGGTTTCAATTGGCGCGTCCGCGTTTAATGCGCGCTCTCGCTCTTCGATAACATTATCACATTCGTAAACCGATAGGAGAGGAGGAGAGGAGTGGGCTATTCACTCATTGTTACCGGCTCCGTGAGTGGCGCAAACCCCTACACGTAGAGAAAAAACTGCCGACAGAAAGGTAAATCTTATTTGATTATGTTTTCTGTCACTCGCCTAAATATTGTATGTTTATTGAAAACACATGTAGCTTATTGCCAATACCGCTGTCGGGATGGCACTAACAATTTACCATCGGAATACGTTTATGTAGACTAGCCTTCATATATTAAACATCAGTTGAGACTAAAAAGCTCAACCGTCATCTTTTTGTTCTGCTACATTTTATTTGTCGGAATGGATAACATTGGTTTGGCCATTACTGGTCGGTGGAGTGGCCAGCTGGATTGGACAAATAATAACTACTACACTTTTATGTCGTTACTGTTGTGTCTACCGGTAGTTTTGTAATATTGTTCTAAGCATGTTATGCACAAAAAGCCAGCCGAAGGCGTGAGTAAATGCTATTACGCACGGTAATTTGACTACACTACCGGTATATACATTTTTTTCATATCACATATTGTGTCAACATTTTGGTCATCTTCCTTACATATTTGAAAGTGCACGCTGTTCTTTAGTAATAATGGCATGGTAGCGGTAGTGAAGAATGCTGTGGAAAAGAGCTTTTGGGAAGAATTATCTTCCTACAGGGTGTGTGCATATTTACAGAGACAAGATATAATGCACATTTCTGTGCTATAACTGTGTTATTAGAAGTGCTGCTGTCTTTTTCTATGTCGGTCCATTAGACAATGTTCACTGAAGTTCACAAATTAAATTATGATAGAGACCTCTGATCATTCACTGTTAACGGTTCATACACATTTTCCATTACTTTTAACCAAATGTTCATGACTATCATTATAGCCTACACGAACACGTAAGCATTATTGACACTGGTAGGCTGCTGTGTATAATCCCATGTAGTTTTGTCTTTTGATCCAACCCTGAAACACCCACGTCTGCTTATCAAGGTCCTCCGCATCCATGTGAGGTCCTGTTGAGCGGTTGATTTTTGGGCTGCACACACATGAGCTATCCTGGAGGATGGTTGACACCCTTGATATACAACATTTCAACATTAGAACCAAATACTTTTGTCTTTATAAAATAATTCCCTCATTCAATGAATCAGGGATCAAATGGATAAGATAGGCTACTTCAAAGCAAGGTATCTAACTAGACATGTTTATATATAAGGCTCAAATATACGTTTCAGGGGAGATCTATGCACAGCAAGTTATTTGTCAATTCGTGTATTAGAATATTTTGTACTTTTTCGTAATGACATGGCTACTGTTTAATAGAGGTGAATCATGGCTTTCCAATGGTGCAGTTATATTTAGTGCCAGTGGAAAGGCGACAACCACATGAATGCTTAGTTAGCTATGGTTAACTAGCGTGACAACGACTACAAGTTCTGTTTTGAATTGGCTATCTAGTTGTCTGTCATTATTTTATACGTGCTGCTGAAATGTCGCGCTCTCTCTCCTTGGGCAACGGCCCAGTCGCACTGACACACACACACACACACACACAATCACTAAAGGGTCATTTCGATAATGGCTGATATGTAGATTTTTAAATGATTGATAATATTAAAATTCTATTCCTTCATGAATTTCATTAACAAAAATATTTTAAACACATTTCCATCATCTTTTCAGGACCTTACAACCCGTCATTTGACAGTTTGGAAAGCGAATCATGCGCATTCAAGTTGGCAAAGAGATTCACAGATTAGCTGCAAATAAACTTGAACAAAGCATAATCAGGAAATTAATGCCCACTCTCCATTGCTCTTTAATGCATATCCCGCCTTCATTCTGCTTTAATAAACCTCAGTCTGTAAATCTGGGCCGTCGATAATCTACTTTGTTTTATAGAGTAGCTGGTACACAATTTCCCAAAACTGTGAAGTGCTGGTATGGCGCTCCGGACAGCTCCTGCCCAGGTAAAGCACTGACTATGATGGTAGCCTACTGTTACTACATAGATATAATTAGTGTACAAATTTTACAAATTAATTTATTCCATATCTACATACCATATTCTAATTGTCATGAAAGGAAAATAATGGATAATTGTTTCTAAAGAGCCCCTTAAAGTATTGAGCAAAGATGTCAAATTAATTTTAGTCAGATCGAGTGCAGTTATTGACATTTGCAATCAGGTATTATTCAGGCTACAATGTACTTAATCGTTTCTGTCTATTTTTGCCCCAGATCCCTTGACATCAACACCTATTGCAGGGATCCACTCTCTGACCTAAATCATTGTTTATAACCTGTGTATGTGGTGAGAAGGGGACTCCTGTGGTCAGACAACCCAAAGCCAGGCCTCATGCTCAGGTGATGAAGATCCTATGATTCAAGAGGGTGATGGAGACAGTCAGCCTCAGCCATGGCAGCCATCTTTTTACACACACAGACTGGTACACTCTGAGACCAGGAACAGGGCCAGTCTCTCCCCTGATCGCCACTTACCTGTATCCCAACCCTTTGCTCTCCATCACGACCTACTGCTTTGTGAATGAGGCTGATGATTCAGCCTGTCCCTGTCCGCAGCCTGGGTTCTTCCCTAACCCTGTCCCTGTCCGCAGCCTGGGTTCTTCCCTGACCCTGTCCCTGTCCGCAGCCTGGGTTCTTCCCTGACCCTGTCCCTGTCCGCAGCCTGGGTTCTTCCCTAACCCTGTCCCTGTCCGCAGCCTGGGTTCTTCCCTGACCCTGTCCCTGTCCGCAGCATGGGTTCTTCCCTCACCCTGTCCCTGTCCGCAGCCTGGGTTCTTCCCTGACCCTGTCCCTGTCCGCAGCCTGGGTTCTTCCCTAACCCTGTCCCTGTCCGCAGCCTGGGTTCTTCCCTGACCCTGTCCCTGTCCGCAGCCTGGGTTCTTCCCTAACCCTGTCCCTGTCCGCAGCCTGGGTTCTTCCCTAACCCTGTCCCTGTCCGCAGCCTGGGTTCTTCCCTAACCCTGTCCCTGTCCGCAGCCTGGGTTCTTCCCTGACCCTGTCCCTGTCCACAGCCTGGGTTCTTCCCTAACCCTGTCCCTGTCCGCAGCCTGGGTTCTTCCCTGACCCTGTCCCTGTCCGCAGCCTGGGTTCTTCCCTAACCCTGTCCCTGTCCGCAGCCTGGGTTCTTCCCTGACCCTGTCCCTGTCCACAGCCTGGGTTCTTCCCTAACCCTGTCCCTGTCCGCAGCCTGGCTTCTTCCCTGACCCTGTCCCTGTCCGCAGCCTGGCTTCTTCCCTAACCCTGTCCCTGTCCGCAGCCTGGGTTCTTCCCTGTCCGCAGCCTGGGTTCTTCCCTAACCCTGTCCCTGTCCGCAGCCTGGGTTCTTCCCTGTCCCTGTCCGCAGCCTGGGTTCTTCCCTGACCCTGTCCCTGTCCGCAGCCTGGGTTCTTCCCTGACCCTGTCCCTGTCCGCAGCCTGGGTTCTTCCCTGACCCTGTCCCTGTCCGCAGCCTGGGTTCTTCCCTAACCCTGTCCCTGTCCGCAGCCTGGGTTCTTCCCTAACCCTGTCCCTGTCCGCAGCCTGGGTTCTTCCCTGACCCTGTCCCTGTCCGCAGCCTGGGTTCTTCCCTAACCCTGTCCCTGTCCGCAGCCTGGGTTCTTCCCTGACCCTGTCCCTGTCCGCAGCCTGGGTTCTTCCCTAACCCTGTCCCTGTCCGCAGCCTGGGTTCTTCCCTAACCCTGTCCCTGTCCGCAGCCTGGGTTCTTCCCTGACCCTGTCCCTGTCCGCAGCCTGGGTTCTTCCCTGAACCTGTCCCTGTCCGCAGCCTGGGTTCTTCCCTGAACCTGTCCCTGTCCACAGCCTGGGTTCTTCCCTAACCCTGTCCCTGTCCGCAGCCTGGGTTCTTCCCTGAACCTGTCCCTGTCCGCAGCCTGGGTTCTTCCCTAACCCTGTCCCTGTCCGCAGCCTGGGTTCTTCCCTGACCCTGTCCCTGTCCGCAGCCTGGGTTCTTCCCTAACCCTGTCCCTGTCCGCAGCCTGGGTTCTTCCCTGACCCTGTCCCTGTCCGCAGCCTGGGTTCTTCCCTAACCCTGTCCCTGTCCACAGCCTGGGTTCTTCCCTAACCCTGTCCCTGTCCGCAGCCTGGGTTCTTCCCTAACCCTGTCCCTGTCCGCAGCCTGGGTTCTTCCCTGAACCTGTCCCTGTCCGCAGCCTGGGTTCTTCCCTAACCCTGTCCCTGTCCACAGCCTGGGTTCTTCCCTAACCCTGTCCCTGTCCGCAGCCTGGGTTCTTCCCTGAACCTGTCCCTGTCCGTGCACCAGCCTGCGGGGACCATGGAGCTGCTGTGGGTGCTGTCCATGCTGATGCCTCCAGCGGTGGTGGTGGAGGCCATCCCCATGGAGTCTGCAGCCGGGAGCCACAGCATGTTCACCTGTGAACCTATCACCCTGCGTCTATGTCAGGGGCTGCCCTATAACTCCACCTTCATGCCCAACCACCTCAACCACTACGACCAGCAGACCGCCGCGCTCGCTATGGAGGTAAACACTGACTCTCTGTTTTTCATCTCTCTCTCTCTCTGTCTCTCTCTGTCTCTGTCTCTGTCTTGTCTCTGTCTCTGACTCTGTCTCTCTCTCTCTCTCTCTCTGTCTCTGTCTCTGTCTCTGTCTCTGTCTCTGTCTCTGTCTCTGTCTCTGTCTCTGTCTCTGTCTCTCTCTCTCTCTCTCTCTCTCTCTCTCTCTGTCTCTGTCTCTGTCTCTGTCTCTGTCTCTGTCTCTGTCTCTGTCTCTGTCTCTGTCTCTGTCTCTGTCTCTGTCTCTGTCTCTCTCTCTCTCTCTCTCTCTCTCTCTCTCTCTCTCTCTGTCTCTGTCTCTGTTTCTGTCTCTGTCTCTCTCTGTCTCTCTCTCTCTAATTTCAGGCATTTAGTTGGGATAGTAAGATTATTGCTGCTGGGGTTTATCAAGTGCTTGAGGAGTACTGTGTGTCTGGCTGAAGAGACTGTAACTGTACTGTCCTTATCTGTGCCAGACTCAGTGGTCTGTCTGTCGCCCCATGGACATGGTAACAGTAGCAGACAGTGCTGGCATGGGTAACCATTGTTGATAATGTCAAAGCGGTAGCCTACGTTCAGTCGACTCCTCTAACCCAGGGCACTGAGAACGTATTACCAAAACATTATGGGATGAATTCACTTTTAACATTTCTTTTGAGACCATTTTTAAAACCATCAACTATTAAGTGAGGCTGTGAAGTGAATTGCGTGCTGGTCTAGCAGTCTGCTGCAGATTTAAATGGTTCCTCTTAGCAACCTGCTGTTTCTGTTGTGACAGACAGGCCAACAGCAACCTGCTGTTTCTGTTGTGACAGACAGGCCAACAGCATCCTGCTGTTTCTGTTGTGACAGACAGGCCAACAGCATCCTGCTGTTTCTGTTGTGACAGACAGGCCAACAGCATCCTGCTGTTTCTGTTGTGACAGACAGGCCAACAGCATCCTGCTGTTTCTGTTGTGACAGACAGGCCAACAGCAACCTGCTGTTTCTGTTGTGACAGACAGGCCAACAACATCCTGCTGTTTCTGTTGTGACAGACAGGCCAACGGCATCCTGCTGTTTCTGTTGTGACAGACAGGCCAACGGCATCCTGCTGTTTCTGTTGTGACAGACAGGCCAACAGCATCCTGCTGTTTCTGTTGTGACAGACAGGCCAACGGCATCCTGCTGTTTCTGTTGTGACAGACAGGCCAACAGCATCCTGCTGTTTCTGTTGTGACAGACAGGCCAACAGCATCCTGCTGTTTCTGTTGTGACAGACAGGCCAACGGCATCCTGCTGTTTCTGTTGTGACAGACAGGCCAACGGCATCCTGCTGTTTCTGTTGTGACAGACAGGCCAACAGCATCCTGCTGTTTCTGTTGTGACAGACAGGCCAACAGCAACCTGCTGTTTCTGTTGTGACAGACAGGCCAACAGCATCCTGCTGTTTCTGTTGTGACAGACAGGCCAACGGCATCCTGCTGTTTCTGTTGTGACAGACAGGCCAACAGCATCCTGCTGTTTCTGTTGTGACAGACAGGCCAACAGCAACCTGCTGTTTCTGTTGTGACAGACAGGCCAACAGCAACTACAGACGATTTCAAGTCATATATGCTTTAAAGACTATAAACCGGCTTCCTTGCCTTACTATCCCCCCCATCCATCATCCATCCATCCATCCATTCATCTGATCCATCTGATCCATCCATCCATTCCCCATCTAATCCATCCACCCATCTGATCCATCCATACACCCCCCCATCCATCAATCTATCCATCTGATCCATCTATCCACCCATACGTCCATCGATCTGATCCATCCATACATCCCCCCCCCCCATCCATCAATCTATCCACCCATACGTCCATCGATCTGATCCATCCACTTGATCCATCCACCCAATTCCCCATGCCCCCCAACCCAACTCTCCACCACTACCCATCTCTCCCTGCCCGCCCGTCTGTTCCTATTCGAGAGAGAGAGAGAGAGAGAGAGAGAGAGAGAGAGATTATGTAACTACCCTCTGCTCTAAATGTGCCCTAGTCTGGAAAGAAACCCCTCTGAAGTGGTATTTCTTTAAAAACCTTCATGGCTGGGACATTAGTACCATCACTTACTAGCACTTGTCTCTGGAGGAGAACACTCAGCGTCTACAGCCCCCAACCCTCATTTAATAAACCATCCTCAAGTATAGTGTCTTTCATTTTGCCTTTCGGTTTTTGGCTCTTCGGTAGCTGATCATTTTGGACCAAAAGGTATCTCTCAAAATAAACTGTCTGTCTGTCTCTCTGTCTGTCTGTCTGTGTCTGTGTCTGGTAGATAGATCTGACTGTCATGGGTAGAACAGAGAAAGGAGATAGATAACATACTGATGTAAACATGCATTCTAAAAAAATGTTGGGTTAAAAACAACCCAATTTGGGTTATTGGGTAACCCAGCGCTGGGTAAATATTGGCCAGAACACATGCGTAAATAACCCAACATGTTGTTTGGATTACTCAACATAGGTTACTTTAACCATCAGTTGTGTTTTTATTCACTTTCATGTGGGGCTGACCCAGAATCTGGGTCTTTTTAGATGTAATCCACAGGTTATTTCCAGGAGGCATGTTCTATTAGGGGCGAGGCTTTCAGATCACTTATTTTGGCAAAATGTCAGAGTTCATAATGTTATGTTTGTCCACTGCAAATTGACATCTTCCTTGATTATTTGTGCAAGTTACATATTTTAATATAAAATGAATATAATTATTATTTACATATTGTAACAAAGTGGTAACTATCCCAATATTGGGATATATATAGGCTCTTGGGGAAAGGGGGAGACCTAGTCAGTTGTCCTACTGAATGCCTTCAACTGAGATGTGTCTTCCGCATTTAACCCAGCCCCTCTGAATCAGAGAGGTGCAGGGGGTTGCCTTAATCGACATCCACGGTGCCCGGGGAACAGTGGGTTAACTGCCTTGTTCAGGGGCAGAATTACAGATTTTTACCTTGTCAGCTCTGGGATTCGATCCAGCAACCTTTTGGTTACTGGCCCACTGCTCTAACCACTAGGCCCCAACTCATACACTTGTGTAAGACTCATTAAAGCTACAAAAGTTTCAGTGTTCAACCTTTACATGTGATATCAATACAACAGAACAGATGAACCGGAATGACATTTACTCTCACAGGTGGCCAAAACAAACTATATGAAAGCCATGCCTCTACTAAGCTGTGTTTCCAGTCTTCTGAGCTGACCTGCTGGGTCATAAGTCAATAACCCAGCATCAACAACCCAACTAAGTGAGCCAATGCCTGCAACCCAGCTGTTGGTGGTATAACCATCTAGTATGGGGGCCATAGGGATGGATGGTGGCTGATTCTAGTTTTCTGTTTGTCTTGTATTGGCTAGCTTTTACCATTAGATTATTGAATGTTTGGTGGAATATACAGTACAGGTGACTGAATATAATACTCTCTGTATTTATGAAACGGCCATGTAGCAATAATGAACAAAAAATGGTTTAATATAATTATTAATTATTTTCATTCCCATTTAATACCCTTATGCTCTTATTTGACATACATTTGTATCCTCTACAGATAAGGTTTACGGTCGTATATAAGAGGTACTCCACCCATTCGTTGTGAATCCATGGAAAAGGCTGACTGTGGTCTCTGATGACCATCAGACAGACATGCACAGTGTGCACATAGCTAGTAGGGCTTTATTGGCATGGGAAACATAGGTTAACATTAACAAAGCAAGTGAACTAGATAATAAACAAAAGTGAAATAAACAATAAAAATGTACAGTAAACATTACAATTCCAAAAGAATAAAGACATTACAAATGTCATATTTGAACGTAGGCTACCGCCAAACAACAACTTGTGTGTGTGTGTTTTTTTAACAGTTATGTGAAGGACATGGCTGGCTATCTGAAGGAGGAGGTTGCCTATCCCTCTCTCTCCTCTTCCATATCTCAGTCTTTTGTCTGTCACTCCCTCCCCTTCCCCCATTTGAGATACACTGCATGGTTGCCTGGGAAACGGGTCCCAATTGTGTTTTTAACAAAGGAGCAGGCTTTCAGGAGGTGGTCCCCGCTCGCTGCCCTCTGACCTCTGCTGAATACACCATGGCCCATCCTTAAACTAGTCCCTCCATCCGTTGGTGCATCAGCCGTTGCCATGGCAGTTAGGGTAGTAATGTAGAGAATTGAGCAGAGACGGGAAAAGGAAGGAAGGAGCAGAGGAGGAGGAAGAGCGAGGGATGGAGAGAGAGGAGATAGGGAGAGAGGAGGAAGAGGGGGGGAGAGAGAGAGAGGAGATAGGGGGAGAGAGGAGGTAAGAGGGAGGGAAAGAGAAGGAAGAGGGAGGGCGAGAGAGATGAGAGGATGAAGAGGGAGGGAGAGAGAGTCTGTCTGTCTGTGTGTGTCCTTTATCTGTTCGTCCTGTCTGTCTCTGTCTCTGTATGTCTCTGTCTGTCCTGTCTCTGTATGTCCTGTCTGTCTGTCCTGTCTCTGTATGTCCTGTCTGTCTGCCTCTGTCCTGTCTCTGTTCTGTCTGTCTGTGTCCTGTCTGTCCTGTCTCTGTATGTGTTGTCTGTCCTGTCTGTCCTGTATCTGTCTGTCCTGCCTGTCTCTGTCTAGTCCTGCATCGGTCTGTCCTGCCTGTCTCTGTCTAGTTCTGCATCGGTCTGTCCTGTCTGTCTCTGTCTCTGTCCTGTCTCTGTATGTCTCTGTCAGTCTGTCCTGTCTCTGTCTGTCCTGTATCTGTATGTCCTGTCTGTCTGGTCTGTCTGTCTCTGTCCTGTCTCTGTCCTGTCTGTCTGTCTGTCTGTCTGTCCTGTGTGTCTGTGTGTGTCCTGTGTCTGTCTGTCTGTGTCTGTCCTGTCTCTGTCTCTGTCTCTTTCTGTCCTGTTTCTGTCCTGACTGTCTGTGTGTGTAACACACCATAACAGGACTGGGTTAATGCATGTCACCGGACTGGAGACTGGTACCCTGTTCTATTCTATACAGAGCAGATAAATGTGGATGATGTTTTTGCCTGCTGGCTTGATCTATAAGGTTTGATTAGGAAGAAGATGCCAGGTGTGTCATGTTGGTTTAATGAAAAGGAATGCTGCCGGGTTGGTGGAACAGACAGATTGGTCACTATAAAGGAACTTATTCCCATAGAGATCCTATAATACGCTCTAATGTTTGGATTCAACCCGTATTGCTGAAGTAACGGACTATAGTGCGATTGAAATTTAAAGGCAATGTTCACGCATTCACAGAGAATGCATTCAGTACATACAGTACATACTGTATGTCTGCTAAATTGGAAATTACATTTTTTTTTGCAGATTTTCCACGAAATCTGTTGTTCTTCCCCCTTTACAGTCAGACATGATTGATTTGAAAGGTTGATGGATATGTTGTTGACAGGTGTGTACGTGAACCAGTCTACTGAAAGACACAGAAACAACAGAATAAACCAGACTAGTACAGATACAGCAGAAAGTGATCAAGCCTACACAAAATAATGTCCTTTCCCTGGTGATGAGGGCGTATGGCATTTGATATTCCAATTTAATGCAGTAAAATATTTTTTTCCAGGCGAGTGCGACTTGCTGTGAAGCACACAAAACAACGGCATTTCTACACTCAAAAACTGTATGTGAGGGTTGAATTCATTCATTATTTTGTCCAGCCTCATGTTCCAACAGTCACTAAACCATAATAAAATGACACATCAACGTCACCACCTTTATGTCATGGTGGATAGAAAATCTGAAAGCAGAAATATTGCATTTGATATGTACAAGGCATTTACAAAAGCTGTCTGGATGTAAATGTGATCTGGTTGCTTTGTGTGGGAATCGGCAAGCCAAACAGTGATCCTAATCCCTTTAAATAGAGCCAGGCGTCTGGGAGGCAGCCCAGACTGAACAGAAATGAGATCCTGTCTACTGGAGCTACATTTATACATCATGATGAATGTCTGGTGTAATACAGTATGTAGGCTAAGCTATGGTGATGATGAATGACTGGTGGATGTGCTTCCTATCTTAGTCATAGGAAGAGTAGGTTTGTGTGTGTGTGTGTGTGCAAGCATGAGTGTGTGTGTGTGTGTCTGTTAATATAGGTTAAGTTAATATAGGTTAAGTTAATATAGGTTAAGGTAATATAGGTTATTGTCACGCCCTGACCATAGAGAGCTGTTTAGTTTATATAGGTGAAGTTTATAAAGGTTATGTTATTATAGGTTAAGTTAATTAAGGTTAAGTTAATAAAAATGATAGGTTAAGTTAATATAGGTTATTGGTTAAGTTGAAATAGGTTATGTTAATATAGTTTATGTTACTATAGGTGAAGTTAATATAGGTGAAGTTGAAATGGGTGTAGTTAAAAACTGAGTTTAAATGTATTTGGCTAAGGTGTATGTATACCTCCGACTTCAACTGTAGGTTCATGTAAAAAATGTTATAGGTTATGTTAATATAGGTTATGTTTAGTCACACAACTTCCCGTTGTCTAATAAATCACATTTCTCATGACCCAAAACAATTGTTGTGTCTTTGGCATCATTAAAGTGAAGACTGTTATTTTATTAAATCAATTCTCTGTAAATATAATTACATGATTAAACTAGGAACTCGGGGCACCAAGGAAAATTACAAAGTTATAATTTTCCTAATATAACTCTTCAGATATTTTAATATCTGATCAATTAGTCTTCTAATTAATGAATTATTCTTTACCTCACATTATTCTCATTCCAAATGTCGTAAATTGTTGGTTATCTGCACGAACCCAGCCTTTACTATGATTCACCTGTACACCAATTGTCTTAATCATTTATTTCCTAACTAACTAAATAATCACAGAAATGCATAACAAACAGCAGTTATGGTTAAAGGAAATGACAGGGGAGGTTCCCTAGTGGGCTAAGCTGATATGACGGCTTGGTGGACAAAGGGAAGTGGGTGTGGACTGAAGAGGGCGGGAAAGACAGGAGTCACTACACAGTTGATAATTACATGAATTGAAATGCTAATCCTTTGCACATGAACGCTCACTCTTTCGGGAATTAATTGCAATCAATATATATTTCCGCCCAGTGTGTCATCGTGATCTCTGTTGGAATCGTCTGTCTGTCTGTTGGAGAATTCGTCCGAGCGTCTCTCTCTCTCTGCTTCCCAGAAGATCAAAGTCTTTCGTGGTTAGAATGGGTACTTCAGAGTACCATTCAGAAATGTTCTCATAGATAGATGTTTCGGCGGTTGTCAGTCTTCGCATCCCAGGTTGACATCATTTCTAGCTGCAGACTAGTAATTAGTATCTAAGATTTGCTCTTATTCTGTAGGGATGGATAGTCTCAGAGTTGAACCATTTCCAGCCGTGTAGCCCATGCTCCACGTGGTATGGTTAGAAATAGAATAACTTTTCGTAATCACAGCACACGCTGTGGGTTTGTTTAGTATGAAGAGGATTTCCTCAGGAGGGGGTTTTATTCGTGACAATAGAAAAGGCGGGTCTATAACGCCAGATCATGTCTGTGCTCACGGGGGCGGGCCAATGACTTAGTTAAACTTTAAAGGGAATACAATTTCTTTGTTTGGATTAATTAATGACGTCGTTGGAGGATGAAATTGAGAAATGTATTAATGTCAAATAATGTGGCAGGTGAAATGATGAACACTGTCTCAACTGTTCTGGGAACTACAGTACGCTTCATAATGTCAAATAGTGTGGCAGGTGAAATGATGAACACTGTCTCAACTGTTCTGGGGACTACGGTACGCTTCATAATGTCAAATAGTGTGGCAGGTGAAATGAAAATACATCTCCTAACACACTGCACAAGTTGACTGCAAGTATTAACTTAACAAGTCACTACAAATATTACAATTTATTGAAACACTTCAAATAAATAGTTTTGATGTTACTGAAGGTATTGAAAAACCATCCCATGGCTTTCTCCAAATACCCCGGTATATGGTATATATGTTGTACTGCCCAAGTATTTGTTTGAGTTTGAGATTTACCCAGAAAGACTCACAGTTGTAATCACTGTAATCTAATCAAGATATATTATTTAAAAAATGCATTTTTATTTTTTACAAGTGGTAGAATCTTCCACTTTGACATTACAGAGTATTATGTGTAAATCAATTTTAATCCCCCCCACACAAAACACTGCATTAATATAGACTTCCTGACAGCTGTGTGTTTTCCCGTCCTCAGCCCTTCCACCCCATTGTGAACCTGCAGTGTTCCTCAGAGCTGAGGATGTTCCTGTGTGCCCTATATGCTCCGGTGTGTACTGAGTACGGACGCATGACACTGCCCTGCCGACGGCCGTGCCAGAGAGCCAAGGGAGACTGCTACAAACTCATGGACATGTTCGGAGTCACCGGGCCAGAAGAAATGGACTGTAACAGGTTAGTAGTCTACTGTACTCTAGGGCAGTGGTTCCCAAACTTTTTATAGTCCTGTACCCCTTCAAACATTCAACCTCCAGCTGCGTACCCCCTCTAGCACCAGGGTCAGCGCACTCTCAAATGTTGTTTTTCGCCATCATTGTAAGCCTGCCACACACACACACTATACAATACATTTATTAAACATAAGAATGACTGTGAGTTTTTGTCACAACCCGGCTCGTGGGAAGTGACAAAGAGCTCTTATAGAACCAGGGCACAAATAATAACAATCAATAATATTTCTCTTTATTTAGCCATCTTACATATAAAACCTTATTTGTTCAGCAAACATTGTGAATAACTCACCACAGGTTAATGAGAAGGGTGTGTTTGAAAGGATGCACATAACTGTGCAATGTTGGGTTGTATTGGAGTCTCAGTCTTAAATCATTTCCCACACACAGTCTGTGCCTGTATTTAGTTTTTGTTCTAGTGAGGGCCGAGGATCACCTCTTGCATAGGTACGTGGTTGCAAAGGGCATCAGCAAAGGGCATCAGTGTCTTAACAGCACAATTTGCCAAGGCAAGAAACTGAGCGCAGAAATCTGGCAGTGGCTTCTGATTAACTTACATTTTCACAGAACCACTTGTTGCAACTTCAATGATGCTGTCTTGTTCAGATATCGGTAAGTGGACTGGAGGCAGGGCATGAAAGGGATAATGAATCTAGTTGTTTGTGTTATCCGTTTTGGGAAAGTACCTGCGTAATTGCGCACCCAGCTCATCCAGGTGCTTCCATATATCACATTTGACATTGTCCATAAGCTTGACTTCATTTGCACACAAAAAATCATACAATGATGGAAAGACCTGTGTGTTATCCTTGTTAATGGAGACAGAGAAGAGCTTCAACTTCTTAATCATAGCCTCAATTTTGTCCCTCACATTGAGGAGTGTCCCTGTAATCCGAGGTTCATATCATTCAGGCGAGAAAAAACATCACCCAGATAGGCCAGTCCTGTGAGAAACTCATCAAGTGAAAATGATGGTCAGTAAAGAAAACTTTTAAGCTTGTCTCTCAATTCAAAAAAACGCGTCAATACTTTGCCCCTTGATAACCAGCGCACTTCTGTATGTTGTAAAAGCGTTACATGGTCGCTTCCCATATCATTGCATAATGCATAAAATACACAAGAGTTCAGGGGCCTTGCTTTAACAAAGTTAACCATTTTCACTGTAGTGTCCAAAAAGTATTTCAAGCTGTCAGGCATTCCCTTGGCAGCAAGAGCTTGCACGCGCGTTACCACTCCACTATGTCTCCCTGCCATGGCTTTTGCGCCATCAGTACAGATACCAACACATCTTTCTCCTGCCTCAATAACGTGTACACAAATCTCTGCTCTCCTGCACCTGACTTCGCTACCAGTACGCACACACCTGACAGTTATCTGTTGCTTTTATACGTCTTACTACTCGAAAGTCATCTTTATTCTCGTTTAAAAAGCTCCCTTGGCTTATTTTTAAATTGTCATGTTTCGTTTCTGAATGTCTGAGCAAGAGTGAAGGTTTCGCACGAGAGAGTAACGGTTAATGTGATTGGATGTTAATTATTTGACTAGGCTATCTGTATTTCTCATTGCGTTGTTATTTCGCTGAACACTAGATGGTTGACTTTTATTTTTGGCTACTCAGGATAGAAAAAACCCTCATCCAATTGTATAGCCCCGTTGGAAAATATAAATGTACTGTTTGAAAATGTGAAGCGTACACTTTTACACAGTGTAACTTTACACACCTGAGACAAATACAATTTTTGTTTCATCCTTTTACCACACATTTTTCAGAAAATACTTGCTAATTTCTGTACCATAACCTCATGACATGGCAAAATGTTAATTGCACAATAGTAACATATAATTTCCTTGAAAATACAAGGTTGAATCTGAGGAAACTGTCCCGTAAAATAAAGGTTTAGCTTTGTGTCTTTCTGTAAGGTAAATATAATGTGTCTAACATAAGCTGTTTCCTCTCCGTTCACCAGGTTCCCAGACTGTGACGAATCATACCCCCGTCCTGGAGACCTGCTCTCCAGCGCAGACTCCACTGAGTCGCCCATCTCCGTCCAGCACGACTATGGCTTCTGGTGCCCCCGGGAGCTCAAGATTGACCCCAACCTGGGCTACTCCTTCCTGGGTGTGACGGACTGCTCGCCCCCCTGCCCCAACATGTATTTCCAGCGGGACGAGCTGGTGTTTGCCCGCTACTTCATCGGCGTGGTGTCCATTGTCTGTCTCTCGGCAACCCTCTTCACCTTCCTCACCTTCCTCATCGATGTGTCCAGGTTCCGCTACCCGGAGCGCCCAATCATCTTCTACGCCATGTGCTACATGATGGTGTCGCTGGTGTTCTTCCTGGGCTTCCTGCTGGAGGACCGGGTGGCGTGCCACGCGGCGAGCTCCGCCCTTTTCCGGGCGTCCACCGTCACCCAGGGCTCACACAACAAGGTGACCATTCATTGGCTTAGTGATTGATTCATTGATAACCGATTGATTGATTGATCGATTGATTGATTTCTATTTTCTCTTTGACATTCAGGTATATTGTAACAAAAAAACAAAAATTATATTTTTTATGTTCTTGGATTTTCTATTTCTTCAGTCTTCTCTAAACCTCGTTCTCTTCTCCTTCTCTCCTCTGCCTTCTGCCCTCTTCATCCCTTCTCCCGCTCATCCCCACTCTCCCTCCCTCCCCCTCCCCCTCCCTCCTCTACCCCCTCCTCCTCCCATCTCCCTCCTCCACTCCCACTCCCCATCCCCTTCATCTCCCCTCCTCCACTCCCTTCTCCCTCCTCTCTCCACACCCCTCCCTCTTCTCCACACCCCTCCCTCTTCTCTTCCTCTCTCCCCTCCTCCACTACCCTCACCCTCCTCTCCCCTCCCCCGCCTCTCCATCTCTCCACTCCCCTCCTCCTCTCCCTCTCTCAACCTCCTCTCCCTCTCAACCTCCTCTCCCTCCCTCCCCTCCTCTTCCTCTCTCCCCTCCTCCACTCAACCCCCCCTTCTTCTCTCCTCCCCTCCCCTCCCTTCCCACTCCTCTCTCTCCAGGTGTGCACATTGTTCTTTATGATGCTCTACTTCTTCACTATGGCAGGCAGTGTGTGGTGGGTCATCCTCACCCTCACCTGGTTCCTGGCTGCCGTGCCTAAGTGGGGCAGTGAGGCCATAGAGAAGAAGGCCCTGATCTTCCATGCCTGTGCCTGGGGCCTACCCGGTTGTCTCACCGTCACTTTAACAGCTATGAACAAGATAGAAGGGGATAGTGTCAGCGGGGTGTGTTTCGTGGGGCTATATGACCGCACAGCGCTGAGATGGTTTCTGCTGGCTCCACTGGGTCTGGATGTTTTGGTGAGTGGGCTGGAATGAGTCACAGAGGAAGTAGGTGTGAGTCACAATTGGCAGACTAGCCCCTATATGTAGGCATTAGTGTGGCATTTGGGACAAAACTTAGGTGATTCATGTGTGCACAAAGTTTACGTTTACACAAAGTTCAGTAAACGTGTTGACACTGTTTGTGCCTGCTCCTTTGATTATACCACAGACATACACATCTCATCATTCATTAAAAAGTGGATCTGAATGGAACTGCTCGTTACTCAACAAATATACCATGTTTACTTCCTGGTCTTTCTTATGACATCTTTTGTCTACTCCTTCAATATCAACTCTGTCTGATTCTAGGTGGGCGTGGCATTACTGTTAGCGGGAATCCTTGCTTTGAACCGCGTGCGTATGGAGATCCCTCTGGAGAAGGAGAACCAGGACAAGCTGGTGAAGTTTATGATCCGTATCGGGGTGTTCTCTGTGCTCTACCTGGTCCCTCTGTTGACGGTCATAACCTGCTACCTTTATGAGAACAGCTATAGGACTGTCTGGGAGACTACCTGGGTACAGGAGCGCTGCAGAGAGTACCACATCCCCTGTCCATACCAGGTGAGATCCACACCACATCCCCTGTCCATACCAGGTGAGATCCATACCACAACACCACATCCCCTGTCTATACCAGGTGAGATCTATACTGGAACCACTACATCACATCCCCTGTCTATACCAAGTGAGATCCATACCACTACACCACATCCCCTGTCTATACCAGGTGAGATCTATACCACATCCCCTGTCTATACCAGGTGAGATCTATACTGGAACCACTACACCACATCCCCTTAGTGTTTCTCAATGTGCATACTACCTACCGTGCTCTGAGCACACAAATTGGAGCACGCATCAGTCAGAGCATGAGTCCAAATCAAAGTATGTGAAACGTAGCACGGAGGGCACTTCTCGGATGTGTACTCCGCTTGTAAACATTTTGAAGCACGCATTGATGAAAGCTTCAACAGAAAGTATGCACAGAAATATGACGCAACCACATAAAAACAACACATTATTTATTGAAATCCATTATTTGGGCTGAAGCAAGAGAAAATAAACTCAGACATCAGAATGAAACATTGCCCGACTACAATACGTGAATAAATGCATACTGTATTAATGTTGGCATGTTTACCTGCCTACAATACGCACTGTAGTAGATTGCAACCCCATAGTAAGTCAATAGGACAACTGGCTAGCCAAGAAGTATTAGTAGCTAGCTAGTCACAAAGAATTAACAGCTACTGTAATCATCTACCTTGCAAAACATTTGTTTTCTGTCGTTTTTGCCAGTTAAACTAGCTGGCTAGCTAGATTATTACGATTCACACATAGCTAGCTGATCATTCTGAAGTTAAACTTTGTTTATGTAGTCTTGTGCCATCTGTATTGCCATTAGACTGGCTGGCTCGCAGAAGATTGAGTCTTACAGGCAGTAATGCTTTACAGGGCAAAGTTGTGCTGAGGTGACTGAGGCGTGCACTTCTCCCGAATCCCGCCCTTTTATTTAAAAAAATAAAATCCAGGGATATGTTCTTAGAGGATGTTTATTTATAGCGTAGGTAGTACCGGGCTATATTGGCATGTTTTCCCGGGGTTGACAGAGTACTTGCAGGCTGTGTAGTAGCCCATGTAGCCATGGATCGTGACGAGTGATAGCTAGCTTAGCTAGCCAGCTAACTTGGGCAGCTTGCTAAATAACCATGGATCATGATGAGGGATAACCTATAGCTACTGCACTAGCAAGTTAACCTTACCTTATGCTAGTAGACAAGTAGGGTCATTATCTATGCTGTTTTAGCTATGCTAACGTTATGATAAAGTATGTTGCAAGCTAATGCATATAATGTAAACACGAGCCATCTCTAGCGAATGTTAGCTAGCTAGCTCCTTTGGTAACCACATTTTTATGTAGCTAAAAGCTACACAACACAGATTAACAAACACAAATGCTTTAGTGATGCAATATGAAACCAAATCTACAAATTTGACATACATCATTGGTTGTAGGAGGGCAGTGGTGGAAAACGTACCCAATTTTCATACTTGAGTAAAAGTAAAGATACCTTAAAAGAAAATGACACAAGTAAAAGTCACCTAGTAAAATACTACTTGAGTAAAAGTCTAAAAGTATTTGGTTTTCAATGTACTTAAGAATCAAAAGTAAAAGTATAAATCATTTATAATGTCTTATATTAAGCAAACCAGACGGCACAATATTCTTGTTAGGCCAGGGGCACAGTTCAACACTCAGACAAAATTTACAGACAAAGCATTTGTGTTTAGTGAGTCTGCCAGATCAGAGGCAGTAGGGATGACCAGGGATGTTCTCTTGATAAGTGCGTGAATTAGACCATTTTCCTGTCCTGCTAAGCATTCAAAATAAAGTACTTTTGGGTGTCAGAGAAATTTTAAGGAGTAAAAAGTACATTATTTTCTTTAGGAATGTAGAGGAGTAAAAGTTGTCAAAAATATAAATAGTAAAGTCAAATCAAAATGATTTATATAGCCCTTCTTACATCAGCTGATATCTCAAAGTGCCTAAAACCCCAAACAGCAAGCAATGCAGGTATAGAAGTGTAACGGATGTGAAACGGCTAGCTTAGTTAGCGGTGGTTCCCGCTAAATAGCGTTTCAATCGGTGACGTCACTTGCTCTGAGACCTTGAAGTAGTAGTTCCCCTTGCTCTGCAAAGCCACGGCTTTTGTGGAGCGATGGGTAACGATGCTTCGTGGGTGTCAGTTGTTGATGTGTGCAGAGGGTCCCTGGTTCACACCCGGGAATGGGCGAGGGGACGGTCTAAAGTTATACTGTTACATTGGTGCCCTGACCCGGATCACTGGTTGCTGCGGAAAAGTAGGAGGTCAAAAGGGGGGTGAATGTAACGGATGTGAAACGGCTAGCTTAGTTAGCGGTGGTTCCCACTAAATAGCGTTTCAATCGGTGACGTCACTTACTCTGAGACCTTGAAGTAGTAGTTCCCCTTGCTCTGCAAGGGCCGTGGCTTTTGTGGAGTGATGGGTAACGATGCTTCGTGGGTGACTGTTGTTGATGTGTGCAGAGGGTCCCTGGGTCGCGCCCGGGTATGGGCGAGGGGAAGGTCTAAAGTTATACTGTTACAGAAGCACAATAGCTAGGAAAAACTCCCTCTCACATAAAGTAAATTACAGATACCCAAAAAAACTACTTAAGTAGTACTTGAAAGTATTTTGACTTAAGTAGTTTACACCACTGCAGGAAGGTGTTCCTAATGTTTTGTACACTCCCCATACTTTAGCCACTATGAAACATTACACCTACACTGACCACTATACCATATTATATACCTACTGTCATCATTTATAGAAACTACAATCAACTGCACTCAAATATTATTTTAACTCCTACATCAGTAGTTCTTAACCTAGGACCCGAGGGACCTCAGTGAGCTTTCATGGGGTCCTGCGAAAAAAACTGGAAATATCTATTTTGAATTTTGGTGCAAAATGTAATACAGGAAAGAAAAACAACAGAGAATACAGTATATATTGGTCTCACACAATAGTTGTATTCCGAACACACCTAGATCCAGTGCTCCAGATCAAACAGACACAGGAGACCTCTCAGATTGGTTGTTTCTAATAGATGAAGCACTTCAGAGAAGCTCCTCTCTGCCTGGAGCTGTGGAACACATCCCCACTCATCTGGTGAATAAGTTAATAATTCAAACACTTCCTCCTTGCTACTGTAGGTTTTTAGTGTGTGTACATTTGTAACAGTGTGTGTTGTTCTCACATGTGTGCACCTGCACTGCTCATAATTTTCTGTCCTCCGTAACAGGGTGTGTGTTAGTAGTTGTAGTTCGGATAGCAGGGTTTGTGTTAGTAGTTATTGTGATGGTTTAGATAACAGGGTTTGTGTTAGTAGTTATTGTTGTAGTTCAGATAACAGGGTTTGTGTTAGTAGTTGTAGTTCAGATAGCAGGGTTTGTGTTAGTAGTTATTGTTGTAGTTCAGATAACAGGGTTTGTGTTAGTAGTATTAGTTCAGATAACAGGGTTTGTGTTAGTAGTATTAGTTCAGATAACAGGGTTTGTGTTAGTAGTTGTAGTTCAGATAACAGGGTTTGTGTTAGTAGTTATTGTTGTAGTTCAGATAACAGGGTTTGTGTTAGTAGTTATTGTTGTGGTTCAGATATCAGGGTTTGTGTTAGTAGTTATTGTTGTAGTTCAGATAACAGGGTTTGTGTTAGTAGTTATTGTTGTAGTTCAGATAACAGGGTTTGTGTTAGTAGTTGTTGTTGTGGTTCAGATAACAGGGTTTGTGTTAGTAGTTGTGGTTCAGATAACAGGGTTTGTGTTAGTAGTTATTGTTCTGGTTCAGATAACAGGGTTTGTGTTAGTAGTTATTGTTCTGGTTCAGATAACAGGGTTTGTGTTAGTAGTTATTGTGATGGTTTAGATAACAGGATTTGTTAGTAGTTATTGTTGTAGTTCAGATAACAGGGTTTGTGTTAGTAGTTGTGGTTCAGATAACAGGGTTTGTGTTAGTAGTTGTAGTTCAGATAACAGGGTTTGTGTTAGTAGTATTAGTTCAGATAACAGGGTTTGTGTTAGTAGTATTAGTTCAGATAACAGGGTTTGTGTTAGTAGTTGTGGTTCAGATAACAGGGTTTGTGTTAGTAGTTGTTGTGGTTCAGATAGCAGGGTTTGTGTTAGTAGTTATTGTTCTGGTTCAGATAACAGGGTTTGTGTTAGTAGTTGTAGTTCAGATAGCAGGGTTTGTGTTAGTAGTTGTTGTTGTGGTTCAGATAACAGGGTTTGTGTTAGTAGTTGTAGTTCAGATAGCAGGGTTTGTGTTAGTAGTAGTTGTTGTTGTGGTTCAGATAACAGGGTTTGTGTTAATAGTTGTAGTTCAGATAGCAGGGTTTGTGTTAATAGTTGTAGTTCAGATAACAGGGTTTGTGTTAGTAGTTGTGGTTCAGATAACAGGGTTTGTGTTAGTAGTTGTTGTTGTGGTTCAGATAACAGGGTTTGTGTTAGTAGTTGTAGTTCAGATAACAGGGTTTGTGTTAGTAGTTGTGGTTCAGATAACAGGGTTTGTGTTAGTAGTTGTGGTTCAGATAACAGGGTTTGTGTTAGTAGTTATTGTTCTGGTTCAGATAACAGGGTTTGTGTTAGTAGTTGTTGTTGTGGTTCAGATAACAGGGTTTGTGTTAGTAGTTGTTGTTGTGGTTCAGATAACAGGGTTTGTGTTAGTAGTTGTAGTTCAGATAACAGGGTTTGTGTTAGTAGTTGTTGTTCTGGTTCAGATAACAGGGTTTGTGTTAGTAGTTGTAGTTCAGATAACAGGGTTTGTGTTAGTAGTTATTGTTGTGGTTCAGATAACAGGGTTTGTGTTAGTAGTTATTGTTCTGGTTCAGATAACAGGGTTTGTGTTAGTAGTTATTGTTGTGGTTCAGATAACAGGGTTTGTGTTAGTAGTTATTGTTGTGGTTCAGATAACAGGGTTTGTGTTAGTAGTTGTGGTTCAGATAACAGGGTTTGTGTTAGTAGCTGTGGTTCAGATAACAGGGTTTGTGTTAGTAGTTGTAGTTCAGATAACAGAGTTTGTGTTAGTAGTTGTAGTTCAGATAACAGGGTTTGTGTTAGTAGTAGTTGTTGTTGTGGTTCAGATAACAGGGTTTGTGTTAGTAGTTGTAGTTCAGATAACAGGGTTTGTGTTAGTAGTATTAGTTCAGATAACAGGGTTTGTGTTAGTAGTTGTAGTTCAGATATCAGGGTTTGTGTTAGTAGTTGTAGTTCAGATAACAGGGTTTGTGTTAGTAGTATTAGTTCAGATAACAGGGTTTGTGTTAGTAGTTGTAGTTCAGATATCAGGGTTTGTGTTAGTAGTTGTAGTTCAGATAACAGAGTTTGTGTTAGTAGTATTAGTTCAGATAACAGGGTTTGTGTTAGTAGTATTAGTTCAGATAACAGGGTTTGTGTTAGTAGTATTAGTTCAGATAACAGGGTTTGTGTTAGTAGTTGTGGTTCAGATAACAGGGTTTGTGTTAGTAGTATTAGTTCAGATAACAGGGTTTGTGTTAGTAGTTGTAGTTCAGATAACAGGGTTTGTGTTTGTAGTTATTGTTGTGGTTCAGATAACAGGGTTTGTGTCTGTAGTTATTGTTGTAGTTCAGATAGCAGGGTTTGTGTTAGTAGTTATTGTGATGGTTTGTGTTAGTAGTTGTGGTTCAGATAACAGGGTTTGTGTTAGTAGTTGTGGTTCAGATAACAGGGTTTGTGTTAGTAGTTATTGTTGTAGTTCAGATAGCAGGGTTTGTGTTAGTAGTTGTAGTTCAGATAACAGGGTTTGTGTTAGTAGTTGTGGTTCAGATAACAGGGTTTGTGTTAGTACTTGTGGTTCAGATAACAGGGTTTGTGTTAGTAGTTGTAGTTCAGATAGCAGGGTTTGTGTTAGTAGTTGTAGTTCAGATAGCAGGGTTTGTTTTAGTAGTTATTGTTCTGGTTCAGATAACAGGGTTTGTGTTAGTAGTTATTGTTCTGGTTCAGATAACAGGGTTTGTGTTAGTAGTTATTGTTTTGGTTCAGATAACAGGGTTTGTGTTAGTAGTTGTGGTTCAGATAACAGGGTTTGTGTTAATAGTTGTAGTTCAGATAACAGGGTTTGTGTTAGTAGTTATTGTTGTGGTTCAGATAGCAGGGTTTGTGTTAGTAGTTGTGGTTCAGATAACAGGGTTTGTGTTAGTAGTTGTGGTTCAGATAACAGGGTTTGTGTTTGTAGTTATTGTTGTGGTTCAGATAACAGGGTTTGTGTTAGTAGTTGTAGTTCAGATAACAGGGTTTGTGTTAGTAGTTGTTGTTCAGATAACAGGGTTTGTGTTAGTAGTTATTGTTGTGGTTCAAATAACAGGGTTTGTGTTAGTAGTTGTTGTTGTGGTTCAGATAACAGGGTTTGTGTTAGTAGTTGTTGTTGTGGTTCAGATAACAGGGTTTGTGTTAGTAGTTGTAGTTCAGATAACAGGGTTTGTGTTAGTAGTTGTGGTTCAGATAACAGGGTTTGTGTTAGTAGTTGTTGTTGTGGTTCAGATAACAGGGTTTGTGTTAGTAGTTGTGGTTCAGATAACAGGGTTTGTGTTAGTAGTTGTGGTTCAGATAACAGGGTTTGTGTTAGTAGTTATTGTTCTGGTTCAGATAACAGGGTTTGTGTTAGTAGTTATTGTTGTGGTTCAGATAACAGGGTTTGTGTTAGTAGTTGTTGTTGTGGTTCAGATAACAGGGTTTGTGTTAGTAGTTGTAGTTCAGATAACAGGGTTTGTGTTAGTAGTTGTTGTTCTGGTTCAGATAACAGGGTTTGTGTTAGTAGTTGTTGTTCTGGTTCAGATAACAGGGTTTGTGTTAGTAGTTGTAGTTCAGATAACAGGGTTTGTGTTAGTAGTTATTGTTGTGGTTCAGATAACAGGGTTTGTGTTAGTAGTTATTGTTCTGGTTCAGATAACAGGGTTTGTGTTAGTAGTTATTGTTGTGGTTCAGATAACAGGGTTTGTGTTAGTAGTTATTGTTGTGGTTCAGATAACAGGGTTTGTGTTAGTAGTTGTGGTTCAGATAACAGGGTTTGTGTTAGTAGCTGTGGTTCAGATAACAGGGTTTGTGTTAGTAGTTGTAGTTCAGATACCAGAGTTTGTGTTAGTAGTTGTAGTTCAGATAACAGGGTTTGTGTTAGTAGTAGTTGTTGTTGTGGTTCAGATAACAGGGTTTGTGTTAGTAGTATTAGTTCAGATAACAGGGTTTGTGTTAGTAGTTGTAGTTCAGATAACAGGGTTTGTGTTAGTAGTATTAGTTCAGATAACAGGGTTTGTGTTAGTAGTTGTAGTTCAGATATCAGGGTTTGTGTTAGTAGTTGTAGTTCAGATAACAGGGTTTGTGTTAGTAGTATTAGTTCAGATAACAGGGTTTGTGTTAGTAGTTGTAGTTCAGATATCAGGGTTTGTGTTAGTAGTTGTAGTTCAGATAACAGAGTTTGTGTTAGTAGTATTAGTTCAGATAACAGGGTTTGTGTTAGTAGTATTAGTTCAGATAACAGGGTTTGTGTTAGTAGTATTAGTTCAGATAACAGGGTTTGTGTTAGTAGTTGTGGTTCAGATAACAGGGTTTGTGTTAGTAGTTGTAGTTCAGATAACAGGGTTTGTGTTAGTAGTTGTGGTTCAGATAACAGGGTTTGTGTTAGTAGTTGTAGTTCAGATAACAGGGTTTGTGTTTGTAGTTGTAGTTCAGATAACAGGGTTTGTGTTTGTAGTTATTGTTGTGGTTCAGATAACAGGGTTTGTGTTAGTAGTTGTGGTTCAGATAACAGGGTTTGTGTTAGTAGTTGTAGTTCAGATAACAGGGTTTGTGTCTGTAGTTATTGTTGTAGTTCAGATAGCAGGGTTTGTGTTAGTAGTTATTGTGATGGTTTGTGTTAGTAGTTGTGGTTCAGATAACAGGGTTTGTGTTAGTAGTTGTGGTTCAGATAACAGGGTTTGTGTTAGTAGTTATTGTTGTAGTTCAGATAGCAGGGTTTGTGTTAGTAGTTGTAGTTCAGATAACAGGGTTTGTGTTAGTAGTTGTGGTTCAGATAACAGGGTTTGTGTTAGTACTTGTGGTTCAGATAACAGGGTTTGTAGTAGTTGTTGTTGTGGTTCAGATAACAGGGTTTGTGTTAGTACTTGTGGTTCAGATAACAGGGTTTGTGTTAGTACTTGTGGTTCAGATAACAGGGTTTGTGTTAGTAGTTGTAGTTCAGATAGCAGGGTTTGTGTTAGTAGTTGTAGTTCAGATAGCAGGGTTTGTTTTAGTAGTTATTGTTCTGGTTCAGATAACAGGGTTTGTGTTAGTAGTTATTGTTCTGGTTCAGATAACAGGGTTTGTGTTAGTAGTTATTGTTTTGGTTCAGATAACAGGGTTTGTGTTAGTAGTTGTGGTTCAGATAACAGGGTTTGTGTTAGTAGTTATTGTTGTGGTTCAGATAGCAGGGTTTGTGTTAGTAGTTGTGGTTCAGATAACAGGGTTTGTGTTAGTAGTTGTGGTTCAGATAACAGGGTTTGTGTTTGTAGTTATTGTTGTGGTTCAGATAACAGGGTTTGTGTTAGTAGTTGTAGTTCAGATAACAGGGTTTGTGTTAGTAGTTGTTGTTCAGATAACAGGGTTTGTGTTAGTAGTTATTGTTGTGGTTCAAATAACAGGGTTTGTGTTAGTAGTTGTTGTTGTGGTTCAGATAACAGGGTTTGTGTTAGTAGTTGTTGTTGTGGTTCAGATAACAGGGTTTGTGTTAGTAGTTGTAGTTCAGATAACAGGGTTTGTGTTAGTAGTTGTGGTTCAGATAACAGGGTTTGTGTTAGTAGTTGTTGTTGTGGTTCAGATAACAGGGTTTGTGTTAGTAGTAGTAGTTCAGATAACAGGGTTTGTGTTAGTAGTTGTTGTTGTGGTTCAGATAACAGGGTTTGTGTTAGTAGTTGTAGTTCAGATAACAGGGTTTGTGTTAGTAGTTGTTGTTGTGGTTCAGATAACAGGGTTTGTGTTAGTAGTAGTAGTTCAGATTACAGGGTTTGTGTTAGTAGTTGTAGTTCAGATAACAGGGTTTGTGTTAGTAGTTGTTGTTGTGGTTCAGATAGCAGGGTTTGTGTTAGTAGTTATTGTTCTGGTTCAGATAACAGGGTTTGTGTTAGTAGTTGTGGTTCAGATAGCAGGGTTTGTGTTAGTAGTTGTAGTTCAGATTACAGGGTTTGTGTTAGTAGTAGTTGTTGTTGTGGTTCAGATAACAGGGTTTGTGTTAGTAGTTGTAGTTCAGATAACAGGGTTTGTGTTAGTAGTAGTTGTTGTTGTGGTTCAGATAACAGGGTTTGTGTTAGTAGTTGTAGTTCAGATAACAGGGTTTGTGTTAGTAGTTATTGTTGTGGTTCAGATAACAGGGTTTGTGTTAGTAGTAGTTGTTGTTGTGGTTCAGATAACAGGGTTTGTGTTAGTAGTTGTAGTTCAGATAACAGGGTTTGTGTTAGTAGTTATTGTTGTGGTTCAGATAACAGGGTTTGTGTTAGTAGTTGTGGTTCAGATAACAGGGTTTGTGTTAGTAGTTGTGGTTCAGATAACAGGGTTTGTGTTAGTAGTTATTGTTCTGGTTCAGATAACAGGGTTTGTGTTAGTAGTTGTGGTTCAGATAGCAGGGTTTGTGTTAGTAGTTGTAGTTCAGATTACAGGGTTTGTGTTAGTAGTAGTTGTTGTTGTGGTTCAGATAACAGGGTTTGTGTTAGTAGTTGTAGTTCAGATAACAGGGTTTGTGTTAGTAGTAGTTGTTGTTGTGGTTCAGATAACAGGGTTTGTGTTATTAGTTGTAGTTCAGATAACAGGGTTTGTGTTAGTAGTTATTGTTGTGGTTCAGATAACAGGGTTTGTGTTAGTAGTTGTAGTTCAGATTACAGGGTTTGTGTTAATAGTTGTAGTTCAGATAGCAGGGTTTGTGTTAGTAGTTGTTGTGGTGGTTCAGATAGCAGGGTTTGTGTTAGTAGCTGTTGTTGTAGTTCAGATAACAGGGTTTGTGTTAGTAGTTGTGGTTCAGATAACAGGGTTTGTGTTAGTAGTTGTGGTTCAGATAGCAGGGTTTGTGTTAGTAGTTCAGATAACAGGGTTTGTGTTAGTAGTTATTGTGATGGTTTAGATAACAGGGTTTGTGTTTGTAGTTGTGGTTCAGATAACAGGGTTTGTGTTAGTAGTTGTAGTTCAGATAACAGGGTTTGTGTTAGTAGTTGTAGTTCAGATAGCAGGGTTTGTGTTAGTAGTTATTGTGATGGTTTAGATAACAGGGTTTGTGTTTGTAGTTGTGGTTCAGATAACAGGGTTTGTGTTAGTAGTTATTGTGATGGTTCAGATAACAGGGTTTGTGTTTGTAGTTGTGGTTCAGATAACAGGGTTTGTGTTAGTAGTTATTGTGATGGTTCAGATAACAGGGTTTGTGTTAGTAGTTGTAGTTCAGATAGCAGGGTTTGTGTTAGTAGTTGTGGTTCAGATAGCAGGGTTTGTGTTAGTAGTTGTAGTTCAGATAGCAGGGTTTGTGTTAGTAGTTGTAGTTCAGATAACAGGGTTTGTGTTAGTAGTTGTAGTTCAGATATCAGGGTTTGTGTTAGTAGTTGTAGTTCAGATAACAGGGTTTGTGTTAGTAGTTGTAGTTCAGATAACAGGGTTTGTTATAGTCTGCTGCTCACCTCAGTCACGGGGACTCTGTCTTTCAGTGCTGTCAATTTGTCCTAACAGCTCCTATACCACATTGATTGTGTGTAATCTCTTGCCTTTTAATTAGTGGTAAACTGGAGATTTAGTGCTGAGACCATCCAATGACCTTGGTTTGGTTGGCACAGAGATCTGCCCACAGACTGACCTAGTGGAACAGCTGTGTGGTGTTTGTGTCTAGTTTCAAGTTTTAATGTCACATGCAGTGAAATGCGTTTCTTGCCAGATCTAACCCCAACAAGGCAGTAATAAATAACAATTAAATACTAAACATAACAAGGTAGAACAAAAATCCACAAGATATACAAATAGTAAATAGCATATTTACAATGTGCAGGGATACTGGAGTGATAGAGGTAGATACACTATTTTAGCCACACCCATTGCTGACAGGTGTATAAAATCTCCATAGACAAACATCGGCAGTACAATGGCCTTACTGACGAGCTCAGTGACTTTAAACGTGGCACCATCAAAGGATGCCACCTTTCCAACAAGTCAGTTCGTCAAATTTCTGCTGCCCCGTCAACTGTAAGTGCTGTTATTGTGAAGTGGAAACGTATAGGAGCAACAGGCCACACAACGAAGTGATAGGCCACACAAGCTCACAGAATGGGACCGCTGAGTGCTGAAGCGCGTAGTGAAGGGAAATCTTAATGCTACAGCATACAATGACATTCTAGACGATTATGTGCTCTGAACTTTGTGGCAAAAGTTTGGAGAAGGCCTTTTCCTGTTCCAGGAATGCCCCCGTGCACAAAGTGAGGTGCATACAGAAATGGTTGGTGGAGCTCAGTGTGGAAGAACTTGACTGGCCTGCACATAGCCCTGACCTCAACCCCATCGAACACCTTTGTGATGAATTGGAACGCCGACTGCGAGCAAGGCCTAATCATCCAACATCAGTGCACGGCCTCACTAATGCGCTTGAATGGATGCAAGTCCCCGCAAAAATCTTCCAACATCTAATGGAAAGCCTTCCCAGAAGAGTGGAGGCTGTCCCAGAAGAGTGGAGGCTGTATAGCACCAAAAGGGCGACCAACTCCATATTAATGCCCATGATTTTGGAATGAGATATTCGACAAGCAGGTGTCCGCATACTTTTGGTAATGTATGTATAAGGGTAAGGTATCAGGATATATATGATAAACAGAGCAGAAGCAGCGTATATGATGATTGTATGTGCGTGGGTGTGTGTAGAGTCAGTAGACGTGTATGTGCATATTATGTGTGTGTAGTGTGTATGGCCATGTGAGTGTGCATAGAGACAGTCCAATATAAGAATAAAATACAAGGGTCAACTCAGATGGTCCGTTTAGCCATTTCGTTAGCCATCTAGCCATTTTATTGCTTGGAGATAGAAGCTGTTCAGAAGCCTGTTGGTGTCAGACTTGATGCACCGGTACCGCTTGCCGTGCAGAAGCAGAGAACAGTCAATGGCTTGGGTGGCTGGAGTCTTTAATGATTTTCCAGGCCTCTCTTTCACATCGTACTGGGCTGTCCCCACCACCCTCTGTAGCGCTGTGCGATCGAGGCTGGTGCCATAGCCATACCATACAGTGATGCAGCCAGTCAAGATGCTCTCAATAGTACAGCTGCATAACTTTGAGTATTTGAGGGCCCATGCCAAACCTTTTTAACCTTCTAACCCTCTTCACGACTGCGCGCGTGTTTTAAGTCCTTAGTGGACACCCTAGAAACATGATGATCTTTATACACTCCACTGCAGCCCCGTCGATGGGGGCGTGCTCCCCCCCCCCCCCCCGTTTCCTGTAGTCCATGATCTGCTTCTTCGTCTTACTGATGTTGAGGGAGAGGTTGTTGTTCCGGCACCACACTGCCAGGTCATTGACCTCCTCCCTGTAGGCTGTCTCACCGTGGCCTACCACCATCGTGTCGTCAGCAACTTAATGAAGGTGTTGGAGTTGTGCGTGGCCACGTTGTACAGGAGGGGACTAAGCACAAACCTCTGAGGGGCTCCCGTGTTGAGGGTCAGTTTGGCGGAAGTGTTGTTGCCTACCCTCACCACCTGGGGTCGGCTCGTCAGGAAGTCCAGGATCCAGTTGCAGAGGAAGGTGTCCAGTAAGTCCTAGGGTCCTAAGCTTGGTGTCTAGCTTGGTGGGGACAATGGTGTTGATCGCTGCGCTGTAGTCAATTAACAGAATTTTCACATTGACATTCCTCTTATCTAGGTGGGTGAGGGCAGTGTGGAGTGCAATTGACATTGCGTTGTCTATATATCTGTTGGGGTGATATGCAAATTGGAGTGGGTCTAGGGCGTCTGGGATAATGGAGTTGATGTGTGCCATAACCAGCCTCTCAAAGCACTTCATGATTTCTACAGGGCGGTAGTCATTGTGGCATGAAGCCTTAGAGTTCTTGGGAACAGGAATGATGGTGATCATGTTAAAATGTGTAGAGTACAGACTGGGACAAGGAGAGGTTGAAAATTACAGTGAATATACCTGCCAGCTGTTCTGCATATGCTCTGAAATACCGTTGAGCCCTGTGTGTGTGTGTGTGTGTGTGTCCAACAGAGATGGCTTATGGCGGTATTAGAGGCCTTTTTGATGAGTTACAGCAGGGGGGGACACAGAGCAAACAGTGAGTTAATCTCCCTCTCCCAGATGTTCTGTTGCTGAGAGAAAATGGGGCAGAGAGAGGGGCTATGCTATCTGTAGCTACAGGGCATTCAAAAAGTTTTCAGACATGAAGTGTATCGTAAAAGTTCCATCATTCCTTCAATTCTGACCAGTTTCCCAGTCCCTGCCGATGAAAAACATCCCCAGAAAAACATTTTTTGGCCGCTCCGTGGCGTGTACGGCTTATAGTGGTGCTATGGACAGATACTCCAATCTCCGCTGTGGAGCTTTGTTGCCTCTCTGATTAATTCCCTCCTTGCCTGGTCCTTGAGTTTTGGTGGGCTGCCCTCTCTTGGCAGGTTTGTTGTGGTGCCCTAATCTTTCAATTTTTTAATAATGGATTTAATGGTGATTCGGATGTTCAAAGTTTGGAATATTTTTTTATAACCCAACCCTGATCTGTACTTCTCCACAACTTTGTTCCTGACCTGTTTGGAGAGCTCTTTGGTCTTCATAGTATCGCTTGCTTGGTGGTGCCCCTTGCTTAGTGGTGTTGCAAACTCTGGGGCCTTTCAGAACAGGTATACTGAGATCATGTGACACTTAGATTGCACACAGGTAGACTTTATTTAACTAATTATGTGACTTCTGAAAGTAATTGGTTGCACCAGATCTTATTTAGGGGCTTCATAGAAAAGGGGGTGAATACATAGCATGCACACTTTTACGTTTTTGATTTTTTTCATTACACTTCACCAATTTGGACTATGTCCATTACATGAAATCCAAATAAACATCTGTTGAAATGCAACAAAATAGGAAAACGCTAAGGGGGTGAATACTTTTGCAAGGCGCTGTATAGGAAGATGAATGCACGACTGACTGTAAGATGCTTTTGGATAAAAGCGTCTGCTAAATGGCAAAGAGAAAGGACTCAGATATGACTAAACAGGGCTACAGTAGGGTTATTCCCAAATAATATAATTACTAGAACTGTACAATGCCAGGGGTCATTTTACTTCCTCCTGAGAGAGCCTTTCTGATTAGAACAATTGGCCAACAATGATGTGCCCATCTCGAGGAGTTTACAAGATAAAACATCTTAACTGAAGGGAGGGATGTATGGCTGCAGTGATTCAGTCTCTCTCCTCTTATCTCAGTCTGTTGTAATGAGTCTCTCTGAACCCCGGGTTGCTCTGCCTGCTCCACTCATAATGCCGCCATCAGGCCTGCGGGGTGTGTTTCTGACCGGGAGAGGGGGAGATAGTGTGGGTGTGTTTCTGACCGGGGGAGAGGGTGTGTTTCTGACCGGGAGAGGGGGAGATGGTGTGTTTCTGACCGGGAGAGGGGGAGATGGTGTGTTTCTGACCGGGAGAGGGGGAGATGGTGTGTTTCTGACCGGGAGAGGGGGAGATGGTGTGTTTCTGACCGGGAGAGGGGGAGATGGTGTGTTTCTGACCGGGAGAGGGGGAGATGGTGTGTTTCTGACCAGGAGAGGGGGAGATGGTGTGTGTGCTCTTACTAAGACTGTTCTGCTGAACTGTCAATTTTTTTGCAGTAGATCACTGTGTGTGGCCTGACTATCTACAGGGGAGCAGGGAAGAGGGAGATTGAGAGAGGGGGATGGAAGGAGGGAAATAAAAAATGACAGAGGGGAGGTAGAAAGGGAACAAGTGAGGGGATGAAAGCAGGAGGAGGAGAGAAAATGAGACAGGGTGGAGGGAGGGAAAAGGAGAGAGGGGGGAGGAGACATGACATTGTGCTGGCTGTTGATTTGTTTAAGCCTTAAGCTGCTCAGTCTGTTAGAAACGCGCGCACACACACACACACAGTAAGGTCATACTCACTGAGATCTACATTCCCACCCACGGACACATACAGTACCAGTCATAAGTTTGGACACACCTACTCATTCAAGGGTTTTATTTGTTATTTTTCTACATTGTAGAATAATAGTGAAGACATCGAAACTATGAAATAACACATGGAATCATGTAGTAACCAAGACAAGTGTTAAACAAATCTAAATATATAGAGTGGTGCATCAGATGACCTGGCCTCCACAATCACCCGACAACAACCCAATTGAGATGGTTTGGGATGAGTTGGACCGCAAAGTGAAGGAAAAGCAGACAATAAGTGCTCAGCATATGTGGGAACTCCTTCAAGACTGTTGGAAAAGCATTCCAGGTGAAGCTGGTTGAGAGAATGGCAAGCGTGGCTACTTTGAAGAATCTAAAATATATTTTGATTTGTTTAACACTTGTTTGGTTACTACATGATTCCATATGTTTTATTTCATAGTTTTGATGTCTCCACCATTATTCTATAATGTAGAAAATAGTTACAATAAAGAAAAAACCTTGAATGAGTAGGTGTCCACATTTTTGACTGGTACTGTACATGTACAATCACTCATACACACACTGCTTCAATCCAGCACTGATTGCTAGTAGAGTACTCCCGTATGGCAGACACTCACACCTCTCCTCTGTGTGTCCTAGATTGAGCAGACCAACAGACCAAACCTGTCTCTGTTCCTCATTAAGTACTTTATGATGTTGGTAGTCGGGATCCCTTCAGTGTTCTGGGTGGGCAGCAAGAAGACCTGCTTCGAATGGGCCAGCTTCTTACACGGACAGACACGCAAAGAGTAAGTTGCTAAAACATGTTCTCTCCCTAACATAAGTAGATTTGCACTATATAACTGTCATGAACATCAATGTTTTTCTAATGACTTGCATGATTACTGGTAGTATTCATTTGGCAAAGATGATTTCAATCAAATAGAGAGATGCTGTATATGGAATGAAGCCACTACACCTTTTCTTTAGTTTAAGACAAGTCAAAGGGCTCTATTCAATTCTGTGATAGAAATGTAAAGAGCCTGAATGTATTATAACTGCTGGCTTTATGTAAAGTGGAGATTTAAAATTCAAATGAACAACTGTGGGTGATGTGTGGTTGATGTTAGTGGTATGGGTGATGTGTAGTAGTGTGGGTGAGGTGTAGTGGTGTGGTTGATGGTAGTGGTGTGGGTGATATGTAGTGATGTGTAGTGGTATGAGTGATGTGTAGTGGTGTGGGTGATGTGTAGTGGTATGAGTGATGTGTAGTGGTGCGGGTGATGTGTAGTGGTGCGGGTGATGTGTAGTGGTGCGGGTGATGTGTAGTGGTGCGGGTGATGTGTAGTGGTATGAGTGATGTGTAGTGGTGCGGGTGATATGTAGTGGTATGAGTGATGTGTAGTGGTGCGGGTGATGTGTAGTGGTGCGGTTGATGTGTAGTGGTGCGGGTGATGTGTAGTGGTATGAGTGTGTAGTGGTGCGGGTGATGTGTAGTGGTATGAGTGATGTGTAGTGGTGCAGTTGATGTGTAGTGGTGCGGGTGATGTGTAGTGGTGCGGGTGATGTGTAGTGGTGCGGGTGATGTGTAGTGGTGCGGGTGATGTGTAGTGGTGCGGGTGATGTGTAGTGGTATGAGTGTGTAGTGGTGCGGGTGTTGTGTAGTGGTGCGGGTGTTGTGTAGTGGTGCGGGTGATGTGTAGTGGTGCGGGTGACGTGTAGTTGTGCAGTTGATGTGTAGTGGTGCGGGTGACGTGTAGTTGTGCAGTTGATGTGTAGTGGTGCGGGTGTTGTGTAGTGGTGCGGATGATGTGTAGTGGTGCGGGTGACGTGTAGTGGTGCGGGTGACGTGTAGTGGTGCGGGTGACGTGTAGTGGTGCGGGTGATGTGTAGTGGTGTATAGTAGTGGTAGGCCCCTTCTCTGCTCTCAACCCCCTCCCCTGTGATCAGAGCATTAACCCCCTCTCCCACCCCGTTCCACACACTCCTCCTTCCTCATCTACTGCACTGCCTTACCTTTCTGCCTCCTCTGCATGGCCTCCCCTCCAACCCTCCCTTCCACTTCCCCCCCCCCTGTCTCGTCCCTCTCTCCCTTCTCCAGTAGTGTGGTGAACGAGAGTAGACAGGTGCTCCAGGAGCCAGATTTTGCCCAGCTGCTCCTGCAGGATCCCAACACCCCCTTGGTGAGGAAGTCCAGAGGGACATCCACACAGGGCACATCCACCCACGCGTCTTCCACCTACCTGGCCATGCTGGACGAGCCCCCCAGCAAGATGAGCAGCCTTTATAGATCCAGAGACGGCAGGTAGGGACGGACGGGGATAAGGGGAGTAAACACAACATGGGGCATCACTTATGTATAGTCCCAGATACCTGACCAACCGTCTCTCTCCTCTCCTGTCAGGTACACGGCGTGTAGTTTCCGCGGAGTCGAGAATCGCCTCCCCTACGACAGCATGCTCCACCTCAACGACCAATCAGGGTCCAGACACTGCAGCACCAACCGTCAGGACAGCATATCAAGGCACGGCTCCACCCAGCGCCTGGAGAGCAAATCGCAGCACAGCAGCATCAAGGACCTTAGCAACATCACCCAGGCCATTCAGAGCGCCCCCGGCAACGGAATCCAGAGTCCTAAAGGAGAATGGAGCCACTGCCTGAACTACCCCCTAACTACCCTGTAGCTAAAACCCATGCCATCCTTTAAAATACACAAGTGTCTAGGCCTAGAGGTGGATGTTGATTTGGGACTGGGCATACTAGATCTTTGTGTGACAGTTTGAGAGTAAGGAGACTGTAGAAACAGGACATACTGCATGGTTGTTTGATAATCATACCTAAACATGTCCCCTCACTCAGCCTCACTCAACAGCACTGATAAATGAAGATAGGACAGTGTAACATGGACCTACACCAATAACACGGAATAAACAATATTCTTCAATACAGAGTAGTCTCTCCAATGCTGTTTGTTCTCTGTTCTGGAGTCAGCTCTAGGTAAAAGACGGAGCGCAGGGATCAGTTTCACGTGGAAGATATTTTTAAGAGCTTCTTATCTATCGGCACGTTCCACTACTCAGGGAGGGATGAATCTAAGGATTTTAGAATCTAGATCGCTCCATTATCGGTCGCCAAAGCACTCTTTAAAAACCAAGACTTTATTCTTATAGACCACATTGTTTACCTGTACGAGAACTATTGTAGACTGGTTCTACTTTGACACGTCTATTGTTTTCATTGCACTTCTGTTAGAGGTACTGTAAGTGAGGAGTAGGGCCAGGAGTCTGTCCGGACAATGAATGAGCAGTTGTGAAGTGAGAGGCTGTATTGTATAACAGCGGACTTACAAACTCCAGTCTCATAGGTAGAATATGAGTGTTCTTTTCCCTCAGAATTAGAATCAGTTGTATTGTTCCTCCCCTTCTATGAATTGTATAGATACATGTAAACCAGAACTTCTTCTAGTAATGGCAATGTGAATAGATGTACATTTGTTCTTTTTTTTTTAAATTGGGGAGGGAGGGTCATTTGACATTTTTAATAAAGTCTTCTCATGGGAAATCTGTGCCCTAGCCTGGAAGCCAAACAATGGTGAATCAGGCTATATGTCCCTTCCCAAGGAAATCAGGACACCAACATCAGTGAAGCCGTATTTGTAACAGCCCTCCGTTTTATTGAAATACATCGGAGTCAGGTTAATATAATGAGCTCTCTTAATGAGCCAGTTTCCATACATTATTTGTTTGACCTTACACCTTAAATATTTCTGTGCAAAAAGAATCTACATCACCTGTAGTGGGTATCCTCAGTAAAACTCCCAAACCATTCAAATAAAATGAACAAGTCAAAATTAAAAACTAATCCAAAACAAAAAAATGATTACATCTATAACATGCGAAACTGTACAAATTATTACAAAGCTATCCTAGAAAAAAAAGTGTAATGTGATATGAAAGAGCTAAATAATATAGAAGGAACTTAAGACCTCACTGAAATGCAAAGGCGTTTTCTTAAAAACAAATATGGTTAGCATGGTGGCACCTCAGCCTCAAACTACTACCCTCCATCCGGCCTTTCACCCCTCTTCTCATCCTCGATTCAAAACACTTCGCTGAATTGTTCGACCCTTACACCTAGTCACAACTACACTGCGACTAAATTGAGCTCTTATTTCCCAAGTATAGACTGTTCTGTCACACTCATTTTAATTGTTAGGATGAAAATAATCATTGGTCGTGACATTCCTGAGTTTTTTTTTTTTAAAGAAGTGGGATGTACAATTTAAAGCCCGGTCTAAAATACTCAGACTAAGATATTTCCTCTTTCTTAGCAAATACATTCTACAGATAAGGTCCAGCAGATATGAATAGGGAGACTTGGTAGCTTAAAAGGAAATATTAAGAGAGGGGAATAAGTTAAGTTGAGACGGTTGAGTAAAACCAGCTTAGCGAGACTGACTCTTCCAGAGAAATTCTTATTTTTCAACACCACGTGGCATGAGCAGGCTAGAGATACATGGCTGTGTTTGACAAGGGAACAGAACAGAACTGTGGTTTAGGGTTAAGATTTAGGACTCCAATGGCAGGAATTTGTGTGTCATCTTTTTATACACTTAATAGGATAGCTGAAGATAACCTGCCATGTATACTACTTGGTACACCACAACCCACCCAAACAGAAGGTCCATTTCAGCAGTAAGTAACAATTGTAATTCATTAAATGGTCTGTAACATAGAAACAATTCCTCATTAGAAAATATTTATTTTCCAGAATAAGAGTCCCCTCTCCCTTCCTCTTCAGAGATAAGAGGCAGTTGATCTAAGCCCATGACCAATGCTCAGAAACAATATCAAGTCAATTATTGTTTCCGTTCGACACCATTGTGGTGTGCATTAGGATTGGGGTCAATTCCATTTAAATTCAGGTAAGTAAACAGAAATTCCATCTCCGAGAGGCATTGAGGAGAATTAGAATGGAACTTCAGTTGACCGAATTAAAATGTAATGGACCCCAGTTTTGGTCTACATGAAGGTGATTGCATTAGCAGACAGCAATACACAGATTACCAGTTGATAGTAAGAACGTAACAGAAATGACGCGTTGGCCTTGTAAAATAATTCTACGGTGACATTTTTAAACCTCCATTTTAGCCCAGCGTTGTCTGTTAATTCTTTTTTCCCCTAATCTATTGAAACATTCTGAAAAATAATGAAGACTCAAGATTTAAGTCATTCTTTTTTGGTTATAACAAGCTTTCCAAAATCTCTCTTAGAAGTGAAAGGAACATATTTGAGGTTCACAGGTCAGTACCACAGGGAATCACTATCAGTTTGGAAATATACATCCCCCTCAACTGATCTAACTGTGGATCATAGTGGAAAGAGTGGAGGGGGAAACACCTGTGTGTCTAAGTGTGAATGCATCTGTGACTACTAGCTTAAAATAAATGCACATATTCACTCAACAGCACGGGTCCATGTGACCCATAATAAGTTTCCTCAAACCCAAATCAAAATAACACCCGGCGGTTTGTCTCATACATTAAATAAAAATAAGTTGTAAAAAAAAAATCTAAAAGCAATCATAAAAAGAACTGTGGTTTAAAATGGCTTTCGTGTGAATATAACCCCAAATCATTCTCAAAAAATAAAAAGGAATCCCAGATCTTCTCCCATCACGTATTTCTCTACTGTATTTCCCTTATATATTATTCTCTACTTTTAACTTATGTACATTGTTGTGATGGGAATCAGCTTTTTGTAATTGGTCGGTGGTTGGTCTTTTACTGTACTTACGGTACAAGGTCTACACTACACAGATAATGGTCCCAGTTCAGTGGATGAGGTCAATGGCCATGTCATAAGGAAGTGGCAGAAGAAGCTGTGATGTCATCATAGAATGTTTGGTCTGCTTCTAAACGCTGCTGTCCCTAAGAATTCTAGAACATGAAACACGTGAGGTCAGGGGTCAACCTAGAGTTAAAATACCCCTCATCATAGTTGTATTTTTTGCACTGCTTTACTGTAGCTTTTCACTGATGGTACAAACAAATGAAGTCACTGCACATATTTCACTTTCATGAGAAAAATAAACATCATTGCTTTTTTTGTGTGAGCCTTGTATTGTCAATGGAATGCCCCCTCTTCTTCTGATATTAACTACCGTTCCGGAAGAAAGCAACTGAAAGAAAGAGGAAACATCCTCTTTTTCTCCTCTGTGAAACATCCTGTTCTGATTAATAAATAAAAGGTGGTCCCCCCAAACCCAAAGGCTGCTATGTACACGTATCAAATGATCTGTTATTGTTCCATATTCATCCGCTTCTTCTTGTCGCTACTTGAGGTTTGTGTCTCTTTACAGGAGTTGTCAATTACATGGGGCTAGTAGTGCTGTAATCAAAAGTACTTTCAATTAAACTTAGCGCTTCGCTTATTCTAGCTATCAGCTACAAAGCAGATGGAAGGATTTCAATTTTCATTCCTATTAAGTATGCCCCCTTCAAAAAAAACACACAGGCGTCCACACAAACACTTCGCACACACTCATACACGCATTAACATATCTTCTCCTAGTATTTCCTTCTTGGTCAAACACTTCCTTTCCCTGTGTTTGTTTGTAGATCTCAGTTCCAGTCAAAGGTGAAGTAAGTGGGAGGGGCCTGTGGCAGCAGGTGCAGTTCCGTGGGCAGGGGATAGGCGGAGCCAGGGGAGGGGGAGGGGGGGCAGTGAGGGTCAGGGATTGCAAGGGTGTGCTGTCTGTCACTCATGTGTCCCAGCCGGTCATGCGGTCTGTGCTCTCCAGAGAGAGGGACTTGGTCTTGTGGGGTGAGGCCGGGCTGGGGGGACTGCTGAATGTAGAACTGTTGGACGCCGTGGAGTGACGGGGTGAGTCAGAGTCCTGGAGAGAGAAAGGGAATAGGAGAAGAGGGAGAAAGACAGTAAGGGAGGAAGGGAAGAGAGAGAGGCACTTGGATATCATACTCTTCTCACCTGGGTCACGTTCAGTAGGCATGCAATGCTGTGAAACACAGGATGGGATACTACCTGAACTTGTCTGAGAAAAAGAAGGCCAATAGTTTATCGTTTAAAATTTTTTTTCTCCCATTCATGCCTACTGAACACAACTGATCCCTCCAATGAGTTCCAGTAGATCGAGGCTGGTCAACAAGTCCTCAGGGACCTGTATGTGTGTGTGTCTGCTGATGTGGACATGGTGACATAACTTCATATCACATGGAGCGCTAGGCAACAAGGACTTAAAGCGCTAGAAACCTTCCACATCAACAGACAATGAGCAGCTGGATTGACCGGAAGTGACTGGTTGGAGCAAAGCGCCTACATGAGGTCCGGTCTGCTGTCTACTACTACAGTACTCAGCAGTCAGTGGCAGGCCCATTATGTTCCAGCCCAGCTCAAAACACACCTGGTTCAAATAATCAACACATACAGTGCCTTCAGAAAGTATTCAGACCCCTTGACTAACTACATTTTGTTACGTTACAGTCTTATTCTAAAATGTATTCCATTGTTTTTCCCCTCATCAATCTACACACAATACCCCCAAATGTATTCCATTGTTTTTTCCCCTCATCAATCTACACACAATACCCCCAAATGACAAAGCAAAAACAAGTTTAGAATTTCTTGCTAATTTATAAAAAAAAAAAAACTGAAATATCACATTAACATAAGTATTCAGACCCTTTACGCAGTACTTTGTTGAAGCACCTTTGGCAGCGACTTGCCTAGTTAAATAAGCTTTCAATAAAAACATATTTTTTTAATGTTTTTATTGAAAGTTTATTTAACTAGGCAAGTCGGTTAAGAACGAATTCTTATTTTACAATGACGGCCTATCCTGGCCAAACCCTCCCCTAAACCGGATGACGCTGGGCCAATTGTGCGCCGCCCTATGAGACTCCTGATTACGGTCGGTTGGCACACGCCTCTAGCACTCAGATGCAGTGCCTTAGACCGCTGCGCCACTCGGGCGCCTTACAGCATCGAGTTTTCTTGGGAATGACTCTACAAGCTTGGCACATCTGTATTTGGGGAGTTTCTCTCATTCTTCTCTGCAGATCCTCTCAAGCTCTGTCAGGTTGGATGGGGACCGTTGCTGCACAGCTATTTTCAGGTCTCTCCAGAAATGTTCGATTGAGTTCAAGTCCGGCTCTGGCTGGGCCACTCGAGGACATTGAGACTTGTCCCGAAGCTACTCCTGCATTGTCTTGGCTGTGTGCTTAGCGTCATTGTCCTGTTGAAAGATGAAACTTTGCCCCCAGTCTGAGGTCCTGAGCGCTCTGGAGCAGGTTTTCGTCAAGGATCTTGCTGTACTTTGCTCCATTCATCTTTGCCTCGATCTTGACAGTCCCTGCCTCTGAAAAACATCCCCACAGCATGATGCTGTCACCACCATGCTTCACTGTAGGGATGGTGCCAGGTTTCTTCCAGATGTGACACTCGGCATTCAGGCCAAAAACTTTAATCTTGGTTTCATCAGCCCAGAGAATATTGTTTCTCATGGTCTGAGAGTCTTTAGGTTCCTTTTGGACAACTCCAAGCTGGCTGTCACGTGCCTTTTACTGAGGAGTGGCTTCCGTCTGGCCACTCTACCATAAAGGCCTGATTGGTGGAGTGCTGCAGAGAAGGTTGTCCTTCTCGAAGGCTCTGTCAGAGTGACCATCATGCTCTTGGTCACCTCCCTGACCAAGTCCTTTCTCCCCCGATTGCTCAGTTGGCCGGGCTGCCAGCTCTAGGAAGAGTCTTGGTGGTTCCAAACTTCTTCCATTTAAGAATGATGGAGGCCAATTTGTTCTTGGGGACCTTCAATGCTGCAGACATTTTTTGGTACCCTTCCCAAGATCTGTGCCTCGACACAATCCTGTCTCGGAGCTCTACGAACAATTCCTTCGACCTCATGGCTTGGTTTTTGCTCTGACATGCACTGTCAACTGTTGGACCTTATGTAGGCAGGTGTGTGCCTTTCCAAATCACACCCATTCAATTTCATTTACCACAGGTGGACTCCAATCAAGTTGTAGAAACATCTCAAGGATGATCAATGGAAACAAGATGCACCTGAGTTCAATTTCGAGTCTCATAGCAAAGGGTCTGAATACTTATGTAAATATGGTATGTTTTTTAATTTGAATAATTTGCAAACATTTATAAAAAACCTTTGCTTTGTTATTATGGGGTATTGTGTGTAGATTGCTGAATTTTTATTTAATTGAATCCATTTTAGAATAAGGCTGTAATGTAACAAAGTCAAGGGATCTGAATGCTTTCCGAATGCACTGTACCATTGGTCTTGAAGCTATACCACAACTAGTTTATCACGATTGTGTGTGTGTGTGTGTGTGTTAGTGCTGGGGTGGAACAAAAGCCTGCATACATTGTTGGTCCTCCAAAATGATATGCCATGCCTACTATAGTACAGTGTAATGTCGTGGACAGCATTGAGACACTAGTTAGGGAAACCAGGTTTGAGAGCGTCTCCCTCCTTCAATGAAGGGAGGTAGTAGGGTTTCAATACTCCAGTAACTTTCCAAATCGCCAGGTTTTCCAGAAATGTCCTGCTCATTTCATCCTGATTCCGGGAATCTTCCAACTAGGATATCTGGAAAACCTGGCGATTTTAGGATAGTGAAGGGAATTTTTTCAACACTTTAAATGAGGTAGAGTGAGGGAGTTGTTTCTCACAGAGTAAACAGTTGTTTCACAAACAGTGTTTCACTTCTATGGCTATTTCTACAGTAGGCTTCGGCTGTGGGCGCAACAACTGTCCACAGGTACCGTAATGGCCTATGAGAGAGGAGAGCCACAGTATCCATAGGATATTCCTGATAATCAGTCAGACACTAATGGTTATGATCAGATACATGGGTTGGGTTTCCACAGGGTTAGTATAGGGAGTAGGCCACAGGGTTAGTATAGGGAGTAGGCCACAGGGTTAGTATAGGAGGTAGGCCACAGGGTTAGTGTAGGGGGTAGGCCACAGGGTTAGTATAGGGGGTAGGCCACAGGGTTAGTATAGGAGGTAGGCCACAGGGTTAGTATAGGGAGTAGGCCACAGGGTTAGTATAGGAGGTAGGCCACAGGGTTAGTGTAGGGGGTAGGCCACAGGGTTAGTATAGGAGGTAGGCCACAGGGTTAGTATAGGGAGTAGGCCACAGGGTTAGTATAGGGAGTAGGCCACAGGGTTAGTATAGGAGGTAGGCCACAGGGTTAGTATAGGGGGTAGGCCACAGGGTTAGTATAGGGGGTAGGCCACAGGGTTAGTATAGGGAGTAGGCCACAGGGTTAGTATAGGGAGTAGGCCACAGGGTTAGTATAGGGAGTAGGCCACAGGGTTAGTATAGGGGGTAGGCCACAGGGTTAGTATAGGGGGTAGGCCACAGGGTTAGTATAGGGGGTAGGCCACAGGGTTAGTATAGGGAGTAGGCCACAGGGTTAGTATAGGGAGTAGGCCACAGGGTTAGTATAGGAGGTAGGCCACAGGGTTAGTATAGGGGGTAGGCCACAGGGTTAGTATAGGGGGTAGGCCACAGGGTTAGTATAGGGAGTAGGCCACAGGGTTAGTATAGGGAGTAGGCCACAGGGTTAGTATAGGGGGTAGGCCACAGGGTTAGTATAGGGGGTAGGCCACAGGGTTAGTATAGGGAGTAGGCCACAGGGTTAGTGTAGGAGGTAGGCCACAGGGTTAGTGTAGGGGGTAGGCCACAGGGTTAGTATAGGAGGTAGGCCACAGGGTTAGTGTAAGGGGTAGGCCACAGGGTTAGTGTAGGGGGTAGACCACAGGGTTAGTGTAGGAGGTAGGCCACAGGGTTAGTGTAGGGGGTAGGCCACAGGGTTAGTATAGGAGGTAGGCCACAGGGTTAGTGTAAGGGGTAGGCCACAGGGTTAGTATAGGGGGTAGACCACAGGGTTAGTATAGGAGGTAGGCCACAGGGTTAGTGTAGGGGGTAGGCCACAGGGTTAGTATAGGAGGTAGGCCACAGGGTTAGTGTAAGGGGTAGGCCACAGGGTTAGTATAGGGGGTAGACCACAGGGTTAGTATAGGGGGTAGACCACAGGGTTAGTATAGGGGGTAGACCACAGGGTTAGTGTAAGGGGTAGACCACAGGGTTAGTATAGGGGGTAGACCACAGGGTTAGTATAGGGGGTAGGCCACAGGGTTAGTATAGGGGGTAGACCACAGGGTTAGTGTAAGGGGTAGGCCACAGGGTTAGTATAGGGGGTAGGCCACAGGGTTAGTATAGGGGGTAGGCCACAGGGTTAGTATAGGGGGTAGGCCACAGGGTTAGTGTAAGGGGTAGGCCACAGGGTTAGTATAGGAGGTAGGCCACAGGGTTAGTATAGGAGGTAGACCACAGGGTTAGTGTAAGGGGGTAGGCCACAGGGTTAGTGTAAGGGGTAGGCCACAGGGTTAGTATAGGGGGTAGACCACAGGGTTAGTGTAAGGGGTAGGCCACAGGGTTAGTATAGGGGGTAGACCACAGGGTTAGTGTAAGGGGTAGACCACAGGGTTAGTGTAAGGGGGTAGGCCACAGGGTTAGTATAAGGGGGTAGGCCACAGAGTTAGTATAGGGGGTAGGCCACAGGGTTAGTATAGGGGTAGGCCACAGGGTTAGTATAGGGGGTAGGCCACTGGGTTAGTGTAAGGGGTAGGCCACAGGGTTAGTATAGGGGGTAGGCCACAGGGTTAGTATAGGGGGTAGACCACAGGGTTAGTGTAAGGGGTAGACCACAGGGTTAGTGTAAGGGGGTAGGCCACAGGGTTAGTATAAGGGGGTAGGCCACAGGGTTAGTATAGGGGGTAGGCCACAGGGTTAGTATAGGGGGTAGGCCAGCAGGGTTAGTATAGGGGGTAGGCCAGCAGGGTTAGTGTAGGGGGTAGGCCACAGGGTTAGTGTAGGGGGTAGGCCACAGGGTTAGTGTAGGGGGTAGGCCACAGGGTTAGTGTAGGGGGTAGGCCACAGGGTTAGTGTAGGGGGTAGGCCACAGGGTTAGTGTAGGGGGTAGGCCACAGGGTTAGTGTAGGGGGTAGGCCACAGGGTTAGTGTAGGGGGTAGGCCACAGGGTTAGTGTAGGGGGTAGGCCACAGGGTTAGTGTAGGGGGTAGGCCACAGGGTTAGTGTAGGGGGTAGGCCACAGGGTTAGTGTAGGGGGTAGGCCACAGGGTTAGTGTAGGGGGTAGGCCACAGGGTTAGTGTAGGGGGTAGGCCACAGGGTTAGTGTAGGGGGTAGGGCACAGGGTTAGTGTAAGGGGTAGGCCACAGGGTTAGTGTAAGGGGTAGGCCACAGGGTTAGTGTAGGGGGTAGGCCACAGGGTTAGTGTAGGGGGTAGGCCACAGGGTTAGTGTAGGGGGTAGGCCACAGGGTTAGTGTAGGGGGTAGGCCACAGGGTTAGTGTAGGGGGTAGGCCACAGGGTTAGTGTAGGGGGTAGGCCACAGGGTTAGTGTAGGGGGTAGGCCACAGGGTTAGTGTAGGGGGTAGGCCACAGGGTTAGTGTAGGGGGTAGGCCACAGGGTTAGTGTAGGGGGTAGGCCACAGGGTTAGTGTAGGGGGTAGGCCACAGGGTTAGTGTAGGGGGTAGGCCACAGGGTTAGTGTAAGGGGTAGGCCACAGGGTTAGTGTAAGGGGTAGGCCACAGGGTTAGTGTAAGGGGTAGGCCACAGGGTTAGTGTAAGGGGTAGGCCACAGAGTTAGGGTTAGGGGAAGGCCACAGGGTTAGTATAAGGGGTAGGCCACAGGGTTAGTATAAGGGGTAGGCCACAGAGTTAGGGTCAGGGGAAGGCCACAGGGTTAGGGGCAGGCCACAGGGTTAGTATAAGGGGAAGAGTAAGGCCACAGGGTTAGTGTAAGGGGTAGGCCACAGGGTTAAGGGCAGGCCACAGGGTTAGTAAAAGGGGTAGGCCACAGAGTTAGGGTTAGGGGAAGGCCACAGGGTTAGTATAAGGGGTAGGCCACAGGGTTAGGGGAAGGCCACAGAGTTAGGGTCAGGGGAAGGCCACAGGGTTAGGGGCAGGCCACAGGGTTAGTATAATGGGTAGGCCACAGAGTTGGGGTCAGGGGAAGGCCACAGGGTTAGTGTAAGGGGAAGGCCACAGGGTAAGTGTAAGGGGAAGGCCACAGGGTTAGGGGCAGGCCACAGGGTTAGGTGCCAGGGTTAGGGTTAGGTCCCAGGGTTAGGGTTAGGTCCCAGGGTTAGGGTTAGGTCCCAGGGTTAGGGTTAAGTCCCAGGGTTAGGCCACAGGGGGATAATATGGAAACAGACAAAACATGCAGGGTAGAGGATGGTGACACACTATTCTGAAAACCAATTCAGGAACCTAAGAGCCAGGGGAGAGGGGGACGAGCAACAACCCTCTAGCCAGAGACAAGGGGGGGCAGGGCATCTGTGACATGGCCATCAGATGCTGAAATGGTGCAGTGGACAGGAGGGGGACTGATGGTGGCTTTGGGGCAAAGCTTCACGACTGTGTGGTTGAGGATACAGCGTGTCTGGGTTGGTTGTATGTATGTGTGTGTGTGTGTGTGTGTGTGGTTGAGGATACAGTGTGTCTGGGTTGGTTGTATGTGTATGGGTGCTGACATTACCTTCATCTTACTAAGCAGGGTCCTTAAAGCCCTTTTCAGATCAGGGGTCTTCTCCGATGGTGAGACCGCCTGCCACTGGAGAGGTAAGAGTTACAGACTCAGCGGCCCAGCCCAGAGAACAACATGCTGGGGCTGGGGGAGCGTAGAGGAGAGGGCTGGGGGGAGTGAGATGGGGGCAGGCACAAATAACGATGGAGCCAGCCAGGTATGAGGAACAGTGGGGGTGGTACAGTAGACAGTCAGCCAGGTCTGAGGGTGGGTGGTACGGTAGACAGTCAGCCAGGTCTGAGGGTGGGTGGTATGGTATGGTAGACAGTCAGCCAGGTCTGAGGGTGGGTGGTATGGTATGGTAGACAGTCAGCAAGGTCTGAGGGAGGGTGGTACGGTAGACAATCAGCCAGGTCTGAGGGTGGGTGGTACAGTAGACAGTCAGCCAGGTCTGAGGGAGGGTGATACGGTAGACAGTCAGCCAGGTCTGAGGGTGGGTGGTACAGTAGACAGTCAGCCAGGTCTGAGGGTGGTATGGTATGGTAGACAGTCAGCCAGGTCTGAGGGAGGGTGGTACGGTAGACAGTCAGCCAGGTCTGAGGGTGGGTGGTACAGTAGACAGTCAGCCAGGTCTGAGGGAGGGTGGTACGGTAGACAGTCAGCCAGGTCTGAGGGTGGGTGGTACAGTAGACAGTCAGCCAGGTGAGGGTGGTACGGTAGACAGTCAGCCAGGTCTGAGGGTGGGTGGTACAGTAGACAGTCAGCCAGGTCTGAGGGTGGTACGGTAGACAGTCAGCCAGGTCTGAGGGAGGGGGTTGGTATGGTAGACAGCCAGGCCAGAAGAGGGAGCCAAAGGCAGGATGGCTAGCTAAGGCTAGAATCACTGTTGGAGGGGATTGCTAGATGTAAAAATTACTTTTAATCACAGATCTAGGACCAGATTATTATACGCCAAATCTAACCTGAACCATTAGGGGGATGAAGAACTATCTGACCCTGAATCAGTAGTTAAGGGTGAATTGTAGATACATCTGGCTGGGTGGGTGGTTGAGGCTGCGGGTGGGAGAGGAGAGGCCATGTGCAGATAACCATAAGGGGTGGCTGGGGTCAGGATTGGGTAGGGTAGGGGGCCGATTGAGTTCCCTGTGAGGGACTGTGATGGGGATAGCATGCTGGTGCCAGGAACCAATCGGACTGAGGAAGGGATGGGATGAGGCGAAGGGCGAGAGGCACGAGAACCCGGAGGCTGGGTGGTGGATGTGGTGGTGGCAGAGTTATGGAGAACACTTTGATATGTATATGTTTGATATATTCTATATTATAGGTCTTCCACGTCATTGGTCACCAGCTAGAGTATTTTTACTCTCTGTGTATTGATATGGCACCATTTCTCACCTGAGTGATCTGTGTCATATTTAGAGCAACTGTGTTCAAATGATTCATTAAACGTTATTTCAGACCCATCCATTTAACTATCACAACCAAAATACAACTCAGAACACTACGAGATATGACTGATCAGAACAAGTTCAAGTCCTAATGGTATATCATATGAGACATTCAGCCGATTCAACACAATTCTACCCAATTGTTAGTAGTTTAGTTTTATTAGCCTTAATCAAGTGCACTTCACCCAGGCACCCTAGGGAGGGAGTACACTAGGCTGGTCACATACCTCTCTGTCGAATTGGGAGAGGGGTGCGTCGCTGCAGCCGTCCATACCCCCTCCGGAGGACAAGGAGCTCTCGGAGGGAGAGGTCATGGTTTGGCGCTTAGAGCTGTAGCTACCTCCAGAGAGCTCTCTCCTCAACGCACTGCCGTTCTGAGAGGACGAACCTGGAGAGAGAGAAAAATAAAAAGGGATGGGGAAGAGAGAGGGACAGAGAAGGGGAGAAGGGGAGGTAGGAATGGAAGAGAATCATTTGTATCAGTCAATACAATACAAATGCATTTAAATCAACTTTCCATTTTTCATTAGTAACAAGCACACAATTTCACTACCCAGGCCTAGATTTATAACAATGCTTTTTAAATCCCCTTTTTATTATACAATATTTCTTTATCAAGCCTACTAGCCTAGTGTGTTTGGTAGTGTGGTACTTACGGATGCCCAGTCCACTGCTGGCGCTCATGGACCGTCCCGGCTCGGCTCTGTTCTTAGTGATGGAGGGGATGGACACGGAGCCACTGAAGCCTGCAGCACGACTCTCCTGAACACGCAAGTTCTGCATTAAGACAGGAGAGGACAGAGACCGACGGGGACGGATGAGGACAGAGACCGACGGGGACGGATGAGGACAGAGACCGACGGGGACGGATGAGGACAGAGACCGACGGGGACGGATGAGGACAGAGACCGACGGGGACAGAGACAGACAGATGAGCACAGAGACAGATGAGCACAGAAGATATATAGATTATGGAGATGAAAACACAAAGACAGAAAAATGTGTGAATACACACATTCACAATAATACAAATATGAACACATGCATACATACAACAATTTATATAAAGATGATGACACACATACTGACATTAAATCACAAACGACAACAAACATACAAACACAGATAAAAGAGGAACAAATACCGAGGAGAAATCTATGGACACACTGTAGTGGTCTGTCTTACCACGGGCATGTCTTTACAAAGCAGACTGATATGGACTGTAGTGGTCTGTCTTACCACAGGCAGGTCTTTACAAAGCAGACTGATATGGACTGTAGTGGTCTGTCTTACCACGGGCAGGTCTTTACAAAGCAGACTGATATGGACTGTAGTGGTCTGTCTTACCACGGGCAGGTCTTTACAAAGCAGACTGATATGGACTGTAGTGGTCTGTCTTACCACGGGCATGTCTTTACAAAGCAGACTGATATGGACTGTAGTGGTCTGTCTTACCACGGGCAGACTGATCTGGACTGTAGTGGTCTGTCTTACCACGGACAGGTCTTTACAAAGCAGACTGATATGGACTGTAGTGGTCTGTCTTACCACGGGCAGACTGATCTGGACTGTAGTGGTCTGTCTTACCACAGGCAGGTCTTTACAAAGCAGACTGATATGGACTGTAGTGGTCTGTCTTACCACGGGCATGTCTTTACAAAGCAGACTGATATGGACTGTAGTGGTCTGTCTTACCACGGGCAGGTCTTTACAAAGCAGACTGATATGGACTGTAGTGGTCTGTCTTACCATGGGCAGACTGATATGGACTGTAGTGGTCTGTCTTACCACGGGCAGACCGATATGGACTGTAGTGGTCTATCTTACCACGGGCAGGTCTTTACAAAGCAGACTGATATGGACTGTAGTGGTCTGTCTTACCACGGGCAGGTCTTTACAAAGCAGACTGATATGGACTGTAGTGGTCTGTCTTACCATGGGCAGACTGATCTGGACTGTAGTGGTCTGTCTTACCACGGGCAGGTCTTTACAAAGCAGACTGATATGGACTGTAGTGGTCTGTCTTACCACGGGCATGTCTTTACAAAGCAGACTGATATGGACTGTAGTGGTCTGTCTTACCACGGGCAGGTCTTTACAAAGCAGACTGATATGGACTGTAGTGGTCTGTCTTACCATGGGCAGACTGATATGGACTGTAGTGGTCTGTCTTACCACGGGCAGACTGATATGGACTGTAGTGTTCTATCTTACCACGGGCAGGTCTTTACAAAGCAGACTGATATGGACTGTAGTGGTCTGTCTTACCACAGGCAGGTCTTTACAAAGCAGGCTAATATGGACTGTAGTGGTCTGTCTTACCACGGGCAGGTCTTTACTGAGGATCTGGTATAGACTAAAGCAGACTGATATGGACTGTAGTGGTCTGTCTTACCACGGGCAGGTCTTTACAAAGCAGGCTAATATGGACTGTAGTGGTCTGTCTTACCACGGGCAGGTCTTTACTGAGGTCTGGTATAGACTAAAGCAGACTGATATGGACTGTTGGGGTTCTTACCATGGGCAGGTCTTTGAGAATCTGGATGCCGTCTCCAGGTCCCATGTGGGCCACGTGGTTGAAGTTGGTGGGGTTGGAGATCAGCTTGTTCCTCATCTCTGGGTCTCTCAGCATCTCCCTACACAAGGGGAACACACACAGATCAGGGTTTAATAGATAATCTGCTGCCGTCTCTCATTCTCTGGGTCTCTGAATAAGAAGCATCTATAGTGTGTACTATGCAGTGTCTACTATGTAGTGTGCAGTGTGTACTATGTAGTGTTTACTATAGTGCATTCAGAAAATATTCAGACCCATTGACTTTTTCCACATTTTGTTACGTTACAGTCTTATTCTAAAATGGATGAAATTGTTTTTCCCCCCTCTCATCAATCTACACACAATACCTCATAATGACAAAACAAAAACAGGTTTTTAGACACAAAAAAAAATTCAGATCCTTTACTCAGAACTTCGTTGAACAACCCTTGGCAGCGATTACAGCCTTGAGTCTTCTTGGGTATGGCTCACACCTGTATTTGGGGAGTTCCTCACATTCCTCTCTGCAGATCCTCTCAAGCTCTGTCATGTTGGATGGGGAGCATTGCTGCACAGCTATTTTCAGATCTCTCCAGAGATATTCGATCGGGTTCAGGCTCTGGCTGGGCCACTCAAGGACATTCCGAGACTTGTCACGAAGCCATTCCTGCATTGCCATGGCTGTGTGCTTAGGGTCGTTGTCCTGTTGGAAGGTGAACCTTCGCCCCAGTCTGAGGTCCCCAGCTCTGGAGCAGGTTTTCATCAAGGATCTCTCTGTACTTTGCTAAGTTCATCTTTCCCTCGATCCTGACTAGTCTCCCAGTCCCTGCCACTGAAAAACCACCCCACAGCATGATGCTGCCATCAACAAGCTTCACTGTAGGTGGCTAAAGTGGCTAGTAATACATCAATTTTTCCATTATTAAAGTGGCTGGAGATGAGTCAGTATGTTGGCAGCAGCCACTCAATGTTAGTGATAGCTGTTAAACAGTCTGATGGCCTTGAGACTGAAAAACATCTGTCTCTCGGTCCCTGCTTTGATGCACCTGTACTGACCTCGCCTTCTGGATGATAGCGGGGTGAACAGGCAGTGGCTCGGGTGGTTGTTGTCCTTGATGATCTTTTTGGCCTTCCTGTGACATCAGGTGGTGTAGGTGTCCTGGGGGGCAGGTAGTTTTCCCCCAGTGATGCGTCGTGCAGACCTCACTACCCTCTGGAGAGCCTTACAGTTATGGGCGGAGCAGGTGCCGTACCAGGCAGTGATACAGCCCGACAGGATGCTCTCGATTGTGCATCTGTAAAAGTTTGTGAGTGTTTTTGGTAACAAGCCAAATTTCTTCAGCCTCCTGAGGTTGAGGACCTATTGGGGCGGTAAGCACATTGCAGTGGGTCTAGGGTGTCAGGTAGGGTGGAGGTGATATGGTCCTTGACTAGTCTCTCAAAGCACTTCATGATGACGGAAGTGAGTGCTACGGGGCGGCAGTCATTTAGCTCAGTTACCTTAGCTTTCTTGGGAACAGGAGCAATGGTGGCCCTCTTGAAGCATGTGGGAACAGCAGACTGGGATAAGGATTGACTGAATATGTCCGTAAACACACCAGCCAGCTGTAGACCTGTCACATACCTCTCGTGTCTGAGTCGTTGAATTGAGACTCTACTTTGTCTCTATAGTGACGCTTAGCTTGTTTGATTGCCATGCGAAGGGAATAGCTACACTGTTTGTATTCGGTCATGTTTCTGGTCACCTTGTCCTGATTAAAAGCAGTGGTTTGCGCTTTCAGTTTTGAGTGAATTGCTGCCATGAATCCACGGATTCTGGTTTGGGAATGTTTTAATAGACGCTGTGGGTACGAGCTAATAAACCCGCTCACCGAATCAGCGTATTCATCAATGTTGTTGTTCGCCGCAATGCGGAACATATCCCAGTCCTCGTGATTGAAGCAATCTTGAAGCGTGGAATCCGATTGGTGGGACCAGCGTTGAACAGACCTGAGCGCAGGAGCTTTCTGTTTTAGTTTCTGTCTATAGGCAGGAAGCAACAAAATGGAGTCGTGGTCAGCTTTTCCGAAAGGAGGGAGGGCACTATATGCTTCGCAGAAGTAAGAATAACAATGATCTAGGGTTTTGCCAGCCCTGGTTTCGCAATCGATATGCTGATAGAATTTAGGGAGCATTGTTTTCAGATTAGCCTTGATAAAATCCCCAGCTACAATAAATGCAGCCTCAGGATATGTGGTTTCCAGTTTACATCGAGTCAAATTAAGTTTGTTCAGGGCAATCGATGTGTCTGCTTGGGGGGGATATATGCAGCTGTGATTATAATCAAAGAGAATTCTCTAGGTAGGTAATGCGGTCAGCATTTGATTGTGAGGAATTCTAAGTCAGGTGAACAGAAGGACTTGAGTTCCTGTACGTTGTTATGATCACACCACGTCTCGTTAATCATAAGGCATACACCCCAGCCCTTCTTCTTAGCAGAAAGATGCTTGTTTCTGTCAGCGAGATGCGTGAAGAAATCAGCTGGCTGTATAGAGTCCAATAGCGTGTCTCGAGTCAGCCATGTTTCCGTGAAAAAAAGAACGTTACAGTCTCTGATGTCTCTCTGGAAGGTTACCCTTGCACGGATTTCGTCTACCTTGTTGTCAAGAGACTGGACATCGGTGAGTAGTATGCTCGGGAGCGGTGCGCGATGTGCCCGTCTACGGAGCCTGACCAGAAGACCGCTCCGTCTGCCCCTTCTACAGCGTCGTTGTCTGGGATCGCCGGCTGGGATCCGATCTATTGTCCTGAGTGGTGGGCAAAACAGAGGATCCGCTTCGGGAAAGTCGTATTCCTGGTCGTAATGTTAGTGAGTTGACGTTGATCTTCTATCCAATAGTTCCTCCCGACTGTATGTAATAAAACCTAAGATTACCTGGGGTAACAATGTAAGAAATAACACATAAAAAAAAAAACGAAATACTGCATAGCTTCCTAGGAACGCGAAGCGAGGCGGCCATCTCTGTCTGCACCGGAACTGTTTGGTTCCTTTTGGCAATAAAGCAGAATGTTGTGCGTTTTACTGAGGAGTGGCTTCCATCTGGCCAGTCTACCATAAAGGCCTGAATGGTGGAGTGCTGCAGAGATGGTTGTCCTTCTGGAAGGGTCTCATCTCCACAGAGGAACTATTGAGCTCTGTCAGAGTGACCATCGGGTTCTTGGTCACTTCCCTGACTAAGGCCCTTCTCCCCGATTGCTCAGTTGGCCACGCGGCCAGCTCTAGGAAGAGTCTTGGTGGGTCCAAACTTCTTCCATTTAAGAATGATGGGGGCCACTGTGTTCTTGGGCACCTTCACTGCTGCAAAAATGTTTTGGTACCCTTCCCCAGATCTGTGCCTTGACACAATCCCGTCTTGTGGCTCTACGGACATTTCCTTCGACCTCATGGCTTGCTTTTTGCTCTGACACACACTGCCAACTGAGGGATCTTATATAAAGCAGGTGTGTGCCTTTCCAAATCATGTCCAATCAATTGAATTTACCACAGGTGGTCTCCATTCGAGTTGTAGAAACATCTCAAGGATGATCAATGGAAACAGGATGCACCTGAGCTCACTTTTGAGTCTCATATCAAAAGGGTCTGAATACTTACGTAAATAAGGTATTTCTGTTTTTTATTTCAGTAAATGTGCCAAAGTTTCTACTAACCTGTTTTTGCTTTGTCATTTTGGGGTATTGTGTGTAGAATGATGAGGAAAAATGTTTATTTAATCCAATTTAGAATAAGGCTATAACGTAACAAAATGTGGAAAAGGGGGTCTGAAATGTCTGAATACTTACCGAATGCACCGTACATAGTGTGTACTATGTAGTATGTACTATGTAGTGTACCTCCTCTGCTGCATCCTCTCCTCCTCAGGGACTCTGAAGGAGAAGTGTCTCTTGTTGTTCATGCTGCGAACCATCTGCTTCCTGCTGTTGTCTGACGTCTCAGGAACCACCAACTCGTCACCCTCTGGAATATTAACAAGATTGACCACGTCATCAACAACAGCAACAACAAAAAATCACGACAATCCTATTGTGGAATACGACCATTAGAATGAGAATTACACTCAGAATAAATCATTGAGATGTGTACCTCTCCTAACTGACCTGCAGTCTAGATGCCTTTCCTGTGTGTCACTGACCTGCAGTCTTGTTTCTGAAGTAGATGAGCCTCACAGTCTCAAGACCCAGGAGGTTCAGGGATCCATCCGGGTTCAGAGGTCGCACCTTCAGGAAGATACAACGGGGTCAAAGGTTAAACCTACCATGCACACACACCAATTCGACTAAAGGCCCTCCGCTACATCTGCAGTCCTATACTCTCACCTTCTTCAATGGTATGGTCTGAATCCACTCCATGGTGTTGACATCAAAAACATCCACAGCATTCTCACTGTACACTGACAGGTAGGGGGCGTTGTAACCTGGTGAGGAGAAAGAAGGCCAACGTCAGCTTCAGGCTTAAAGCTACACTACCGTTCAAAAGTTTGGGGTCACTTAGAAATGTCCTCGTTTTCCATGAAAAGATACATGAAATGAATAGGAAATATAGTGAAGACTTTGACAAGGTCATAATTATTTTCATTGAAATAATATTTGTGTCCTTCAAACTTTGCTTTCGTCAAAGAATCCTCAATTTGCGGCAATTACAGCCTTGCCGACATTTGGCATTCTAGTTGTCAATTTCCCCCCATGCTTCCTGAAACACCTCCCACAAGTTGGATTGGCTCGATAGGCACTTCTTACGTACCATACGGTCAAGCTGCTCCCACAACAGCTCAATAGGGTTGAGATCCAGTGACTGTGCTGGCCACTCCATTACAGACAGAATACCAGCTGACTGCTTCTTCCTTAAATAGTTATTGCATATTTTGGAGCTGTGCTTTGGGTCATTTTTTAGGAGGAAATTGGCTCCAATTAAGCACCGTCCACAGGGTATGGCACGGCATTGCAAAATGGAGTGATAGCCTTCCTTCTTCAATATCTCTTTTACCCTGTAGAAATCCCCCACTTTGCCACCACCAAAGCACCCCCAGACCATCCCATTGCATCCACCATGCTTGACAGAGGGAGTTGAGCACCCCTCCAGCATCTTCTCATTTGTTCTGCGTCTCACCAATGTTCTTCTTTGTGATCTGAACACCTCAAACTTAAATGAATCTGTCCATAAAAAAAAATTCCAATCTTCCTCTGTCCAGTGTCTGTGTTCTTTTGCCCATCTTAATCTTTTATTTTTATTGGCCAGTCTGAGATATGGCTTTTTCTTTGTAACTCTGCCTAGAAGGCCAGCATCTCGGAGTCGCTGTTCCTGTTGTTTGTAAACAATGGAGAAATAAAACCTTATATAAAACACTTGGTTTATGAAAAGGTTAAAGGGCAACTCCACCACTTTTCAATCTCATATCGATTATCTCCAGCACAAACCCAGTATCAACATAGTTAAAGTTCTACCCGATTACATCATCAAAATTGAAACATTTTAAAAAGTGATTTTTAAACACTGAAGTGACGTGGTGAGCAAGACAATACCTTCCCTTGAGCTAGAAACTCACTGCAGGTTTTGAATATCAATGTTTTTTTTTATATTTTAATCCTACCCTGTGATGTCACAGAGAAGCATTTTTTTAGGACCTTTCTTCTCTTTTTAACCACAGATCAGAAAAACGCTCCGTTTCACACATGAAGACACTGGTATGGTGCTGGATAGTGAATATGAGGTTGAAAAGTGGCAGAATTGGGCTTTAACACAGTTGTGCAGAACTCACAGGCAGAGTTGGGCACGGCAGGCCACATCAACTCCTGCTGGCGCGAGCGGCGGCCCTGCGAGTCCACGTAGACCCCTATGGCTGAGAAGCAGAGCAGTAGTTCCTTGGAGGAGATCTCCACGGCACAAAGAGCATCCAGGGCCTGCTGGGATATGAAGGCTAGGGTGTGGTCCTCGGGGTGCAACAGGCTGACCGGGGCACAGTCCCCGTGGATGCTGTAGCGCGTGAAGCCAGCCTGGTAGCCCACACACAGCCGTTCGCTCAGGAGACCCATCCACTGGACGGGACCTGGGGTTTGGAGCTCCTGCAATCGGCGGTGACGTGCCTTGCTCTTGTTCACCTGGGAGACATAGAACCATCATGTTGTTATTTTGGGAGTTAATTCTTTAATATTTTGAGGCTTAATCGACCCTTCATAATCCCATAAATAGAGCCTATATATTGGTTTAAAATATATTTTATGATCAAAGTTATATTACATAATTTGTAACACACGAAAGCGTAAAACGGCTTGTAAAAGTCCCACCAACCCCATCCTTCCTGCACACACCACCCACCTCGTAACAGATGACCTGTCTCTTCATGGCCACACACAGACAGGTGAAGGAGTTGTTTCGGACGGAGCCGGACACCAGCGCCGTGCAGCCCTTGGTCTCGGCCAGCTTGTAGGAGTCCATCTCCCGTCCGTCCAGCGCGGCCATGGGGAAGAGACGGACGTGGCGGTTACGGCCGGAGATGACTGCTAGGAGCTGCTCCTGGGGGACCAGGTCAATGTGATGGACCTTCTTATTGTCCCCAACACGGATTATCTCTGTTAGGTCAGGAGAGGTCAGAGGAGGGGAGAGAGGAGAGAAGGAGAAGAGGAAGTGAAAGAGGACGGGAAAAAAGGAGGGGGGAGAGAAGGGGAAAAGAGGAGGGTGGAGAGGAGAGGGAGACAGTCAGGAAGGGGGAGAGAAGGGGAAAGAGGGGGGAGAGGAGAGGGAGAGAGCAGGCAGAGAGAGTGGTCAAAAACTTCTCCACTGTGATAGCTAACGTGGTGAGAATTCAACTGCATAATGGGTGAAGTGCATCACCATCTCCAGGTGGGTCCTAAAACCTCCCCATCTCCAGGTAGGTCCTAACGCCTCACCATCTCCAGGTGGGTCCTAACGCCTCACCATCTCCAGGTGGGTCCTAACGCCTCACCATCTCCAGGTGGGTCCTAACGCCTCACCATCTCCAGGTGGGTCCTAACGCCTCACCATCTCCAGGTGGGTCCTAACGCCTCACCATCTCCAGGTGGGTCCTAAAGTCTCCCCATCTCCAGGTGGGTCCTAAAGTCTCCCCATCTCCAGGTGGGTCCTAAAGTCTCCCCATCTCCAGGTGGGTCCTAAAGTCTCCCCATCTCCAGGTGGGTCCTAAAGTCTCCCCATCTCCAGGTGGGTCCTAAAGTCTTACCATCTCCAGGTGGGTCCTAAAGTCTCCCATCTCCAGGTGGGTCCTAAAGTCTCCCCATCTCCAGGTGGGTCCTAAAGTTTCCCCATCTCCAGGTGGGTCCTAAAGTCTTACCATCTCCAGGTGGGTCCTAAAGTCTTACCATCTCCAGGTGGGTCCTAAAGTCTTACCATCTCCAGGTGGGTACTAAAGTCTTACCATCTCCAGGTGGGTACTAAAGTCTTACCATCTTTGGTGACATGGATGACATAAAGGCCTTCCTCATTGCCCAGGGCAACACGCTCGTGATCTGAAGAGAAAACAACAAGAGGACATTTGATTCAGAGTCTACTGCACGGCCAAAGGTGCATCTGTACTGCAGTCATTAGGACCATGGTAATGACAGAGGGAGACTGCAGCTCAACATGTAATGGCTCTACACTACAAACTAGTCAGATAGAGTTTTGTTCATGTCCATATATTGACTTCAGTACTACATGGCCAAAATAAAGAGGCTGTGTGTGCGTCCTCCACCAACCTATAATAGCGGCGGACTGCGTGGTCTTGATGAGCGGCAGCGTGCTGTCGTAGGCCTCTTTGGGCACGTAGACGAAGCGCTCCTTCAGCTTGTTCTTCTTGAGGATGCGCTGCAGCTCGTTGAGAAGCCCCACCCACTTGTTCCTCTCGTGGTCGCTGTCGGCCAGGATCAGGATGGAAGGCTTGTGACTGGAGGAGGGGGAGAGCTGGGATGCCGTCACCTGGAGGGGTAAGAGGTCAGAGGTACTAAGATAGGAGACAGCTTTCAGAACGGCTGAAGACTGTGGAACAAGGTGGGGGAGTAATCACGGAGTAAACGTATGAATGTATAAATGCATGTATTCATGAATAAAAGGCTAACCCTGAATATACATGGGATGTCCTTGCGACTGGCATGAATGACGTCCGACGCCAGAACAGAGCTGACTGAAAACTCCTCATCCCTGGAAAACAAAAAAGGAGAGAGAGTGAACTAAAGAACTAAACCCAGAGGTAATACTAATAAGCAGCCATCTCTCTCCCATTAATGGGAGTTGTAGTTCAGACAGCGCTCAGGTTGTAGTCCTTACCTCATGTCTATGACCTGACTGACGACCACACTGGGCGTTGTGGTCTTGCCCTCTCCCAGCTCGTACAGGAAGAGCTTGAAATCACACACCACCGCCACCGCCCGCTGCCAACCCTTCTTCACCCCTGTGGGCTTGGGCACCTGGGAACACACACAGGGACAGACAAACACTTTAGTCTCCCACATAGACCCAACCCCTTTTTTTGGGGAGCTATTGGTTGTGCAGGGTTTTTTCCCATCCCAGTACTACAGACAGACATATTTTATTATACACACACACCGTTAACAGGCAAACCTCAAAAATACACACAGGTCAGCCCCTGATAGAGAGGCTATACATACAAGGTAAGATAGAAGTTTTTAAAGGTCCACTTTAATTCACATGTAGGGAGCTACTCCAGCAGGAAATTTCAACAAAAAGGTTTTGAAAGTGCATAAACAAATACAATATTCTGTGTGTTACGTACTCTGACGTGTCCTTCGTAGGCGGTGCCAATGCCCCTCTGGGGGTCGATGCCCAGCGGCCCCCTGGTCTGGTCGTGTGGCACAGGGCACACCGCTGGAGCCTTGTCAGCACACGTCACGTGGCACGAGAAGTTACACACTACAGGACCAGACAGGAGAGAAGGAGGGGTTTTATCCATGTGTAGCCACATCAAGCATTAAAAGAGAATGTACTGCCACCTCGGTCTAGTCCCACTTCACTCTTCCTGCTTCCATCCTAGCTTTTCCTTCACTCCCTTTTCTCAAATCCCAGTCTTCCTCCCTTTATTCCCCTCTCTCCTCATTCTCCCATCTGTCTTCCTCGCTCTCTTCTCCTCCTCCTCCCCACGTTTATCACTCCCCTTCTCCCCTGTTCTACCTTCACAGGTGCAGCCCTGGCGAATGAGTCCCACCATCAAAGAGGTGCACTGGTTACACTTGGTGGGAGCACTGAAGGACTTCACCACAAACTGGTGGGCTTTGGGCTGCAGGTGACAGAGGAGAACAGACGGCCGGTCAAAACACATAGGACAAATACAGAAAGGTTGTGCGCACACACACACACACACACACACACACACATTAAAGGGACATTTTATTTAAGTACAGAAAAGGTAAGCATATTAATCTTAGCTTGGTCTTTGTCAGGTCCATGGGATTGACATTACAATGTATTGACTGTGGTTAAAACAGTAGAACAAGGAGGATGTCAGGTCTTACCTTGGGTGATGAGCGGCCGATACTACCATAGCCTCCTGGTCGCATGGTGGGGGTCTGGACTGTTCGTGGGTCTATCAACTGGAGTGTGGGAGAAGAGAGAGAGATTTGAGTACAGCAAAATATATACCTACGCTATAAACCAGCGTAGTGGTCAAAATTCAGAGGTCAGCGTTCACCTCAATGGGCTCCACGTCGCTGGCCATGGAGGGCGACCGTGAGCGAGACGTTTTGGAGTCCTCGTCCCTGGATGGGGTGTTGGAGGGAGTGAAGTTATCCACAGAGTCCACCTGGAGAAAAGAGAGGTAGAAAGAAAGAATAAAAGGAGTTACAGGACATGGAAGACATGGGCTGCGTTTCAAACTCAGACACACCCTCCTTCACTTACCCTCTCGCCTTAAGCACCTTGGGGGAAATCCCCGCGGCCATATTTATCGTCGGTCCAAATGATTAGCCAAGCAAGGGAAGTTTGCAACATAAGCCACTCAGCCCTCATTTTTAATGGCGTTTGCAATAGAGGTCGACCGATTATTCGGAATGGCCGACTAATTAGGGCCGATTTCAAGTTTTCATAACAATCGTAAATCTGTATTTTTGGGTGCCTAGGAACAGTGGGTTAACTGCCTTGTTCAGGGGCAGAACGACAGATTTTCACCTTGTCAGCTCGGGGGATCCAATCTTGCAACCTTAACTAGCCCAACGCAATAACGACCTGCCTCTCTCTCGTTGCACTCCACAAGGAGTTACGCGAATGCAGTAAGTTGCTAGCTAGCATTAAACTTATCTTATAAAAAACAATCAATCATAATCACTAGTTAACTACACATGGTTGATGATATTACTAGATATTATCTAGCGTGTCCTGCGTCCTGCATATAATCTGACTGAGCATACAAGTATCTGACTGAGCGGTGGTAGGCAGAAGCAGGCGCGTAAACATTCATTCAAACAGCACTTTCGTGCGTTTTGCCAGCAGCTCTTCGTTGTGCGTCAAGCATTGCGCTGTTTATGACTTCAAGCATATCAACTCCCGAGATGAGGCTCGTGTAACCGAAGTGAAATGGCTAGCTAGTTAGCGCGTGCTAATTGTCGGTGTGTTGCTGGTTCGAGCCCAGGGAGGAGCGAGGAGAGGGAAGGAAGCTATACTGTTACACTGGCAATACTAAAGTGCCTATAAGAACATCCAATAGTCAAAGGTTAATGAAATACAAATGGTATAGAGGGAAATAGTCCTATAATTCCTATAATAACTACAACCTAAAACTTCTTACCTGGGAATATTGAAGATTCATGTTAAAAGGAACCACCAGCTTTCATATGTTCTCATGTTCTGAGCAAGGAACTGAAACATTAGCTTTCTTACATGGCACATAGTGCACTTTTACTTTCTTCTCCAACACTTTGTTTTTGCATTATTTAAACCAAATTTAACATTTCATTATTTACTTGAGGCTAAATTGATTTTATTGATGTATTATATTAAGTTAAAATAAGTGTTAATTCAGTATTGTTGTAATTGTCATTATTACAAATAAATTTTAAAAAATACAAAATCGGCTTTTATGGTCCTCCAATAATCGGTATTGAAAAATCCTAATTGGTCGACCTCTAGTTTGCAAGTGTACAATTATGTTCACTTCGGGGCCCCATAATTCAATTTGAGACGATTGTACATCCGCTAAGAAAAGCCAAAACATAAAACCCCAACGTCAATATGGATTCAACATACAAGTGTAAGTAAAAACAAAGTTAGAAATTGTGCTACTATTGCAGAAACACTTCTCGTAAAAGTAATGATGTTTTTGTTTGGTTATCTTTTGGAAATGGTAGAAATACAACATTTTCCTTCTGTTCCAGCTAGGCAGGCTAACGTTAGTTAGCTAATTAACGTGATAGCTATTGTACAGTAGGCGTATATTAATAATTACATATTTAATATAAGTAGACATGCACTCAATTGACTGTAGCGCATATAAAGCACCCACAAGCTACCGTCCGGGGACGAACGAGTGATGAATTTCCGGGCAAGGGTGGTCCATTTAAAATGAAATCCTCCCTCCCTGTAAACTCATCAGACGTCATGATACGTAATCAGAAGTGTCCACTTAATTTGAGGGCTGAGGGGAGAGGGTGTGTCTGTTAAGTGTTTGGAATGCAGCCATGGTGCTCGGGAGCTGGTAGAAAGTAAGGAAACCAAGAGGGACCAAAAAGCACCATCCATGCTTAGAGGGAAAAGCAAGAAATCCATTGAACCAGGTAGATGCACAGTATTAAAAAGGTAAATGGGGATTGTGATAGTAGATATAGGACTGACCACCCCATTGGTCATTAGGAAGCCTAGAGGTTGGACCACAAACCCATGAACCATGCACATGACAGGAGCGCTACACATAACCTATTGACCATGCTGACTGTACCACGAGAGAACAGCACCACCATACACCATGCTTTTGGTTTGGGGAAATCTTGGAGGACAACAACATATAGGCTAGGCTAGTGTAGCTAATTGGAGGCCTACAGTGCAGGCCATTGCAGTAACAGGCTCCTCATTGCAGTAACAGGATTTGATATAACTTATTTGAAAGTCCAAGGTTGCTTTTTCCCCAAGCACACAATCAACACAACACAGACAATGTATTCCCATTCATGCAAAAGACCGGATTGAGATTCAGAGGATGATTGGGCACAGACAAAATAACAAGCACAGAGCTGCTGCTTAGCTTACACGTCTGCCTTTGCTAGTTGGCCCAACTGATGGAGAGCGCTTCAGTGGGGGGGAGAGAGGGACAGAGAGAGGGATGGAGAAATGGAGAGATGTAAACATTAAATAGGCTACCATTCCTTTTTTGTGTCCTATCTATTTGTTGAAGATGTCCACATGGCACTGAAGGACTGGGTAGGGCAATCTCTGGCAACGTCCCAAAACGCCACCCTTTTGCCTACACAGTGCGCAATTTTTCACCAGAGCCCCAGTGCACTGTGGGGAATAGGGTGCTGTTTTGGGACGTAGACTCTAGGTCTAAATCTGGGAACTCGTGATGGTACTACCGTGTGAAAGGGAAGCTCACTACAGGGTATTAAACAGAGGTATGTTCTGTAGTGTCTGGACTCAAAGTCAAGTAGCCATGGATGACTTTAAAGAATGTCCGTAGAGTGAATGTCTACATGGAACTCTAGTAACATCAAGTAACTGACCAAAGCAGTAGAATCAGATATAAAAAAATACAAAGAAAAATACACCTTATGGAACAGCGAGGACTGTGAAGAGTCACACACAAAGGTACAAACACACTATACACATGTACACCTGGAATGTGTGTTGTAGTAGAGTAGTGGCCGAAGGGCACACATTTAATGAATTGTGAAATCTGTTGTAAAATGTATTTTAATGAGAAAATGTTTTGTATTAGAAACTATATTACTGCCATCATTTCTGCTGGACCCCAGGAAGAGTAGCTGCTGTCTTAGCAGGAACTAATGGGGATCCTTAATAAATACAATACAAGGAATCCTCAGTCTACACAATTATTTTAAAGTCGAATTGACAGCGTTTTAGCAACATGAAATCTTACTAAAAGCTGTTCATATACATTTCCTTCAGAAAGTATTCACACCCCATTACTTTTTACACATTTGGTTGAGTTATAGCTTGAATTCAAAATGTACACACAATTAGAGCTGTGGCGGTTATGCAAAAGGCAGGCGGTGTCACGGTAATTGACAGTTAATTATCATAAACATGTTTAGTATCTCCAGGCCTCCAAGCAAGCGGAGTACAAGCCGCTGATAACGCCTTTGGAACATCTACATGTCAAAAAAGTATAATCAATCAGTTAAATAAACACCATCATAATAAATCCATAATTTATTTCAGACAGGTCTAAAGAAACATTATGATATGAAGAAAATGTATTTCAGAAGAACAGAATGAGTTGGCCTACTATGTTGGCCTACTGTATGTTATCTGGCTATGCTCCATGCCATAGGCTGTAGGCTTGTTCGTTTAGCTGACAAGAGATGCTTATAAGTACCATGCCATTATTTTATAGTAAGAGGAATATAATTGAACATCCACGATGACCATGTTTTACACTCAGTTTACACTCGCCCCCATTCTCATGGACGGAGCTGTAGTGGAGCAGGTTGAGAGCTTCAAGTTCCTTGGCATCCACATCACCAACAAACCAACATGGTCCAAGCACACTAACACAGTCGTGAAGGGGGCACGACAAAACCTATTCCCACACAGGAGACTGAAAAGATGTGGCATGGGTCCTCAGCTGCACCGTCGAGAGCATCCTGACGGGTTGCATCACTGCCTGGTATGGCAACTGCTCGGCCTCCGACCGCAAGGCACTACAGAGGGTAATGCGTACGGCCCAGTACATCACTGGGGCCAAGCTTCCTGCCATCCAGGACCTCTATACCAGGCGGTGTCAAAGGAAGGCCCTAAAAATTGTCAAAGACTCCAGCCACCATAGTCATAGACCGTTCTCTCTGCTACCGCACGGCAATCAGTACCGGAGCACCAAGTCTAGATCCAAGAGACTTCTAAACAGCTTCTACCCCCAAGCCACAAGACTCCTGAACAGCTAATCAAATGGCTACCCAGACTATTTGTACCCCCCCCTGCCCCCACACATTGACTCTGTACCGGTACCCCTTGTGTATAACCCTGCTATTGTTATTTACTGCTGCTCTTTAATTATTTGTTTTTCTTATATCTTACTTTTCTTTTTGGTATTTTCTTAAAACTGCATTGTTGGTTAAGGGCTTGTAAGTCAGCATTTCACTAAGGTTGTATTTGGCGCATGTGACAAAGCAAGTTTGATTTGATGAGGTAAAAGGTTTATGTTTCTGTCTCCATATGATATGGTAAATATATCCCCGTTAATTCCCACGGAAAGTTTCCACCTATATTCCCCAAAATGTGCAACCCTAATAATGTTTAACATGCGTTTTGAATGAATTAATCTCTGTACACCACACATACAGTACAATTATCTCGAAGGTCCCTCAATCGAGTAGTGAATTTCAAGCACAGATTCAACCACAAAGCCTGCAATGCCTTGCAAAGTAGGTAGACATAAAGATACAATTGAAAAAAGCAGACGCTGAATATCCCTTTGAGCATGGTGAAGTTAATTAATTAGGCTTTGGATGGTGTATCAACACACTCAGGGATTTTAACATGAGGCTAATGGTGATTTTAAAACGGATACAGTTTAATGGTTGTGATATGAGAAAACTAAAGACGGATGAACAATGTTGTAGTTACTCCATAATACTAGCCTGTACAGAATAAAAAATATTCCAAAACATGCATCCTGTTTGCAACAAGGCACTGAAGTAATACTGCATAACAAATGTGGTAAAGAAATTAACTTCTTGTCCTGAATACAAAATGTTATGTCTGGGACAAATCCGACAACTCATCACTGAGTATCACTCTTCATGTTTTCAAGCTGGTGTTGGCTGCATCATTCTATGGGTATGCCTGCCATTGGCAAGATCGTTTTTGGGGTGGATATATAGAAATGGAAAACAGCTATAAGCACAGGCAAAATCCTAGAGAAAACCTGTTTCAGTCTGCTTTCCAACAGACACTGAAAGACAGATTCACCTTTCAGCAGGACAATAACCTAAAACACAAGGCCAGATATACTTTTTATCCCTTTTTTCTACTGTATTATTGACTATGTTTTGTTTATTCCATGTGTAACTCTGTGTTGTTGTGTGTGTCGAACTGCCATGCTTTATCTTGGCCAGGTCGCAGTTGCAAATGAGAACTTGTTCTCAACTAGCTTACCTGGTTAAATAAAGGTGAAATAAAATAAATAATTTAAAATATACACTGGAGTTGCTTACCAAGATGACATTCAATGTTGCTGAGTGGCTGAGTTACAGTTTTGACTTAAATCTTGAAAATCTAAGGCAAGACTTGAAAATGGCTGTCTAGCAATGATCAACAAACAACAGAGCTTGAAGAATAAACCAAATAATAAATGTGCAAATACATACAATCCAGGTTTGCAAAGCTCTCAGAGACTTACTCATAAAGACTCACAGCTGTAATCACTTCTACAAAGTATGGACTCTGTATTTAATTTTCAATACATTGTGGAATAAGTCAAGGGGTATGAATAATTTAATTAAAATGTTTGTTTCTGTTTTCTCTGACATGCGACAACTTGAAAATTACCATATCTAAGTGTTCATACCTTCATACAATGTTTGGGAACGACAGAGTAAGGTATTTGTGAAAATTCTATAGCAATATAGAGGGGGAAAGCAGCTGTGCTTTTTGACAATCAATAGACACTGCAGTAAATAAAACCTGTCCAGGACCGGAGTCTACACAGACCGGTGCGCAATAGCCAATCAGAGCCATTTGTCACAAGGGCCTGCCATCATTCACTTTGACTGTGTGTTTAAATGCTGTAGTAACAGCATGCCATTACATCTTTAGGCAGCATTTGCCAAAAGCCACAAAATACAACTGAATGGATTTCTGCAAATATATAAATACCACAGGAGTTCTGTTACATTTGGGAACTTTACAGTCAAACAACCATGAAAAGGTTGGCTCGCTCTCCCTCAGTTGCCTATGCACATCAACAACAACAAGATCAACAACTAACGTTAGCCAGAACGAGATGAGCTCAAATCTAATGAGGGAATAGTAGATTAACCCTGTAACTTTTCCACCAAAATTGCACTGATAAACGATGGGGAAAGAGTAGCTGGCTCGCCCTTCTGCAGCTTGCCTGCCAATGCATGCTAGTCCCAACCCACTTGTTATAATTGAATGGGAACTTGCCTGCTTCCCTGCCCATTTGATCGATGCCAAATACATTTTATTGACAACTAAGAGATATGCTAACTGTGGATAACAATCATTCAAGTTCAGAATAGCTAGCTAGCAAAGTGATTCACATTTCTTACTAGCTAACCAAATGACACCTAGAACTCTAGCTGTAGCCAGAGACAAAGATATGAGGGGAAAAGTCGGTCACTCACCCAAAGACACGTCATCCTCCCAGAAGCTAGCTAACGTTAAGGCTGCATGTTTTCAGCTTGCTAAATAAAATGCTACATAAATAGATAAGCTAGCCTATTAGCCACGTTATGACTGACTTGTGATCATTGCCCTTGTTACTTTCATTGTATTAACCTTCTCAGCCTTGGTTACACCCGTCCGTTTTTGTTAAAAATACTGTCATTAAAACTGAATCCCGAATGGCTGGAGGCAGCAAATAATGTACCAGGCCAGCTGAGATTTACAACCTGATAGCAATATGTTGGACTACCAAGAAATGGATTGAATTACAGTACATTGATCATGCATTAAACTGTATCCATATATTCTCCCAACTATGCCTTACTCTCCAGTTAAATAAATAAAATAAAAACTCTACGTCATGGAATGTTGAGTCAAATAGAACCTACTTTTAAAACCTCTTATAAAGTTGGTTTTGTAGCATAAACTGGGAATTTGATCTTTTTGACTGATATTAATATGATACATAACATGATATCTGTTTGTTTCATATATGACACGGTGTCAGTTCCACTTTAAGTCTTAGCTAAAAGCCAAGGAGCCCAAACCCTCACTCAATGGCTCCGTCACAATTATCCACCCTTTTCCTGAAGTGTGCACTTGCACACCTTCTCAAACGATGCTCACCGACACGCACACAGATGGACACAGAAGGGTATGGGTCACGAACTCACACAAACACTGGATCAAATGACATCACCACTCTTTACGAGGCAGCTAGTTAGCTTATAGTCTATCTACAGTCTAAGGCTCCACACACACACACACGTTGCCCACTGCCCAACAGAAACTTACGTCTTCCCAAAACTCAATTAAAGAGGATGAGGATGAGGAGAAAGAGTCCTGATATAGCAGAACATGGAAGCATGGAGAACCAAATAAAAACAAGATGTGAAATATTCATACAAATGAAAGAAACTAAATCAATAAAAGAAGATGAATGTTCTGAACAAAATCAATGTTGCCTTTTAAGTGAAGGAAGGAACAGCCACTCACAAAAAAATAAATAAAAATAAAGGTTGATTAAAGAATGAATCTAATATTTAAATGAATCAGAGACAATGGAATTCAGAACAGATGATTTAGGTTACTTACATCGAACTGGTCCAGGGCTGAGGTGGGGGCGTTGAGGAAGGCCAGGAAAGAGTTCTGGGAGTCCTGGTGTTTCACACCTACAGAAGACAACCATCACATCAGCATGCTGTACGGTGAAGTGGCTTTAGCACAGAGAAAATGTGGCGCTCTCCCGGCTCCCGCTCTCCCATTTCTTAGTTGGTCCAGTTATTCCATAGAAAAACTAAAAGGTTGTCACTCAAATAGAAAACATGGGGTGGAGAGGAGTAACACAGGTCAGAGGTGATGGTTCCAGTCTCACCCCTACGCAGGCGGAACTCCTCTGTATCCTTCTTCAGCCTCTCCATCTCAGCCAGCAGGTCCTGGTTCTTAGTCTCCGACTCCTGCAGTTTACTGAGGAGAGAGGAGGATGGAGGAACAAGAGAATGTCAACAAGGTCAGATCATGCAAATCAGATCATGCAAGTGTAACAGAGCAATGGTGGTTCAGACTTTGACAGATTGCAATGTACTGCACTTTATTGTGCCTGGCGTCCCATGTAAAGATTCAGTGTATTCTCAGTGTAGTTCTTAGACTAAGTAAGAGCTTAAAAGTAGAAGTAAGTAAGTAAGTAAGAGCAGCAGTGGACGTACCACTCAGTGGAGATGTTGGAGGCCTTGACTTTGTTCAGTTCGTCTTGGATGGTCTGTTTGGCTCTGATCTCAGCGTCCAGTGCAGACTGCAGCTCCAGACGGGCTGACATGTCCAGCTTAGCAAACCTCCGCACCTTCCACGGCATGTCCTGCTGTAGGGGGAAGGGAGAGTGCGAGACAGAGGTAAAGAAAGAAGGGAAAGTTCAATGCAGATGTGAGGTGTGTGTGTGTGTGTGTGTGTGTGTGTGTGTGTGTGTGTGTGCAGTGCATTCGTAAAGTATTCAGACCCCTGGACTTTTTCGTTACAGCCTTAATAAAAAAAAAATCCTTATCAATCTACATAGATGATACAGTTTGCAAATGTATTAAAAATAAAAAACAAATATCTTATTTACGTAAGCATTCAGACCCTTTGCGATGAGACTCGAAATTGAACTCCGTTACATCCTGTCATCTTGAGATGTTTCTATATCTTGAATGGAGTCCTCCAGTGTTAAATTCAATTGATTGGACATGATTTGGAAAGGCACACACCTGCTTTATATAAGATCCCTCAGTTGACAGTGTGTGTCAGAGCAAAAAGCAAGCCATGAGGTCGAAGGAAATGTCCGTAGAGCTCAAAGACAGGATCTGGGTAACGGTTGAAGGTCCCCAAAAACACAGTGGCCTCAATAATTATTAAATGGAAGAAGTTTGGAACTACCAAGACTCTTCCGAGAGCCGCCTGACCAAACTGAGCAATCGGAGGAGAAGGGCCTTGATCAGGGAGGTGACCAAGAAACCAAAGGTCCCTCTGACAGAGCTCCAGAGTTACTCTGTAGAGATGGGAGAACCTTCCAGAAGGACAACCATCTTTGCAGCCCTCCAACAATCAGGCCTTTGTGGTAGAATGGCCAGACGTAAGCCACTCCTCAGTAAAAGACACATGGAGTTTGCCAAAAACGCACCTAAAGACACTCAGACATGAGAAACAAGATTATCTGGTCTGATGACACCAAGATTGAAATCTTTGGCCTGAATGCCAAGCGTCACCTCTGTAGGAAACCAGGCACCATCCCGTCGGTGAAGCATGGTGGGGGCAGCATCATGCTGTGGGGATGTTTTTCAGCGGCAGGGTCGGGGCAAAGATGAACGGAGCAAAGTACAGAGAGATTCTTGATGAAAACCTGCTCCGGTGGGCTCAGGACCTCAGACTGGGGTGAAGATTCACCTTCCAACAGGACAACGACCGCAAGCGCACAGCCAAGACAACGCAGGAGTGGCTTCATGACAAGTCTCTGAATGTCCTTGACTGGCTCAGCCAGAGCCTAGAGTTGAACCCAATCTAACATCTCTGAAGACGTGAAAAGAGCTGTCCAGCAACACTCCCCAACCAACTTGTCAGAGCATGAGAGGATCTACAGAAAACAATGGGAGAAACTCCCCAAATACAGGTGTGCCAACCTGTTTGTCATTATGGGGTATTGTGTGTAGATTGAGGAGTTAATGTTTTTAGAATTAGGCTGTAACCTAACAAAATGTAGAAAGTCAAGGGTCTGAATACTTTATGAAGGCACTGTGTACGTATATATAAGTACACATCTCACCGTAGCCCTGGCTCCCAGGCTGGTGTTCCTCAGTCCCTCCAGTTCTTCAGTCATCTTACTGGCCAGAGCCTGGAGATAGCCTCGCGTATCCTTCTCATCGCTCACCCTGGAACACACACACACACACACTCCACATTACGCACAAACAAACCTTTCCATAACATACACTCACATCATTATGCAAACACTCACAATCCTGTTTGGCGCGCACACACACAGAAACACACACCCTATAGTTAGCCCTAGGCATCACACTAATCACTCCATGTACCAGACCTTATACATGAACTCAGGTTGACCCTGTCACACAGTCAATAAATATAGCTATCGATTTATGAACAGCCCTCACAACTATCTGCAGTATACGTTACATATATCCTCATCAAACCTTTGACTTTAACTGGGCCTCCCTAACACAAACTACATGCCAGCTAAGGTCCCATTAACTCACCATTACCCTAATGAGTATTATACTAAGGACATGTACCAAATGGCACCCTATTCCCTATATGGTGCTCTGTGTTTGAACAGAGCCCTATGGGTTTGGACTCTGGTCAAAAGTAGTGACCTGAATAGACAATATGGTGCCATTTAGTACAGCTTCTATGTGTAAATACATGCAGGGTTGTGAATAGGCTTCCTCCAGTCCCAGTCACATCCTCCCTGGTCTGTACATACACATTTCCCCCACTAGAGGTCCCTGTGGTCCGGCAGGTAGCCTTGCGGTTAGAAAGTTGGGCCAGTAACCGAATTCTTGCAAGTTCGAATCCTCGTGCCAACAAGGTGAAAAATCTGTTGTTCTGACCCTGGGCAGATTCAGACGGGATGAGTCCCTGTCCATGACCCCCACTCTCAGAGGGAGTGTCAGATCCCTGTCCATGACCCCCACTCTCAGAGGGAGTGTCAGATCCCTGTCCATGACCCCCACTCTCAGAGGGTGTGTCAGATCCCTGTCCATGACCCCCACTCTCAGAGGGAGTGTCAGATCCCTGGGCCAGTCCATGACCCACACTCTCAGAGGGAGTGTCAGATCCCTGTCCATGACCCCACTCTCAGGGGGAGTCTCAGGGGGAGTCTCGGGGGGAGTCTCAGATCCCTTTCCATGACCCCACTCTCAGAGGGAGTGTCAGATCCCTGTCCATGACCCCACTCTCAGAGAGAGTCTCAGAGGGAGTGTCAGATCCCTGTCCATGACCCCCACTCTCAGAGAGAGTCTCAGAGGGAGTCTCAGATCCCTGTCCATGACCCCACTCTCAGAGGGAGTGTCAGATCCCTGTCCATGACCCCCACTCTCAGAGAGCGTCTCAGATCCCTGTCCATGACCCCCACTCTCAGAGAGTCTCAGGGGGAGTGCGTACATTTCCATTTCACACCTCTCACTCGTACTTGCAGTGAAACAGGTCAAATATAAGCGCCTCCTATTGGGCTGGCGGGTCGGAGCGTTGGCCCAGTCACCAAAAGGTTGCTGGATCAAATCCCTGAGCTGACACGGTAAAAATCTGTTGTTCTGCCACTGAACAGATTCTGCCCCTGAAGGTTGAGTTAAATGCGGAAGACACATTCCAGTTGAATGCATTCAGTTGTACTGACTAGGTCTCCTCCTATTGGTCCATAAAGGAGCTCTGAGACACACTCTTCCTGTTTCTCCTACTGCAGTGGCCTGGAGTGGCAGGGAGGGGGCACCACTCATCGCTGCTTCACTTCACTGGTACAGTGTGCATGTATGTGTGATATGTGCAAATTGCCTGTCAGGCAAGAGAGCCAAGCGGCAGTAGCTAGGTATTGCTCTCGGTCTCCTCTCTCTCTTTCTTTCTGTCGCTCTCTATCAGCTGTTGTAGACAGCTTCTCTGAATGGAGAAGAGATTGTAAAGACCAATAAATCATCTGTATGACCTTCGAAATATTTGGGGTCCTTTGTGAGTGAGTGAGTGAGTGAGTGAGTGAGTGAGTGAGTGAGTGAGTAAGTAGAGTACGTGTGTGTAAGCAAGCATGCGCGGACGTGTATTTGAGAGTGAATGTATGTCCTATATACGTCTCTGTCACTCACCACTGGATAATCTCAGTGATCTGGGCCTCCCAGTGAGCAGCACTCTCCTTCTTGTCAGCCAGTTCCCTCATCTCCTCCTCCAGTTGTCTGTTGCTAATGCTCAGCTTCTCAAACATAGGCGTCAGCTAGAGGGAGAGGAGAGGACAGAGGAGGACAGAGGAGAGGACAGAGTCGAGAAGACAGAAGAGAGAGGAGAGAGGACAGAGTCGAGAAGACAGAAGAGAGAGGACAGTCGAGAAGACAGAAGAGAGAGGACAGAAGAGAGAGGACAGAAGAGAGAGGACAGAGCCAATCAGAGCCATAGATATTATACAGTGTGGTAATTTGCAGCGATGTTTCAAGGGCATCTTATAGAGCTCCTCTATTATAGAATGGTCTGCCGATCCATGTGAGAGACAGACTCAGTCTCATCTCATCAGAAAGTCTTAGGATTGATTGTAGTTTGGCCCAGGGGGTAACTTTGGATGGTGCCAATGCGCCCCCCCCCCCCTCCAGTATTTATGCTGCAATAGTCTATGTGCCTAGGGGCTAAGGTCAGTCTGTCCTATCTGGTGTCCTGAGTGATCCATCAAGTTCTCCTCCCCCTCCATGTCTCCCCTCCCGGAGGACCTGAGCCCTGGGATCACGCCTCAAGACTATCCGTACTAACGACACCTGGCTGTCCCTGTCCCCAGTCAAACCAGTAGTGCCGCTAATCTATCTGCTGTGGTTATGGAACACTGACTTGTTTCACTGGACATGCTACTTGGTCCCGGACCTACTAATTATGTCTCTCCCAGAAATGCTGTCTCCACCTCTGAATGCTCAGCTATGAAAAGCCAACTGACATTTATACCTGAGGTCCCTCTATAACCACTATGGTTATTATTTGACCCTGCTGGTCATCTATGAATATTTGAACATATTGAAGAACAATCTGGCCTAAATGGCTATGTACTCTTATAATCTCCACCTGGCACAGCCAGAAGAGGACTGGCCACCCCTCAGAGCCTGGTTCCTCTAGGATTCTTCCTAGGTTCCTGTCTTTCTAGGGAGTTTTCCCTAGCCACTGTGCTTCTGCCTCTGCATTGCTTGGTCTTTGGGGTTTAAGGCTGGGTATCTGAAAAGCACTTTGTGACAACTGCTGAAAGGGCTTTATAAAATACATTTGATAGATAGATTGATGACAAGGTAAGGAAAGGTAGGGCAGAGGAAGACTGGGGGAGGAGGGGAGGGCAAAGGGAGCGAGAGAGGGAGGGGGAGAGGAACGCTCCTTGACAGTTGCAGAGGGAGTGTGTTTTCCTGTAATGGTTTGACAGTAGAAAATTCATTCCGGTTCATATTGCTACTATCAGATAAGTGGCAAGATAGTTGTTGGTTGTAAAACAGTTTGAAGGATAATTTAAACAGGCTAAACATAATATTTGCAAGGTAAGATTCCATCTCTCCAAATGGAAACAGCTACTTTTAGAAGGATATACAACCACCAAAAATCATCTGATCCTTGTATCCTGGCTTTCAGTATGAAGGTACTGTATGTGAAACAACACAATCAAATGGTGTCCCAAATGGCACCCCATTCCCTATATAGTGCACTACTTTTGAACAGACCCTTATGGGCCAATTTGTCTGCATACCCTCCCTGGCAGGTTGTGTTCAGGAAGGCTTGGGGAATGTTGTTCTCACTACCCCACTCTGGCAGGTTGTGTTCAGGAAGGCTTGGGGAATGTTGTTCTCACTACCCCTCCCTGGCAGGTTGTGTTCAGGAAGGCTTGGGGAATGTTGTTCTCACTACCCCACTCTGGCAGGTTGTGTTCAGGAAGGCTTGGGGAATGTTGTTCTCACTACCCCACTCTGGCAGGTTGTGTTCAGGAAGGCTTGGGGAATGTTGTTCTCACTACCCCTATTTGGCAGGTTGTGTTCAGGAAGGATTGGGGAATGTTGTTCTCACTACCCTTCTCTGGCAGGTTGTGTTCAGGAAGGCTTGGGGAATGTTGTTCTCACTACCCCACTCTGGCAGGTTGTGTTCAGGAAGGCTTGGGGAATGTTGTTCTCACTACCCCTCTCTGGCAGGTTGTGTTCAGGAAGGCTTGGGGAATGTTGTTCTCACTACCCCACTCTGGCAGGTTGTGTTCAGGAAGGCTTGGGGAATGTTGTTCTCACTACCCCTCTCTGGCTGGTTGTGTTCAGGAAGGCTTGGGGAATGTTGTTCTCACTACCCCTCTCTGGCAGGTTGTGTTCAGGAAGGCTTGGGGAATGTTGTTCTCACTACCCTTCTCTGGCAGGTTGTGTTCAGGAAGGCTTGGGGAATGTTGTTCTCACTACCCCTCTCTGGCAGGTTGTGTTCAGGAAGGCTTTGGGAATGTTGTTCTCACTACTCTTCTCTGGCAGGTTGTGTTCAGGAAGGCTTGGGGAATGTTGTTCTCACTACCCCTCCCTGGCAGGTTGTGTTCAGGAAGGCTTGGGGAATGTTGTTCTCACTACCCTTCTCTGGCAGGTTGTGTTCAGGAAGGCTTGGGGAATGTTGTTCTCACTACCCCACTCTGGCAGGTTGTGTTCAGGACGGCTTGGGGAATGTTGTTCTCACTACCCTTCCTGGCAGGTTGTGTTCAGGAAGGCTTGGGGAATGTTGTTCTCACTACCCTTCTCTGGCAGGTTGTGTTCAGGAAGGCTTGGGGAATGTTGTTCTCACTACCCCTCTCTGGCAGGTTGTGTTCAGGAAGGCTTGGGGAATGTTGTTCTCACTACCCCTCCCTGGCAGGTTGTGTTCAGGAAGGCTTGGGGAATGTTGTTCTCACTACCCTTCTCTGGCAGGTTGTGTTCAGGAAGGCTTGGGGAATGTTGTTCTCACTACCCTTCTCTGGCAGGTTGTGTTCAGGAAGGCTTGGGGAATGTTGTTCTCACTACCCTTCTCTGGCAGGTTGTGTTCAGGAAGGCTTGGGGAATGTTGTTCTCACTACCCTTCTCTGGCAGGTTGTGTTCAGGAAGGCTTGGGGAATGTTGTTCTCACTACCCTTCTCTGGCAGGTTGTGTTCAGGAAGGCTTGGGGAATGTTGTTCTCACTACCCCTCTCTGGCAGGTTGTGTTCAGGAAGGCTTGGGGAATGTTGTTCTCACTACCCCTTCCTGGCAGGTTGTGTTCAGGAAGGCTTGGGGAATGTTGTTCTCACTACCCTTCTCTGGCAGGTTGTGTTCAGGAAGGCTTGGGGAATGTTGTTCTCACTACCCTTCTCTGGCAGGTTGTGTTCAGGAAGGCTTGGGGAATGTTGTTCTCACTACCCTTCTCTGGCAGGTTGTGTTCAGGAAGGCTTGGGGAATGTTGTTCTCACTACCCTTCTCTGGCAGGTTGTGTTCAGGAAAGGGAATGCTCCCTGTTTTCCATGGATGCTATCAACTTCAAGGCACTCAGTCTTTTCTTCATATTTAATAGGAAATACCACAAAAACAAACAGCACTTTTAGTCCAATATATCACAACTCCTACAAAAATATTTTGCTTGGGAAATTCCATTTCTCATTCCCATATTTCCCGCTTCCAAGGTCAATAGTTTGGGATCCAACGGGACGTTGCATTTGCCTGTTTAGGATACCGTGGTCTGTTTTGAAGGTGGATATTGAACGGTGATTATATTGGCTTTACCAGGAGAGAAGGTTGGTGGCGGCCGTTACCTCACCTCAGGGTGTGTGTGTGTGTGTGTGTTTGTGAGCGAGAGAAGGGGTTACCTCAGGTCAGGGTGTGTGTGTGTGTGTGTGTGTGTGTGTGTGTGTGTGTGTGTGTGTGTGTGTGTGTGTGTGTGTGTATATGTATATAACATCTCACCTTGTCCAGTTCGTTGGAGAGTTTCCTGTTCTCCTCGGTCAGAATGACTCTCTCCCGCTCATACTTCTGCTTGTACTCCATCTCAAACTCCTCCCGCTCGCTTTGGCTGTCTCACACACACAGATATGATCCATCATCACACACACACCAATAACACACTGAACCTGCTATTCAGAGAGAGTATCCAAATGTCTGTATGAACGAGACTAGCCAGGGATGCTAAGCTAGAGGGTAGAAAAGCACATCCTGATAGCTTCCAGACTGTATGAGAGATCGTTAGAGCAATGTTGCTTCTTCGACCTGGACAGAGGCAGAGGGGGATAACACTAGTTCGATCTAAGGGACTAACACAGGAATGAGGGTCTTCTCGGGAGCTAGGTCAGGGGAGAGAAGGTAACTCAAGTTAAACCTCACGGAGTACAATACAGTAGAGGCCAGGGTGAAGTAACTATAACCATGTTTACCTCATATAACCCTCGCTGGGAAGAAGAGGAAGAGGACAGTTAGGTAGGCATCTCTATAATATTACAGGAAGAGAGAGTAACTGTCCTACTGAATATGACAACTCTATAGACCGGTTTCCCAGTACCAGATTTATTTAGTATATCTATTCCTGGACTAAAAATCTATTTGAATGACAATATTCAAGTAAACAGACCCACAACGGCAGTTAGAGCTAAGGAACTCTAAGAGATGTCTAAGGGTCTTCTCAGGAGAACGGTTACAGTAGAAGGCAGGGTTGTCACCAGTACCATGATACTCAGAAGAACCTTGGCAAGGAACATGAAACAGACAGTTTCTTTAGGGAAACTAAACTGTGTTATTTTGTCACATGTCCACCTATAGATTGGGAAATAAACTATGTCTGACATCAGGAAGGATTTTAGAGGAGGAAAGAGTTTCGTTTGGGTTTTCCTTGTTTTCTGTGGAAAAAATCAGCTATCGTAGTATCAGCAGTTATCCAAGATCAAAATACACTGTGAGTACAGCACACTAGAGGCCATTGTGAAGTAGCGGTAACCATGTTGACCTTGTATAACCCTCGCTGGGAAGAGGACAAGCTCTATATAGCTACTACAGAGACCAGAAGCACATCTGAATGCCATGTCTACATCTCTGGATAAACTGTCCTGTGTCTTTATGAGTGCTTTCTAGTGTTGTGGACATCCAAACCTAGGAAGGCCCTACCGCACATAACCCATTACACACACAAAGACATAAACATGTAGACAGACACACACCTCTCCCTGCGTGTCTTCTCCAGTTTGTCTTTGAGGACCAGGATCTCTTTCTGCAGGGTGAGCTGCTGTCCCTCAGCGTCGCGGAGCTCCTTGCGGAGGACCTTGAGTTCGTTGGCGTGCTGCACCTCCCTCCTGCTCAGCTCCTCCTCGTAGAACCCCGTTTTCTTCTCCAGGTCGGCCCGCAGCTTCCCCACCTCCTGGCTCTGGTCCGAGCCCACCACCGAGGCTGATGGCCCCACCTGTTTCTGGTTCAGAGGAAGAGAGGAGTTGGCCACATTCACACAACCAGGAAAACAGAGAAATTACAGGAGTGTATTAAATTAGTGAACACCGTAGTAAAAATATTTTGCAATGGAAAGCGTTTTGTAACAAAAGCGCGCATTTCTTATTGGACAAGTTCAGAATAGTCCCTCCTCATTTCGTCGTGTTTGCCTCACGTTGGTTCCTAGAGAATACACCCCAGGTGTGTGTGTAAGAGCATTGCTTCCGCTGCTGTCCCGGACTGGGTTCGAACCGGGGACCCTCTGAACACATCTACCGTGTCAGCCATGAAGTAGCATTATCAGTCAGGCCACAAAACACCTGGGCCGCAGAGCAAGTGACGTCACCGATCCAACGGTACTAGCACACCGCTAACTAGCTAGCCATTTCAAATGGCTAAAATAAGCATCTATGACTACAAGAAGCTAAAAAATCCGAGTTTGTTTGTGTGTTTATTTGTGTGTGAGAAGGAAATATAAAAAAAAGTGTGTGTTAGTATGTGTGTTTATAAGTGTGTGTTACCTTGAGTCCATCCAGCTCCTCCTCTAGCAGTCTGCTGTACTGCTCAGAGCGTTCTCTCAGTTTCCTCTCCTTCTGAGCATCAGCTGTCTGCTCCTCAGACTGGGACTCCATCTGAGAGACAGCAAGGGGTTAATGCACGCACGCACGCGCACACACACAGAGACACAAAGTAGAGAGCCACACACACACAAAGTAGAGACCCACACACACACACACAAAGTAGAGACCCACACACACACAAAGTAGAGACCCACACACGCACACCTCTAAGAACCACAGGAACCACGTGACTACTCTACCTCCTTCTTGGCCCTCTCGGCCTTGCGCACCTCCAGCCGTAGAGCCTCCACCTTCTGGGACCAACCCTCCATCTCCTCCTCCTTGTCCCGGAGCTGACGGCCCAGGCGCTGCTTGGCTGATCTGAGGTCAGTCAGACGCTCGTTGAGCTCGGAGAACTCCTGCATGGCCAGCTTCCTCTGGCTGTGGGCCTCTTTCAACTCCTTAGATTGACTCTTCATCTTGCCGCTGGCCTCCATTAAGTCCTAAAGGGAGGGAAGACGTGTACAGATTGATTGGTCAGACTGGGTGGTCGTCGGTCCAACGGCACTCAGCTGGTAGAGAATGGTCACTTGCAACGCCAGGGTTGTCAAATCGATTCCTGCTGGGGCCACCCATACGAAAATGTATGCACTCACTGTCGTTTTGGATAAATACATCTGCTTAATGGTAGATATTACAGATAGACTCAGGGTCCGGGTAGTTTTATACCCTTTTCATACTGCTGAGCTGAGCCAATATATAGCTAATATGCATATAACACATTTGCTGGAGCAATGATGTGAAGGACCATGTGAAAATAAAATAGGGGGGGGGTGGTGCTATATACAGACAAACACACCCAGGTGGTGCTATATACAGACAAACACACCCAGGTGGTGATATATACAGACAAACACACCCAGGTGGTGCTATATACAGAGAAACACACCCAGGTGGTGCTATTTACAGAGAAACACACCCAGGTGGTGCTATATACAGACAAACACACCCAGGTGGTGCTATACAGAGAGAAACACACCCAGGTGGTGCTATATACAGAGAAACACACCCAGGTGGTGCTATATACAGAGAAACACACCCAGGTGGTGCTATATACAGACAAACACACCCAGGTGGTGCTATATACAGACAAACACACCCAGGTGGTGCTATATACAGAGAAGCACACCCAGGTGGTGCTATATACAGAGAAGCACACCCAGGTGGTGCTATATACAGAGAAACACACCCAGGTGGTGCTATATACAGAGAAACACACCCAGGTGGTGCTATATACAGAGAAACACACCCAGGTGGTGCTATATACAGAGAAACACACCCAGGTGGTGCTATATACAGAGAAACACACCCAGGTGGTGCTATATACAGAGAAACACACCCAGGTGGTGCTATATACAGAGAAACACACCCAGGTGGTGCTATATACAGAGAAACACACCCAGGTGGTGCTATATACAGACAAACACACCCAGGTGGTGCTATATACAGACAAACACACCCAGGTGGTGCTATATACAGACAAACACACCCAGGTGGTGCTATATACAGACAAACACACCCAGGTGGTGCTATATACAGACAAACACACCCAGGTGGTGCTATATACAGACAAACACACCCAGGTGGTGCTATATACAGACAAACACACCCAGGTGGTGCTATATACAGAGAAGCACACCCAGGTGGTGCTATATACAGAGAAGCACACCCAGGTGGTGCTATATACAGAGAAACACACCCAGGTGGTGCTATATACAGAGAAACACACCCAGGTGGTGCTATATACAGAGAAACACACCCAGGTGGTGCTATATACAGAGAAACACACCCAGGTGGTGCTATATACAGAGAAACACACCCAGGTGGTGCTATATACAGAGAAACACACCCAGGTGGTGCTATATACAGACAAACACACCCAGGTGGTGCTATATACAGACAAACACACCCAGGTGGTGCTATATACAGACAAACACACCCAGGTGGTGCTATATACAGACAAACACACCCAGGTGGTGCTATATACAGACAAACACACCCAGGTGGTGCTATATACAGACAAACACACCCAGGTGGTGCTATATACAGACAAACACACCCAGGTGGTGCTATATACAGACAAACACACCCAGGTGGTGCTATATACAGACAAACACACCCAGGTGGTGCTATATACAGACAAACACACCCAGGTGGTGGTATATACAGACAAACACACCCAGGTGGTGGTATATACAGACAAACACACCCAGGTGGTGCTATATACAGACAAACACACCCAGGTGGTGCTATATACAGACAAACACACCCAGGTGGTGCTATATACAGACAAACACACCCAGGTGGTGCTATATACAGACAAACACACCCAGGTGGTGCTATATACAGACAAACACACCCAGGTGGTGCTATATACAGAGAAACACACCCAGGTGGTGCTATACAGAGAGAAACACACCCAGGTGGCGCTATACAGAGAGAAACACACCCAGGTGGTGCTGTATAGAGGGAAACACACCCAGGTGGTGCTATATACAGAGAAACACACCCAGGTGGTGCTATACAGAGAGAAACACACCCAGGTGGTGCTGTATAGAGGGAAGCACACCCAGGTGGTGCTGTATACAGAGAAACACACCCAGGTGGTGCTATATACAGAGAAACACACCCAGGTGGTGCTATACAGAGCGAAACACACCCAGGTGGTGCTATACAGAGCGAAACACACCCAGGTGGTGCTGTATAGAGGGAAACACACCCAGGTGGTGCTATATACAGAGAAACACACCCAGGTGGTGCTATACAGAGCGAAACACACCCAGGTGGTGCTATACAGAGCGAAACACACCCAGGTGGTGCTGTGTAGAGGGAAACACACCCAGGTGGTGCTATATACAGAGAAACACACCCAGGTGGTGCTATATACAGAGAAACACACCCAGGTGGTGCTATACAGAGAGAAACACACCCAGGTGGCGCTATACAGAGAGAAACACACCTTGTGCAGGTCGTCCTTCTCCAGGTTGAGACTCTTCATCTGTTTCTCCAGGTTCCTGATGTGTTTAGATGACTCCTCCATCTCTCTACGGACTGATGAAGCTTCTTCTAACTCATGTTCCTGTTGACCTGAGTCTAACACACATTACAGAAGGCCAACATGAATTATATTTCACTATGATGCATGTTCCATTATAGTGTACATTTCAAATTGTAGTCATTTAGCAGACGCTAAATGTACGCTCTGGATAAGAACATACATGTTCATGCTTTTGTACTGGTCTCCCGTGGGAATCCAAACCATAACCCTGGTACAGATCACCGTGTGGACTATGAATAGCATCTCTGTTTATCTCTCAATGTATTTCAGTCCTACTCTATCATACACTTGGCTATGCATGTAAATGCTGACCTGGCTGGTTTGTGTTCTACGTGGCAGTAAACCTTTACAGTAGAACGTTTGTCTTCTACTACACAGCAGTAAACCTTTACAGTAGAACGTTTGTCTTCTACTACACAGCAGTAAACCTTTACAGTAGAACGTTTGTGTTCTACTACACAGCAGTAAACCTTTACAGTAGAACGTTTGTGTTCTACTACACAGCAGTAAACCTTTACAGTAGAACGTTTGTGTTCTACTACACAGCAGTAAACCTTTACAGTAGAACGTTTGTGTTCTACTACACAGCAGTAAACCTTTACAGTAGAACGTTTGTCTTCTACTACACAGCAGTAAACCTTTACAGTAGAACGTTTGTCTTCTACTACACAGCAGTAAACCTTTACAGTAGAATGTTTGTCTTCTACTACACAGCAGTAAACCTTTACAGTAAAATGTTTGTCTTCTACTACACAGCAGCAAACCTTTACAGTAAAATGTTTGTCTTCTACTACACAGCAGTAAACCTTTACAGTAGAATGTTTGTCTTCTACTACACAGCAGTAAACCTTTACAGTAAAATGTTTGTCTTCTACTACACAGCAGTAAACCTTTACAGTAGAATGTTTGTCTTCTACTACACAGCAGTAAACCTTTACAGTAGAACGTTTGTCTTCTACTATACAGCAGTAAACCTTTACAGTAGAATGTTTGTCTTCTACTACACAGCAGTAAACCTTTACAGTAGAATGTTTGTCTTCTACTACACAGCAGTAAACCTTTACAGTAGAATGTTTGTCTTCTACTACACAGCAGTAAACCTTTAAAGTAAAATGTTGAATGTTCACCTGCAATCTTTTTCTTGAGGATGTCAATCTCAGTCTTCAGACTCCTGATCTCCACCTCCTTGTTAGAGGGGACGGGTGCTGGTCCTTCTCCTGACGCGTGCTGCAGGGCCTGGACTGTCTGGGTGGACTCTGGAACACAACATACAGGGAGAGGATGAGAAGGGGAGGAGAGGAAAGGAGAAGGGGAGGAGAGGAAAGGAAAGGAGAGTGGGAGGAGAGGAGAGGAAAGGGGGAGGAGAGGGGAGGAGGAGGAGAGGTGTGAGTGTGTGTACCTTGCAGCTTGCGGCTGAGCTCAGTCTTCTCCTGCTCCAGGCGTCGTATCCTCCTCTCGTAGGCCTCGGTGGCCAGACTCTCCTCCAGACTGCGCTGGACACATACATCCATCTGTGTCTGACTGCTACCACCTGCCTCCCTCAGACAGCCCCGGTCAGACAAGGTACTGGAGGGGAGAGATAGGGAAGAGGGGGGGAGAGAGATAGGGAAGAGGGGGGGAGAGAGATAGGGAAGAGGGGGGGGAGAGAGATAGGGAAGAGGGGGGGAGAGAGATAGGGAAGAGGGGGGGAGAGAGATAGGGAAGAGGGGGGGGAGAGAGATAGGGAAGAGGGGGGGAGAGAGATAGGGAAGAGGGGGGGAGAGAGATAGGGAAGAGGGGGGGAGAGAGATAGGGAAGAGGGGGGGAGAGAGATAGGGAAGAGGGGGGGAGAGAGATAGGGAAGAGGGGGGGAGAGAGATAGGGAAGAGGGGGGGAGAGAGATAGGGAAGAGGGGGGGAGAGAGATAGGGAAGAGGGGGGGAGAGAGATAGGGAAGAGGGGGGGAGAGAGATAGGGAAGAGGGGGGGAGAGAGATAGGGAAGAGGGGGGGAGAGAGATAGGGAAGAGGGGGGGAGAGAGATAGGGAAGAGGGGGGGAGAGAGATAGGGAAGAGGGGGGGAGAGAGATAGGGAAGAGGGGGGAGAGAGATAGGGAAGAGGGGGGAGAGAGATAGGGAAGAGGGGGGAGAGAGATAGGGAAGAGGGGGGAGAGAGATAGGGAAGAGGGGGGAGAGAGATAGGGAAGAGGGGGGGAGAGATAGGGAAGAGGGGGGGAGAGATAGGGAAGAGGGGGGGAGAGATAGGGAAGAGGGGGGGAGAGATAGGGAAGAGGGGGGGAGATAGGGAAGAGGGGGAGAGATAGGGAAGAGGGGGGGAGAGATAGGGAAGAGGGGGGGAGATAGGGAAGAGGGGGAGAGATATGGAAGAGGGGGGAGAGATATGGAAGAGGGGGGAGAGATATGGAAGAGAAAGAGATGCATTCCATATTAGAGACACATATTTACCTCAGAATAGACAGACCCCCAAATAATTGAAAAACTCCCATTTCTATTGTCAGCCAGATTTGTGGCCTGTTGCCACAAGAAAAGGGCAACCAGGCAACTTTTGTTTATTATCTATTTCACTTGCTTTGGCAATGTTTATCTTGGCCAGGTCACAGTTGTACGTGAGAACTTGTTCTCAACTGGCCTACCTGGTTAAATAAAGGTGAAATAAATAAATACAAATAAACATGTTTCCCATGCCAAAAAAAGCCCCTTATATTGACATTGAACTTAAAGAGAGAGAGGGGAGAGGGAGAGAGGAGAGAGAGAGAGGAGAGAGAGAGGAGAGGAGAGAGAGGAGAGAGAGAGAGAGAGGAGAGAGAGAGGATAGAGAGAGAGGGGAGAGGGGAGAGGGAGAGAGGAGAGAGAGGGGAGAGGGAGAGAGGAGAGAGAGAGAGGAGAGAGAGAGAGAGGAGAGAGAGAGAGGAGAGAGAGAGAGAGGAGAGAGAGAGAGGAGAGAGAGAGAGGAGAGAGAGAGGGGAGAGAGGAGAGAGAGAGAGGAGAGAGAGAGAGGAGAGAGAGAGAGGAGAGAGAGGAGAGGAGAGAGGGGAGAGGAGAGAGGGGAGAGGGGAGAGGGGAGAGGGGAGAGGGGAGAGGGGAGAGGAGAGAGGGGAGAGGGGAGAGGAGAGAGAGAGAGAGGAGAGAGAGAGGAGAGAGAGAGGAGAGAGAGAGAGGAGAGAGAGAGAGGAGAGAGAGAGGAGAGAGAGAGAGGAGAGAGGAGAGGAGAGAGAGAGGAGAGAGAGAGGAGAGAGAGAGAGGAGAGAGAGAGGAGAGAGAGAGAGAGAGGAGAGAGAGAGGAGAGAGAGAGAGGAGAGAGGAGAGGAGAGAGAGGAGAGGGGAGAGAGGAGAGGGGAGACGGGAGAGGGGAGAGAGAGAGCGCAACCACCATTAGCCTTCAGGCTAAGATAAACAATTAGACCATTCAATGCTTTCTCAACGGTGGAAACTGAGTGCTAGTGGAAGTGTGGCTGAGGTTAGATCAGATGATAGAGAAGTAGGAGTGAAGTAGACTGGTCCCAGATCTGTATAGCCTATCCTCATTGTTATGCCAAACATGACAATGACCATAGGAGTTGGCAAGACAGCGCAAACAGATCTGGGACCAGGTTAAGATGTATGCTGTATGTATTGACGAAGATGTGGAAGTTAATTTGGAAACTAAACGGGGGTTGTTGCTTAGCGACCCCTCACCATTTACTGGTGTAGGTGAAACCTACGAAGGGCAGGTGGTGTCCAGAGAAGGCCGTGTGTGAGGGAGGGGGCATCGTCTCCTGAAATAACACAACACTTATTTTAGAACACGGCGACCTTGACAACATTACAAACAGATGAAACAGATGGACAGATAAAAGATGGAAACAGAGAGAGACTGAAAGATGAGAGTAAGAGAGTCTAAGTCTTGATGTAGTCCCATAGAGAAAGAGACTTACTGAGTTCTTGAGACAGTCGTCGTCCACGTCAAAGTTAGAGGTGTCTGTGGGGCTGCTGACCTCTGGGATGTAGGGGGCCTCGCACGTACGGATGTTGTCCCAGTCAATGCCTGAAAGGAATGACATCAAACATGATATGACTGGCAAACTGTGATCATGGTTTGTTATTGTAACGATTCTCATACCATCGTCTACTGTCCAGCTTAACTTCAACACCAATTAACAAGATAAGAGGTTATCTATAATCAACTCCTGGAAATGACACCAGAGAATAATTGACAGACAAACCCTAGCACGCACACACAGTTTTAAAACATCAGGCCCTACCAGAGAAGAAGGGGTGAGATTTGAAGTCGTCGATGCCGTTCTGGCCCAGGCGGTGCTCCCGGCTGCAGACGAGGCGTCGGATCAGGTCCTTGGCGTCTTCGGACACGTCGGTCATCTGCAGGGGGAACTGGAAACGCTCCTGGGCACCCGGCGGAGGGTAAGAGGAGAGGGAAAGGAGTCTGAATAATGAAGATACCCTACGCCCCAAATGGTTCCCTATTCCTTCTTTACGGCACTACTTTTGACCATTTGGGATGCAGCCTAGATATACTGTTTAATATTTGTATTTCAAATTTATTTTTACTCATAACACAACGTTCCCCTGTTGCAGTCGACAGCGGAATAGTTCCATACTGTTGGCAGAATAATCTTTATACACATTGTTTCACATTTCATGTATTTATTTGTGTACATGGCCCCTGACAAAGAAATGTACAAAGAAATAAAAATGGTATATGGCCCATGCATGTTTATCCTGTTGCAGTAGAAAGCAGTACAGTTCTAGACCACATTTAATGGTTTAATGTGCACACAGGGCATTTGTTCAGCCAATATGGCTGGGTGAACTAGATGGCATAGTTGAAAGGTGATGGGAAGGGGGAGAGTTATGAAGGTAGAACGGTGTGGTTTGGAGTCAGGATGGGCTGAAGTATGAACAGACCTGGGGTTGTACAGTTCATTCGGAAAGTATTCAGACCCCTTGACCTTTTCCACATTTTGTTAGGTTACAGCCTTGTTCTAAAATTGATTAAATTGTTCTCTCAATCTACACACAATACCCCATAATGACAAAGCAAAAATAGTTTATTTTGCAATTTTTGCTAATTAATGACAAAATTAACTGAAATATCACATTTACGTAAGTATTCAGACCCTTTACTCAGTACTTTGTTGAAGCACCTTTGGCAGCGATTACAGCATCGAGTCTTCTTGGGTATGACTCTACAAGCTTGGCACACCTGTATTTGGGGAGTTTCTCCCATTCTCCTCTGCAGATCCTCTCAAGTTCTGTCAGTTTGGATGGGGAGTGTCACTGCACAACTATTTTCCAGATCTCTCCAGAGATGTTAGATTGGGTTCAAGTCCAGACTCTGGCTGGGCCACTCAAGGACATTCAGAGACATGTCCAAAAGCCACTCCTGCATTGTCTTGGCTGTGTGCTTAGGGTCGTTGTCCTGTTGGAAGGTGAACCTTCACCCCAGTCTGAGGTCCTTAGCACTCTGGAGCAGGTTTTCATCAAGGATCATGCTGTACTTTGCTCCGTGCATCTTTCCCTCGATCCTGACTAGTCTCCCAGTCCCTGCCACTGAAAAACATCCACACAGCATGATGCTGCCACCACCATGCCTGTAGGGATGGTGCCAGGTTTCCTCCAGATGTGACGCTTGGTATTCAGGCCAAAGAGTTCAATCTTGGTTTCATCAGACCAGAGAATCCTGTTTCTCATGGTCTGAGAGTCCAATAGGGGCCTTTTGGCAAACTCCAAGCAGGCTGTCATGTGCCTTTTATTGAGGAGTGGCTTCCGTCTGGCCACCCTACCATAAAGGCCTGATTGGTGGAGTGCTGCAGAGATGGGTGTCCTTCTGGAAGGTTCTCCCATCTCTACAGAGGAACTATGTAGCTCTGTTAGTGACCATCGGCTTCTTGGTCACCTCCCTGAACAAGGTCCTTCTCCCCTGATTGTTAAGATTGGCCGGGCGGTTCCAAACTTCTTTCATTTAGGAATGATGGAGTCCACTGTGTTCTTAAGGTCTTTCAATGCAGCAGACATTTTTTGGTACCCTTCCCCAGATCTGAGCTCAATTTTGAGTCTCAAAGCAAGGGTCTGAATACGTATGTATGTAAATAAGGTATTTCTGTTTGTTATTTTTAATAAAAACTGCTCTTTTTTTTTTTTACGTTTCACTTTGTCATTATGAGGTATTGTGTGTAGATTGACATGTTTGACTTAACAGATTTCATAATAAAGCAGTAACGTAATAAAATGTGGAAAAAGGGGTATGAATACTTTCCGAATGCACTGTATGTATCAATTGTCTCAGAGTATTCCTCTTAGCAGTGCTGATCTAGGATCAGGCCCATTTAATCTCATTTATATGATCTAAAAAGCTTAACTGATCCTAGAGCAGCACGCCTACTCTAAAAAGCTTGATACATTCAGCCCTTGAACAGAACATACTCAAACTTTAACAACTAACACTCAGACCCAGTCCCAAATCAACCCTAGCCCCTACTTCCTATGCACTTGTGGAGATCTAAGAGGAATCTACAAGTGCATAGGTGGTAGGGAATAGGGGTCCATTTGGGACTGGGCAATCAGACTCCAAAAAGAAACACTCACAGCAGCCCCTAACTCCTCCTGTCGGTCGATGGAAAGGAACAAGAAGAAAAAGGGTAGAGGAGGAGTCAGAAAGAATAAAACTATGTATAGAAAGTACTTCAGCCTAACACCAAAGAGCCCAACAACACCTAAACAATCACGCTTGTCTTGAACCATTGAATAAAAAATGTGTCTTAGTCAAGATGTGTTTTAGTACAGTAGGTACAATGTCACTACCGGTAAGCCTTAACCTGCCTGACAGCCTCAAAAAAAGAGGACCACAATGGAAATAGGCTGTACAACTTTTTGGGTGGTCCTCTAGGATTTTCAATGCATTGTATAGGCTACACGTGTGGTAGAGCTGTGCTTTTGAATGATCAAATCAATCAAATGATACACCCCAGGGTAGCTACAGTCAGCCTCCTCTGTCTAGTCTTACCACCCCCCCCTCCTCTCACCTTGTGGTTCATGATCTTGCCGTAGGTCTCCACTAGTGACTCGGCGTAGAAGGGGGTTTCCCCGTACAGCATCTCGTACATGCAGACCCCCAGGGACCACCAGTCACACTCTGGACCGTACTTCCCCTTCCCATCCTCCATCGCCTGCAGGATCTCCGGAGAGATGTAGTCCGGGGTCCCCACGGCAACTGACGACTGGACCTGAGGGAGACCAGGCACAGGAGATGAATGGATTAGTGAGTGGATGGATAGAGGCATAGACGCATCGGTGGTTCGATGGATGGCTTGGGGGCCAAACCATAGAAATAATATCCTACTTTATTAAAGGGATACTGTGTGATTCTGGCAGTTAGGCCTAAGCCAATTTTCCACTCGCCCAGAGTCAGACGTTAGAATGTTAGAGAAATAATCTGTAATCTGGTGTTGTTAATTGCGCGTCTACAGTGTGTTTGGAGTCAAATATGTCCACCAAACCTAAACAAGGCCATGCCATAGAGTACATACTAAATAAATCAAACTTCCCTGAGACTAGGCCAAAGAAGCGCCAGTCACCGCAGCTTTAGAGAGGCGGATCCTCGAAGGTCTCAACTTATTCATCAAAGCCACATAGCCAACCACCTCGGAGCAGCTTAATTAGCGGAAGAGTCTTAACCACAGGCACAGCCATGAAATCAGACACAGAGAAGGCCTAAAGGGGCTTCAGCCAAACGGGAGGCCTAGAGGGGCCCAGGGTTTGATGGGGTGGCGGTTGGTAGTTTTTGGAGGTGTTTGGGTTGTGTGCAAAGAAAATATAAACAAGATGGATAGAGAGAAAGAGAGAGTGTTTGGACACAACTACTCATTCCAGAGTTTTTATTTATTTTTCTTCTTCTTTATTTGGACTATTTTCTACATTGTAGAAGAATAGTGAAGACATCAAAACTATGAAACAACACATATGGAATCATGTAGTAACCAAAGAAGTGTTTAAACAAATAAAAACAATTTTTATTTGAGATTCTTCAAAGTTGCCACCCATTGCCTTGATGACAGCTTTGCACACTCTTGGCATTCTCTCAACCAGCTTCATGGGGTAGTCACCCGGAATGCATTTCAATTAAAAGGTGTGCCTTGTTAAAGGTTAATTTGAGGAATTTCTTTCTTAATGCATTTGAGCCAATCAGCTGTCTTGCGACAAGGTAGGTGAGGTATACAGAAGATAACCCTATTTAGTAAAAGACCAAGTCCATATTATGGCAAGAACAGCTCAAATAAGCAAAGAGAAATGACGGTCCATCATTACTTTAAGATATGAAGGTCAGTCAATCTGGAAAATGTCAAGAACTTTGAAAGTTTCTTCAACTGCAGTCACAAAAACCATCAAGTGCTATGATGAAACTGGCTCTCATGACGACCGCCACTGGAAAGAAAGACCCAGAGTTACCTTTGCTGTATGAATCAGGCCTTCATGGTCGAATTGCTGTAAAGAAACCACTACTAAAGGACACCAATAAGAAGAAGAGACTTGATTGGGCCAAGAAACACGAGCAATGGACATTAGACCGGTGGAAATCTGTCCTTTGGTCTGATGATTCTAAATGTAAGATTTTTGGTTCCAACCGCCGTGTCTTTCTGAGACACAGAGTAGCTGAACGACAGACATCTCAACATCACCTGAAAAACAGATTCTATCTCAAGGCCATCAGACTGTTAAATAACCATCACTAGCACCTTAGAGGCTGTTGCCCTATATACATATACTTAAAATCACTGGCAACTTTAATAATGTTTACATATTTTGCATTACTCATCTCATACAGTTGAAGTCGGAAGTTTACATACACTTAGGTTGGAGTCATTAAAACTCATTTTTCAACCACTCCACAAATTTCTTGTTAACAAACTATAGTTTTGGCAAGTCGGTTAGGATACCTACTTTGTGCATGACAAGTCATTTTTCCAACAATTGTTAACAGATAGATTATTTCACTTAACTTCTCTTGGGAAGGGGGCAGCATTTTTGGATGATTTTTGGATGAAAAGAGTGCCCAAATTAAACTGCCTGCTACTCAGCCATAAAAGCTAGAATATTTATATAATTTGTAGATTTGGATAGAAAACACTCTGAAGTTTCTAAAACTGTTTGAATGATGTCTGTGAGTATAACAGAACTCATATGGCAGGCAGAAACCTGAGAAAAAATCCAACCAGGAAGTGGGAAATCTGAGGTTTGTAGTTTTCAACTCTTGGCCTATCAAATACGCAGTGTCTATGGGGTCATATTGTACTTCCTAAGGCTTCTACTAGATGTCAACAGTCTTTAGAACGTTGCTTGAAGCTTCTACTGTGAAGTGGGGGCGAATGAGACGGGAATGAGTCAGAGGTCTGCCAGAGAGCCACGAGCTCAGTCTTGCGCGTTCAAGTGATAGTTAGCTCTGTTCCATTGCAATTCTACAGACAAAGGAATTGTCCGGTTGGAACATTATTGAAGATTTATGTTAAAAACATTCTAAAGATTGATTTTATACATCGTTTGACATGTTTCTACGGACTGTAATGGAACTTTTTGACTTTGTCTGCTGCTAGTGACCGCGCGTCATGAGTTTGGATTGTGTACTGAACGCGCTTTCAAAATGGAAGTATTTGGACAGAAATGATGGAGATTATCGATCAAAACAAACATTTATTGTGGAACTGGGATTCCTCTGGGAGTGCATTCTGATGAAGATCAAAGGTAAGTGAATATTTATAATGCTATTAATGACTTCTGTTGACTACACAACATGGCGGATATCTGTTTGGGTTGTTTTGGTCTCTGAGAGCCGTACTCAGATTATTGCATGGTGTGCTTTTTCCGTAAAGTTTTTTTGAAATCTGACACAGCGGTTGCATTAAGGAGAAGTGTATCTAAAATTCCATGCATAACACTTGTATCTTTTAGCAATGTTTATTATGAGTATTTCTGTAAATTGATGTGGCTCTGCAAAATCACCGGATGTTTTGGAACTACTGAACATAACGCGCCAATGTAAACTCAGATTTTTGTAGATAAATATGAACTTTACCGAACAAAACATACACGTATTGTGTAACTATGAGTGTCATCTGATGAATATCATCAAAGGTTAGTGATTAATTTCATCTATATTTCTGCGCTTTGTGACTCCTCTCTTTGGCTGGAAAAATCCTCTCTTTGACTGTGTTTTTCTGTGACTTGGCTCTGACCTAACATAATAGTTCGGTTTGCTTTTGTCGTAAAGCCTTTTTGAAATCGGACACTGTGGCTGGATTTACAACAGGTGTATCTTTAAAATGGTGTAAAATACATGCATTTTTGAGGAATTTTAATTATGGGATTTCTGTTGTTTTGAATTTGGCGCCCTGCAGTTTCACAGGCTGTTGACGAGGTGGAGCGCTACCATGCCACGTACCCTAGAGAGGTTAAAATTCACTGTTCCAAAATCACAATTCCAGTGGGTCAGACATTTACATACACTAAGTTGACTGTGCCTTTAAACAGCTTGGACAATTCCAGAAAATTATGTAATGGCGTTAGAAGCTTCTGATAGGCTAATTGACATAATTTGTGTCAACTGGAGGTGTACCTGTGGATGTATTGCAAAGCCTACCTTCAAACTCAGTGCCTCTTTGCTTGACATCATGGGAAAATCAATAAATCAGCAAAGAAAATTGTAGACCTCCACAAGTCTGGTTCATCCTTTGGAGCAATTTCCAACCGCCTGATGGTACCACGTTCATCTGTACAAACAACACCATGGGACCACACAGCCGTAAAACCGCTCAGGAAGAAGGCGCGTTCTGTCTCCTAGAGATGAACGTACTTTGCTTTGGTGCGAAAAGTGCAAATCAATCCCAGAACAACAGCAAAATACCTTGTGAAGATGCTGGAGGAAACAGGTAAAAAAGTATCTATATCCACAGTAAAACAAGTCCTATATCCACATAACCTGAAAGGCTGCTCAGCAAGGAAGAAGCCACTGCTCCAAAACCGCCATAAAAAAGCCAGACTACAGTTTGCACCTGCACATGGGGACAAAGATCATACTTTTTTGAGAAATGTCCTCTGGTCTGATGAAACAAAAATAGAATTGTTTGGCCATAATGACCATCAATATGTTTGGAGGAAAAAGGGGGAGGCTTGCAAACCGAAGAACACCATCCCAACCGTGAAGCACGGGGGTGGCAGCATCATGTTGTGGGAGTGCTTTGCTGCAGGAGGGACTGGTGCACTGCACAAAATAGATGGCATCATGGCGGAGAAAAAAATTGTGGATATATTGAAGCAACTTCTCAAGACATCAGTTAAAGCTTGGTTGCAAATGGGTCTTCCAAATGGACAATGACCCCAAGCATACTTCCAAAGTTGTGGCAAAATGGCTTAAGGACAACAAAGTCAAGGTATTGGAGTGGCCATCACAAAGCCCTGACCTCAATCCTATAGAAAATGTGTGGGCAGAACTGGAAAAGCATGTGTGAGCAAGGAGGCCTACAAACCTGACTCAGTTACACTAGCTCGGTCAGGAGGAATGCGGCCAAAATTCCCCCAACTTAGTAAATTGGGGGAAGCTTGTGGAAGGCTACACAAAACATTTGACCCAAGTTAAGCAATTTAAAAGGCAATGCTACCAAATACTAATTGAGTGCGTGTAAACTTCTGACCCACTGGGAAAATGGTGAAAGAAATAAAGCCAGAAAGAAATAATTCTCTCTACTATTATTCTGACATTTCACATTCTTAAAATAAAGTGGTGATCCTAACTGACCTAAGACCAAGAATTTACACTATGATTAAATGTCAGGAATTGTGAAAAACTGTTTAAATGTATTTGGCAAAGATGTATGTAAACTTCCGACTTCAACTGTATGTATATACTGTATTCTATTCTACTGTATTTTAGTCTATGCCACTCCAACATTGCTCATCAAATATTTATACGTTCTTAATTCCATTCCTTTACTTTAGATGTGTGTATTTTTGTGAAATTGTTAGATATTACTTGTTAGATATTACTGCACTGTTGGAGGTAGAAACACACGCATTTCGCTACACCCACAATAACATCTGCTAAATATGTGCATGTGACCAATAACATTTTATTTGATGTGTGGTTCCTACAGTGAAGCATGGAGGAGGTGTGATGGTGCTGTGCTGGTGACACGGTTGGTGATTTATTTACAATTCAAGGCACACTTAACCAGCATAGCTAACACATCATTATGTAGGGTTACACCATCCCCTCTGGTTTGCTCTTAGTGGGACTATCATTTGTTTTTTTTCAACAGGACAATGACCCAAAACACACCTCCAGGCTGTGTAAGGGCTTTTTGACCAAGAAGGAGAGTGATGGAGTGCTGCATCAGATAACCTGGCCTCCACAATCACCCAATTGAGATGGTTTGGGATGAGTTGGATAGCAGAGTGAAGGAAAAGCAGACAACAAGTGCTCAGCATATGTGGGAACTCCAAGACTGTTGGAAAAGCATTACAGGTGACGACCTCATGAAGCTGGTTGAGAAAATGCCAAGAGTGTACAAAGCTGTAATCAAGGCAAAGGGTGGCTACTTTGAAGAATCTAAAATATTAAATATATTTGTATTTGTTTAACACTTTTCTGGTTACTACATGATTCCATGTGTGTCATTTCATAGTGTTGATGTCGTCACTATTATTATACAATGTAGAAAATAGTAAAAATAAAGAAAAACCCTTGAATGAGTAGGTGTCCAAACTTTTGACTGGTACATGTCGGCCTACTCACCGTGCCGTCCTCCATGAGTTTGAGGCAGGAACCAAAGTCAGCCAGGCGAATGTGACCGTTCATGTCCATCAAGATGTTGTCTGGCTTGATGTCCCTGAAGGTGACAGAAGACAGAGAGACCAAAGTAAATATACCGATGACTGAGAAAGAGAACTAGGAATGGAGGAAGAGAGGGGGAGTGCAATAAAATGAAAAACACAAATATCTCAGGGGGAGACAGGGAGGGAGAGAGAGAGAGAATGCAAGAGCAAAAACCACTAACGCAACACTAGTGAGTGTTTGGTGAGAGAGAGTGAAAAGTAGATTTTGCTTCTGTAGAGAGAGAGAGAGAGAAAGTTTGTTTGCTCCTGGATGCCTTTAGTCTCCCATCATTAAGTCTTGTGTTTATTTGGGCTGTTCGTTGCCCTTGCAGCCTCTACTGCCAATAGGGCAGACCCCTCACAAGGCAGACAGAGGCTTGGTTATCCTGTCCCAACCAGAACACCCTGTCCCAACCAGAACACCCTGTCCCAACCAGAACACCCTGTCCCAACCACTATTCTGATATTACATCCCACTTAATGCAGACAATGTCAAGCCCTTGTCTTCACTAGTCTCCTTACCTATACACCATTGATACACAGTACAGTATAGCAACAATATACTAGACAGTACAGTAACACATCAATACACTAACAGTACAATAACAATACACTAATAGTAGCAATACATAATCAATACACTAACAGCACATTAACAATACATCAAAACACTAACAGTACATCATCAATACACTAACAGTACATCAACACACTAAGAATAAATCATCAAAACACTAACAGTATAGTAACAATACATCATCAATACACTAACATTACACTGACAGTATAGTAACAATACATCATCAATACACTAACATTACACTAACAGTATAGTAACAACACACAAAGTATATTAACAATAAATCAATACGCCAAAAAATCATCAACACAATAACAGTATAGTAACAATACATCATCAACACTAACAGTATAGTAACAATACATCATCAATACACTAACAGTATAGTAACAATACATCATCAATACACTAACATTATAGTAACAATACATCATCAACACTAACATTATAGTAACAATACATCATCAACACTAACAGTATAGTAACAATACATCATCAATACACTAACAGTATAGTAACAATACATCATCAACACTAACAGTATAGTAACAATACATCATCAATACACTAACATTATAGTAACAATACATCATCAACACTAACAGTATAGTAACAATGCACAAAGTATATTAACAATAAATCAATACGCTAACAAATAATCAATACATCATCAACACTAACAGTATAGTAACAATACATCATCAATACACTAACAGTATAGTAACAATACATCATCAACACTAACAGTATAGTAACAATACACAAAGTATTTTAACAATAAATCAATACGCTAAATCAACACACTAACAGTATAGTAACAATGCACAAAGTATATTAACAATAAATCAATACGCTAACAAATAATCAATACACTAACATTATAGTAACAATACATTATCAATACACTAACATTACACAAACAGTATAGTAACAATACATCATCAATACACTAACAGTATAGTAACAATACATCATCAATACACTAACAGTATAGTAACAATACATAATCAATACACTAACAGTATAGTAACAATACATCATCAATACACTAACAGTATAGTAACAATACATCATCAATACACTAACAGTATAGTAACCATACATCATAAATACACTAACATTACACTAACAGTATAGTAACAATACACTAAGTATATTAACAATAAATCAATACGCTAACAAATCAAAAGTAACAGTCAGTATCTTGTGTAGCCACCAGCTGCATTAAGTACTGCAGTGCATCTCCTCCTCATGGGGAGACTAAACTCAGCATAAAAAGAAACAACCCTTTTTCAGGACCAGGTCTTTCAAAGACATTTCGTAAAAATCAAAAGAACTTCAAGATCTAAATTGTAAAGGGTTTAAACACTGTTTCCCATGCATGTTTAATGAACCATAAACAATTTGTGAACATGCACCTGTGGAACAGTCATTAAGAAACTAACAGCTTATGAAAACTTAGGACACTAAAGAGGCCTTTCTACTGACTCTGAAAAACACCAGAAGAAAGATGCCCAGGGTTCTTGCTCATCTGCGTGAACGTACCTTAGGCATGCTGCAAGGAGGCATGAGGACTGCAGATGTGGTCAGGGCAATAAATTGCAATGTCCGTACTGTGAGACGCCTAAGACAGTGCTACAGGGCGGCAGGACGGACAGCTGATCGTCCTCGCAGTGGCAGACCACGTGTAACAACACCTGCACAGGACCGGTACATCCAAACATAACTGCGGGACAGGTACAGGATGGCAACAACAACTGCCCGAGTTACACCAGGAACACACAATCCCTCCCTCAGTGCTCAGACTGTCCGCAATAGGCTGAGAGAGGCTTGGCTGAGGGCTTCTAGGCCTGTTGTAAGGCAGGTCCTCTCCAGACATCACCGGCAGCAACGTCGACTATGGGCACAAACCCACCGTCGCTGGACCAGACATGACTGGCAAAAAGTGCTCTTCACTGACGGGGTCGAGGTTTTGTCTCATCAGGGGTGATGTTCGGATTCACATTTATCATCGAAAGAAAGAGCATTACACAGAGGCCTGTACTCTGGAGCGGGATCAATTTGGAGGTGGAGGGTCCGTCATGGTCTGGGGTGGTGTTTCACAGCATCATCGGACAGAGCTTGTTGTCATTGCAGGCAATCTCAACTGTGCGTTACAGGGAAGACATCCTCCTCCCTCGCGTGGTACCCTTCCTGCAGGCTCATCCTGACATGACCCTCCAGCATGATAATGCCACCAGCCACACTGCTCATTCAATCCCATTGAGCACGTCTGGGACCTGTTGGATCGGAGGGTGAGGACTAGGGCCATTCCCCCCAGAAATGTCCGGGAACTTGCAGGTGCCTTGGTGGAAGAGTCGGGTAACATCTCACAGTAAGAACTAGAAAATCTGGTGCAGTCCATGAGGAGATGCACTGCAGTACTTCATACAGCTGGTGGCCACACAAGATACTGAATGTTACTTTTGATTTTGACCCCACCCCCCTTTGTTCAGGGACACATTATTCCAGTTCTGTTAGTCACATGTCTGTAGAACTTGTTCAGTTTATGTCTCAGCTGTTGGATATTTACACATGTTAAGTTTGCTGAAAATAAACGCAGTTGACAGTGAGAGGACGTCTATTTTCTTGCTGAGTCTATATACAAGGAGGGTACCGGTACAGAGGTAATTGGGGTAATATGTACATGTTGGAAGAGTTATTAAAGTGGCTATGCATAGAAAATAACAGAGAGTTGCAGCAGCGTAGAATGGGGGGGTAGCAATGCAAATAGTATGTGTAGCCATTTGATTAGCTGTTCAGGAGTCTTATGGCTTGGGGGTAGAAGCTGTTTAGAAGCCTCTTGGACCTATACTTGGCGCTCCGGTACCGCTTGCCGTGCGGTAGCAGAGAGAACAGTCTATGACTAGAGTGGCTGGAGTCTGACAATTTTTAGGGGCTTCCTCTGACCCAGCCTGGTATAGAGATCCTGGATGGCAGGAAGCTTGGCCCCGGTGATGTACTGGACCGTACGCACTACCCTCTGTAGTGCCTTGCGGTCGGAGGCTGAGCAGTTACCATAACAGACAGTGATGCAACCCTTTTGAGGATCTGAAGACGCATGCAAAATCTTTTCAGTCTCCTGAGGGGGAATAGGTTTTGTCGTGCCCTCTTCATGACTGTCTTGGTGTGCTTGGACCATGTTAAGTCTCTGACCACCTCCCTATAGGCTGTCTCATCATTGTCTGTAATCAGGCCTACCACTGTTGTGTCATCAGAAAACTTAATGATGGTGTTGGAGTCGTTTTTAGATCTACCATCTAAAAAAATAAATATCCAACCACAGGCCTTATCAACACATGATCGACACACAAATAAATACCGGGGTTGCTGAAACAAACCCCAGTGACACAAACACACATCAAATGCTGCGTCGTCTCATAGCGGAGTAGTTTTGGTGACAGGATTTTACACACCACTGTACTATGAGTTGTGATTCATAGGCACTGCCAAATCAAATCGAGTACAGTGCCTTGCGAAAGTATTCGGCCCCCTTGAACTTTGCGACCTTTTGCCACATTTCAGGCTTCAAACATAAAGATATAAAACTATATTTTTTTGTGAAGAATCAACAACAAGTGGGACACAATCATGAAGTGGAACGACATTAATTGGATATTTAAAACTTTTTTAACAAATCAAAAACTGAAAAATTGGGTGTGCAAAATTATTCAGCCCCTTTACTTTCAGTGCAGCAAACTCTCCAGAAGTTCAGTGAGGATCTCTGAATGATCCAATGTTGACCTAAATGACTAATGACGATAAATACAATCCACCTGTGTGTAATCAAGTCTCCGTATAAATGCACCTGCACTGTGATAGTCTCAGAGGTCCGTTAAAAGCGCAGAGAGCATCATGAAGAACAAGGAACACACCAGGCAGGTCCGAGATACTGTTGTGAAGAAGTTTAAAGCCGGATTTGGATACAAAAATATTTCCCAAGCTTTAAACATCCCAAGGAGCACTGTGCAAGCGATAATATTGAAATGGAAGGAGTATCAGACCACTGCAAATCTACCAAGACCTGGCCGTCCCTCTAAACTTTCAGCTCATACAAGGAGAAGACTGATCAGAGATGCAGCCAAGAGGCCCATGATCACTCTGGATGAACTGCAGAGATCTACAGCTGAGGTGGGAGACTCTGTCCATAGGACAACAATCAGTCGTATATTGCACAAATCTGGCCTTTATGGAAGAGTGGCAAGAAGAAAACCATTTCTTAAAGATATCCATAAAAAGTGTAGTTTAAAGTTTGCCACAAGACACCTGGGAGACACACCAAACATGTGGAAGAAGGTGCTCTGGTCAGATGAAACCAAAATTGAACTTTTTGGCAACAATGCAAAACGTTATGTTTGGCGTAAAAGCAACACAGCTGAACACACCATCCCCACTGTCAAACATGGTGGTGGCAGCATCATGGTTTGGGTCTGCTTTTCTTCAGCAGGGACAGGGAAGATGGTTAAAATTGATGGGAAGATGGATGGAGCCAAATACAGGACCATTCTGGAAGAAAACCTGATGGAGTCTGCAAAAGACCTGAGACTGGGACGGAGATTTGTCTTCCAACAAGACAATGATCCAAAACATAAAGCAAAATCTACAATGGAATGGTTCAAAAATAAACATATCCAGGTGTTAGAATGGCCAAGTCAAAGTCCAGACCTGAATCCAATCGAGAATCTGTGGAAAGAACTGAAAACTGCTGTTCACAAATGCTCTCCATCCAACCTCACTGAGCTCGAGCTGTTTTGCAAGGAGGAATGGGAAAAATTTCAGTCTCTCGATGTGCAAAACTGATAGAGACATACCCCAAGCGACTTACAGCTGTAATCGCAGCAAAAGGTGGCGCTACAAAGTATTAACTTAAGGGGGCTGAATAATTTTGCACGCCCAATTTTTCAGTTTTTGATTTGTTAAAGTTTGAAATATCAAATAAATGTCGTTCCACTTCATGATTGTGTCCCACTTGTTGTTGATTCTTCACAAAAAAATACAGTTTTATATCTTTATGTTTGAAGCCTGAAATGTGGCAAAAGGTCGCAAAGTTCAAGGGGGCCGAATACTTTCGCAAGGCACTGTAAGTACACACACTAACCCTGACTGTGTTGTCATGTGTTGCTGCCTTGCTATGTTGTCTCTCTTTATGTAGTGTTGTCTCTTGTCGTGATGAGTGTTTTTTAATATAATTTATATTTGATTTATTTTTAATTCCAGCCCCCGTCCCCGCAGGAGGCCTTTTGCCTTTTGGTAGGCCGTCATTGTAAATAAGAATTTGTTCTTAACTAACTTGCCTAGTTAAATAAAGGTTAAATAAATTAAATGAAATCTCCTAACCCCAATTTGTAACCCTAAACCTAACCCTTAATTCTAACCCTAAACACTATGCCTAAAAAAAATATTTCCCCTTGTTTTACTATCCTTGTGAGGTCTTCTGGATAGTTAAACCAAATACACACACACACACACACACACACACACACACACACCTTTTCGTGTGTGTATGTGAACCCTTTGGAAATACCTGTATTTCTGCATAAATTGGTCATAAAATCTGATCTTCATCTAAGTCACAACAATAGACAAACACAGTCTGCTTAAACTAATAACAAACAATGATACGTTATCATGTCTTTATTGAACACATCGTGTAAACATTCACAATGCAGGGTGGGAAAAGTATGTGAACCCTTGGTTTTAACAAGTGGTTGGCCCTCCTTTGGCAGCAATAACCTCAAACAAACGTTTTCTGGAGTTGCGGATAAGACCTGCACAACGGTCAGGAGGAATTTTGGACCATTCCTCTTTACAAAACTGTTTCAGTTCAACAATATTCTTGGGATGTCTGGTGTGAACTGCTCTCTTGAGGTCAGGACTCTGACTTGGCCACTCCAGAAGGCATATTTTCTTCTGTTGAAGCCATTCTGTTGATTTACTTCTGTGTTTTGGGTCGTTGTCCTGTTGCATCACCCAACTTCTGTTGAGCTTCAATTGACGGACAGATAGCCTAACATTCTCCTGCAAAATGTATTGATAAACTTAGGAATTCATTTTTCCGTCGCTGATCGCAAGCTGTCCAGGCCCTGAGGCAGCCGCAAACCATGATGCTCCCTCCACCATACTTTACAGTTGGGATGAGGTGTTGGTGTGCTGTGCCTTTTTTTCTCCACACTTGTGTGTTCCTTCTAAACAACTCAACTGTAGTTTCATCTGTTCACAGAATATTTTGCCAGTAGCGTTGCGGAACATCCAGGTGCACTTTCGAAACCTCAGACGTGGAGAAATGTTTTTTTTCTGACAGCAGTGGCTTCTTCTGTGATGTCCTCCCATGAACACCATTCTTGTTTAGTGTTTTACATATTGTAGACTCATCAACAGAGATGCTAGCATGTTCCAGAGATTTCTGTAAGTCTTTAGCTGACACTCTAGGATTCTTCTTAACCTCATTGAGCATTATGCGCTGTGCTCTTTCAGTCATCTTTGCAGGACGGCCACTCCTAGGGAGAGTAGCAACAGTGCTAAACTTTCTCCATTTATAGACAATTTGTCTTACCGTGGACCAATGAACATCGAGGCTTTTAGTGATACTTTTGTAACCCTTTCCAGCTTTATGCAAGTCAACAACTCTTTATCTTAGGTCTTCTGAGATCTCTCTATTTCGAGGCATGGTTCACATCAGGCAATTCTTCTTGTGAATAGCAAACTCAAATGTTGGGAGTTTTTTATAGGGCAAGGCAGCTCTAACCAACATCTCCAATCTCGTCTCATTGGTTGGAATCCAGGTTAGCTGACTCCTGACTCCAATTAGCATTTGAAGAAGTCATTAGCCTAGGGCTTCACATACTTTTTCCAACCTACACTGTGAATGTTTAAATGATGTATTCAATATAGTTTAAGCACACTGTTTGTCTATTGTTGTGACTTAGATGAAGATCAGATCAAATTTGATGACCAATTTATGAAAAATCCAGGTAATTCCAAAGGGTTCACATTTTTTTCTTGCCACTGTATATATTTTTTTTACCCTTATTTAACTAGGCAAGTCAGTTATAAAACAAATTCTTATTCACAATGACAGCCTACAGGGGGAACAGTGGGTTAACTTGTCAGCTCGGGGATTCGATCCAGCAACCTTTCAGTTACTGGCCAAACGCTCTAATCACTAGGCTACCTGCCGCCCAAGACCATACACACAGACAGACATTCTCTGATACCCAGCATCTCTAACAAACTGAAATGACTCCACGTGTTCTATGAATGTTAATCTTCAGTACAGAGAAGCACATAAAGCACTGTAGAAGCTACCGACAGGTCCTTCCTCAACTGTTAACAGTCAACATCACATGAAGGGCCTGCTCCTACTTTATAGCAGCGTCTAACTGAATCAGCTTCCTATTAAAGTTACACATTTAGACAGTGCCTGATGATCATATTTACCACTGAATCAGCTTCCTATTAAAGTTACACATTTAGACAGTGCCTGATGATCATATTTACCACTGAATCAGCTTCCTATTAAAGTTATATTTTTAGACTGCCCATCTTTCCCATTTATAAGGGTTTGGTTTAGAAGCGTGGGTGAGTCAGAGCAGTGCCTGATGGGAGTGGTGAGGGGACTCTAGTTGGGAGGGAGTGGTGTAGGGGGGAGTATGGGGGTACATCCTGCCTGGGGAGGGAGTGGTGTAGCGGGGAGTATGGGGGTACATCCTGCCTGGGGAGGGATGGGGTGTACGGGGAGTATGGGGGTACATCCTGCCTGGGGAGGGAGTGGTGTAGGGGGGAGTATGGGGGTACATCCTGCCTGGGGAGGGAGTGGTGTAGCGGGGAGTATGGGGGGTACATCCTGCCTGGGGAGGGAGTGGTGTAGGGGGGAGTATGGGGGTACATCCTGCCTGGGGAGGGAGTGGTGTAGGGGGGAGTATGGGGGGTACATCCTGCATGGGGAGGGAGTGGTGTAGGGGGGAGTATGGGGGGTACATCCTGCCTGGGGAGGGAGTGGTGTAGGGGGGAGTATGGGGGTACATCCTGCATGGGGAGGGAGTGGTGTAGGGGGGAGTATGGGGGGTACATCCTGCCTGGGGAGGGAGTGGTGTAGGGGGGAGTATGGGGGGTACATCCTGCCTGGGGAGGGAGTGGTGTAGGGGGGAGTATGGGGGGTACATCCTGCCTGGGGAGGGAGTGGTGTAGGGGGGAGTATGGGGGGTACATCCTGCCTGGGGAGGGAGTGGTGTAGCGGGGAGTATGGGGGGTACATCCTGCCTGGGGAGGGAGTGGTGTAGGGGGGAGTATGGGGGTACATCCTGCCTGGGGAGGGAGTGGTGTAGGGGGGAGTATGGGGGTACATCCTGCCTGGGGAGGGAGTGGTGTAGCGGGGAGTATGGGGGGTACATCCTGCCTGGGGAGGGAGTGGTGTAGGGGGGAGTATGGGGGTACATCCTGCCTGGGGAGGGAGTGGTGTAGGAGGGAGTATGGGGGGTACATCCTGCCTGGGGAGGGAGTGGTGTAGGGGGGAGTATGGGGGGTACATCCTGCCTGGGGAGGGAGTGGTGTAGGGGGGAGTATGGGAGTACATCCTGCCTGGGGAGGGAGTGGTGTAGGGGGGAGTATGGGGGGTACATCCTGCCTGGGGAGGGAGTGGTGTAGGGGGGAGTATGGGGGGTACATCCTGCCTGGGGAGGGAGTGGTGTAGGGGGGAGTATGGGGGGTACATCCTGCCTGGGGAGGGAGTGGTGTAGGGGGGAGTATGGGGGGTACATCCTGCCTGGGGAGGGAGTGGTGTAGGGGGGAGTATGGGGGGTACATCCTGCCTGGGGAGGGAGTGGTGTAGCGGGGAGTATGGGGGGTACATCCTGCCTGGGGAGGGAGTGGTGTAGGGGGGAGTATGGGGGGTACATCCTGCCTGGGGAGGGAGTGGTGTAGGGGGGAGTATGGGGGTACATCCTGCCTGGGGAGGGAGTGGTGTAGCGGGGAGTATGGGGGTACATCCTGCCTGGGGAGGGATGGGGTGTACGGGGAGTATGGGGGTACATCCTGTCTGGGGAGGGATGGGGTGTACGGGGAGTATGGGGGTACATCCTGCCTGGGGAGGGAGTGGTGTAGGGGGGAGTATGGGGGTACATCCTGCCTGGGGAGGGAGTGGTGTAGGGGGGAGTATGGGGGTACATCCTGCCTGGGGAGGGAGTGGTGTAGGGGGGAGTATGGGGGTACATCCTGCCTGGGTAGGATGGGGTGTAGGGGGAGTATGGGGGTACATCCTGCCTAGGGAGGGATGGGGTGTACGGGGAGTATGGGGGTACATCCTGCCTGGGGAGGGATGGGGTGTACGGGGAGTATGGGGGTACATCCTGCCTGGGGAGGGATGGGGTGTACGGGGAGTATGGGGGTACATCCTGCCTGGGGAGGGAGTGGTGTAGGGGGGAGTATGGGGGTACATCCTGCCTGGGGAGGGATGGGGTGTAGGGGGAGTATGGGGGTACATCCTGCCTGGGGAGGGATGGGGTGTAGGGGTGTACCTCCTGCTGATAAGCAGCCACAGTTAAACAGAAGCTCTGGCTGCATGAGGATTTGGAGGGGAGAAGGGAGGTTCCCTGAACCCAAAGAACAAAGGCTTCTCTCTGGACAGCAGGATAATGAGGTAATGGCCCAAATGACACACTATTCCCTACATACTGCTCTACGTTTGACCAGAGCCCAATAGGGCCTGGTTAAAAGTAGTGCACTAAATAGAGAATAACGCCTGGTGGCATTTGGGACTTGACCCGAGAGACAAAGAGAGAAGGAGATTTTCTTTTCATGTTGAATCAAGTCAATGGGATAAAAGGTAGACCAACGGGACACCCCCCTACAAAGTAGACCTACTAACAGTCGGCTCAAGTCTAGCTAAAATGATACAATGAAGTAATTTCTGTTTGTTCCTTCTCCACCAACCATGTGAGTGTTCCCACTGTGACTATTAACACCTACCCAAACCAGAAACCATGGATAGACGGCAGCATTTGCACAAAACTTAGAGCGCGAAACGCTGTATTTAACCATGGCAAGGTGACTAGGAATATGGTCGAATAACAAGCACTTCGCTATACCCGCAATAATATCTGCCTAATATGTGTATGTGACCAATAACATTTGATTTGACTCAATACTGACATGCATTCTCTTCAGAACAAACTATTTTCCCAGTGTGCACCTGCGCTAACCTCTACTTAACACCTCCGTGGGTGTCTTTTAACCTCTCACTTTCCTGATAGGCTCAGACCTGGCCCTAGCCTGTGTGTGTGTGTGTGTGTACTGTGTGTGTGTACTGTGTGTGTGTACTGTGTGTGTGTGTGCGTGCGTGCGTGCGTGTTTGTGTCTCCTGTCATCCAGCATGCCGTCATGAGTTCCTCCTCCAGATAAACCAATTAAAACCCAGTGAAACCCTGAGCAGAGATCAAACAAAGAACTTGGCTACCACCCCTCTTCCCCCTCCCGCTGTCTCTTGCCTCATCTCTACCTCCCTGTCACCCGTGTCTTTATCCACCCCCCCTTTTCAATTCAAAGGACTTTATTGGGAAACATTTGTTTACACTGCCAAAACAAGTGAAATAGATAAACCAAAGTGACATAAATAAGACAAAATGAACAGTAAACATACTCACTAAAGTTCAAACGGAATAGAGACATTTCAAATGTCATATTATGGCTAATAAAGTGGTGTAACAAGGTGCAAATAGTTAAAGTACAAAAGGTAAAATAAATAAACATAAATATGGGATGTATTTACAATGGTGTTTGTTTTTCACTCGTTGCCCTTTTCTTGTGACAACATGTCACATCTTACTGCTGTGATGGATATGCCCTTCCTCTCCTACCCTCCCTGTCTCTCCCATTCTCTCTCTCCCTCTCTCTCTTCCTCCCTCCCTCCATTCCAGTAGGGCTGCGGTGACGTGACTGTTGGGGGCGTGGCTAATTGGTCTGCTCGGTCCCAGGCAGGACAGGGCTCCTGAAGTCTTAAGGCTGAGAATAGAGGGAGGTAATCTCCTTTAAGACCTCACCAGCATCCATCTGTAAGGGCCATCTGGCCGCCAAGACAACACACACACACACTGTGTCTCCTCACAGAGACAGGGACCAAGATAAGGACACACACAGAGCTCTATGGGACCTCATCACCACTGTTTGGAAGCACGCTCATACAGATACTGTGTATACTCACCATTGGCCGTTGCTAATTCATGTACCATTCATGACCATTTCTACAACAGGGCTGCAGGGTCTATGATAGATGACATTAAAAGGTAATGAGATGTCTGTGGCCAGTGGTCGGTCTGATGAAAGAGATTGGGTTCTTAGATCAGGAGGTGGAAACAGGGATGTGGAGCCCACATGGTTCTGATTAGTAATAACACACACACACACATATGGCCCTGATCAATAGATGTCAACACGCACACACAATGAGACACAATGAGAGACACACACACACAATGAGAGACACACACACATACAATGAGAGACACACACACACAGACACACACAATGAGACACACACACACACACAATGAGACACACACACACACATACAATGAGAGACACACACACACGAGACACAATGAGACACACACAATGAGACACACACACACACAATGAGAGACACACACACACACAATGAGAGACACACACACACACAATGAGAGACACACACACACACACACAATGAGAGACACACACACAATGACACACACACACACACACACACACACACACACACACACAATGAGAGACACACACACACAATGAGAGACACACACACACAATGAGAGACACACACACACAATGAGAGACACACACAATGAGACACAGACACACAATGAGACACAGACACACACACACACACACACAATGAGACACACACACGAGACACAATGAGACACACACAATGAGACACACACACACAATGAGACACACACACACACAATGAGACACACACACACACAATGAGACACACACACACACAATGAGACACACACACACACAATGAGACACACACACACACACACACACACACACACACACACAATGAGACACACACACACACACAATGAGACACACACACACACACACACACAATGAGACACACACACACACACACACACACACACACACACAATGAGACACACACACACACAATGAGACACATACACACACAATGAGACACACACACACACAATGAGACACACACACACACAATGAGACACACACACACACACAATGAGACACACACACACACACAATGAGACACACACACACACAATGAGACACACACACACACAATGAGACACACACACACACAATGAGACACACACACACACAATGAGACACACACACACAATGAGACACACACACACAATGAGACACACACACACAATGAGACACACACACACACACACAGGCCAGATGAGGGCCCTGCTAACAGAGAGCTGGGCCCTGCTGAGTTGGTCTGTGGGTCTCTGGTTTAGGCCATGCAGATCACTGACCATGCTCAGCTTCACACACAGCCCTCCACACACACACACACTAATGAGGGGGCCGCCACTACACTATTTTCTTAGTTCATTTTTAACCTTTAATTCTCCTTGGCAGGGTATTGTCTTCAACATAAAACAGTGAGCTATGTTTGTGGTACTGACAAGGCATTATGCTTACAGTGGCACAAGCATGTCACTGACCGAACCTCTTGACTGAGACCATTTCTATAACTAGGCCATCCTTACTTCACAAATGTGGCCTATATGCACTGATTCAAGTTATTCTAATTGGCCTTATATTGGAGAAATTACAGGGTTAATGCATTGTCATTTCAGTCACACCCACACAGAGAACACACCCTCCTCAGGGGACCTTCTGTTAATGTCTCCACCCTCCACAAACCAAGCGCGCCAATCTCTCCCGAGAGGGGGAACCCACCACAACCCCCATACATACACCCTGTCATTACCAGCCCAAAATGTCTCAGAGGGCCTCAAAGGGAACGAGACGACCACCGCCGCCCCGACTCCACGTAAAACACCATACAATTAGTGGGTCCCCATCTCGACACTGAGTCTATACTGCTGCTGTGCTATGGGACAATCAATGTTACTATAGGGCCAGCACGGCACACCCTAGCCCCTGGGCTCTTTCTCTCTCAAATCGTTCATCTGAGGCTTCTTCAGCGTCAACACTGTCATTATGTAGATGAGGCATGGTGACCACTTCCTGTGTGTCAGAGGGAAGAGTGGTTCCTACCACACAGCCTTAGAGGCAGAGGGCTTCTCCTATTGGCTGTCGTGTCCCTTATGACAAAACTCCCTCACAGCCAGGGCGTAGGTCAGGGGACCACCACAAAACATATATTTTTAGTTATTTTCTTTCATACAACCCAGTAAATGTGACCTTACATATACACTAAATGTTTTAGAACATCTAGTCATTCAAGGGTTTTTATTTTTCAACATTGTAGAATAATAGTGAAGACATCAAAATTATGAAATAACACATATGGAATCATGTAGTAACCAAAAAAAGTGTTCAACAAATCAAAATATATTTTAGATTTTAGATTCTTCAAACTAGCCACCCTTTGCCTTGATGACAGCTTTGCACACTCTTGGCATTTTCTCAACCAGCTTCATGAGGTAGTCACCTGGAATTTCTTCCCTTCTTAATGCATTTGAGCCAATCAGTTGTGTTGTGACAAGGTAGGGGTGGTATACAGAAGATAGCCTTATTTGGTAAAAGACCAAGTCCATATAATGGCAAGAACAGCTCAAATAAGCAAAGAGAAATGACAGTCCATCATTACTTTAAGACATCAAGGTCAGTCAATCCGGAAAATTGAAATTGTCTTCATGTGTAATCGCAAACACCATCAAGTGCTATGATGAAACTGGGTCTCATGAGGACCACCACAGGAAAGGAAGACCCAGAGTTACATCTGCTGCAGAGGATAAATTCATTAGAGTTACCAGCCTCCAAAATTGCAGCCCAAATAGATACTTCACAGGGTTCAGGTAACAGACACATCTCAACATCAACTGTTCAGAGGAGAGTGTGTGAATCAGGCCTTCATGTTGTAAATAATGTTTCTCCAACCATATCTTACGGCAGAAAAGAGCTTCTGAATATCAGGACAGCGATCACTACCTCGGATTAGACTAAGAGCTTCTGAATATCAGGACAGCGATCACTCACCTCAGATTAGACAAAGAGCTTCTGAATATCAGGACAGCGATCACTACCTCGGATTAGACAAAGAATTCTTCAACAACAACAGCACCAAGCAGGACTCACAAGATATTCTCCAAACAACCCACAGGGCAGACATCCCAATTATTCGCAAGAGGAAGCGACGTAGAGGACGAAGAGCCGGATGCCTCGTCTGGACCCACAGAAGACAACTAGGAAAGCTGCCGTTACCGTCAATATTACTCGCCAACGAGCAATCATTGGACAATAAACTAGACGAGGTAAGATCACGAATATCCTACCAACGGGACATTAAAAAAACTAATATCCTATGCTTCACGGAATCGTGGCTGAATGACGACATGGATATTCAGCTAGCGGGATACACACTGCACCGGCAGGATAGAACAACACACTCCGGTAAATCGAGGGGGGGGGTGCTGTGCATATTTGTAAACAGCAGCTGGTGCACGAAATCTAAGGAAGTCTCTAGATTTTGCTCGCCTGAAGTTGAGTATATTGTGAAACTGCAGGTCATACTACTTGCCTAAAGAGTTCTCAGCTATACTTTTCGTGGCTGTTTATTTACCACCACAGACAGATGCTGGCACTAAGACTGCACTCAGTCAGCTGTATAAGGAAATAAGCAAACAGGAAACCACTCACCCAGAGGCGGCGCTACTAGTGGCCGGAGACTTTAATGCAGGGAAACTTAAATCAGTTCTACCAAATCTCTATCAACATGTTAAATGTGCAACCAGAGGAAAAACAATTCTAGATCACCTGTACTCCACACACATAGACACGTACAAAGCTCTCCCTCGCCCTCCATTTGGTAAATCCGACCACAACTCTATCCTCCTGATTCCTGCTTACAAGAAAAAATTAAAGCAGGAAGCACCAGTGACGGTCTATAAAAAAAATGGTCAGATGAAGCAGATGCTAAACTACAGGACTGTTTTTCTATCACAGACTGGAACATGTTCCGGGATTCTTCCGATGACATTAAGGAATACACCACATCAGTCACTGGCTTTATCAATAAGTGCATTGAGGACGTCATCTCCACAGTGACTATGTACATACTAGAGGTCGACCAATTAATCGGAATGGCCGATTAATTAGGGCCGATTTCAAGTTTTCATAACAATCGGAAATCGGTATTTTTGGGCGCCGATTTGCCCCCCCAAAATTTTTACACCTTTATTGAATCTTTATTTAACTAGGTAAGTCAGTTAAAGAACACATTAACATGGGTTAACTGCCTTGTTCAGGGGCAGAACGACAGATTTTCACCGTGTCAGCTCAGGGGATCCAATCTTGCAACCTTAACTAGTCCAATGCAATAACGACCTGCCTCTCTCTCGTTGCACTCCACAAGGAGGCTGCCTGTTACGCGAATGCAGTAAGCCAAGGTAAGTTGCTAGCTAGCATTAAACTTATCTTATAAAAAACAATCAATCATAATCACTAGTTAACTACACATGGTTGATGATATTACTAGATATTATCTAGCATGTCCTGCGTTGCATATAATCTGACTGAGCATACAAGTATCTGACTGAGCGGTGGTAGGCAGAAGCAGGCGCGAAAACATTCATTCAAACAGCACTTTCGTGCGTTTTGCCAGCAGCTCTTCGTTGTGCATCAAGCATTGCGCTGTTTATGACTTCAAGCCTATCAACTGCCGAGATGAGGCTCGTGTAACCGAAGTGAAATGGCTAGCTAGTTAGCGCTCGCTAATTGTCGTTGTGTTGCTGGTTTGAGCCCAGGGAGGAGCGAGGAGAGGGACGGAAGCTATACTGTTACACTGGCAATACTAAAGTGCCTATAAGAACATCCAATAGTCAAAGGTTAATAAAATGGTATAGAGGGAAATAGGCCTAAAATTCCTATAATAACTACAACCTAAATCTTCTTACCTGGGAATATTGAAGACTCATGTTAAAAGGAACCACCAGCTTTCATATGTTCTCATTTTCTGAGCAAGGTACTACAAATAAAATAAAATAAAATTAAAATCGTCCGATTAATCGGTATCGGCTTTTATGGTCCTCCAATAAATCGGTATCGGCGTTGAAAAATCATAATCGGTCGACCTCTAGTACATACCCCAACCAGAAGCCATGGATTACAGGCAACATTCGCACTGAGCTAAAGGGTAGAGCTGCCGCTTTCAAGGTGCGGGACTTTAACCCGGAAGCTAACAAGAAATCCCTCTATGCCCTGCGACGAACCATCAAACAGGCAAAGCATCAATACAGGGCTAAGATTGAATCATACTACACCGGCTCCGACGCTCGTCGGATGTGGCAGGGCTTGCAAACTATTACAGACTACAAAGGGAAGCACAGCCGCGAGCTGCCCAGTGACACGATCCTACCAGACGAGCTAAATCACTTCTATGCTCGCTTCGAGGCAAACAACACTGAGGCATGCATGAGAGCATCAGCTGTTCCGGACGACTGTGTGATCACGCTCTCCGTAGCCGAAGTGAGTAAGACCTTTAAATAGGTCAACATACACAAGGCTGCGGGGCCAGACGGATTACCAGGTTATATGTGCTCCGGGCATATGCTGACCAACTGGCAGGTGTCTTCACTGACATTTTCAACATGTCCCTGATTGAGTCTGTAATACCAACATGCTTCAAGCAGACCACCATAGTCCCTGTGCCCAAGAACCCAAAGGCAACCTGCCTAAATGACTACAGAGCCGTAGCACTCACATCCGTAACCATGAAGTGATTTGAAAGGCTGGTAATGGCTCACATCAACACCATTATCCCAGAAACCCTAGACCCACTCCAATTTGCATACCGCCTAAACAGATCCACAGATGACGCAATCTTTATTGCACTCCACACTGCCCTTTCCCACCTGAACAAAAGAAACACCTATGTGAGAATGCTGTTCATTGACTACAGCTCAGCGTTCAACACCATAGTACCCTCAAAGCTCATCACCAAGCTAAGGATCCTGGGACTAAACACCTCCCTCTGCAACTGGATCCTGGACTTCCTGACAGGCCACCCCCAGGTGGTGAGGGTAAGTAGCAACACATCTGCCATCTGATCCTCAACACTGGAGCTCCCCAGGGGTGCGTGCTCAGTCCCCTCCTGTACTCTCTGTTCACCCACGACTGCATGGCCAGGCATGACTCCAACACCATCATCAAGTCTGCTGACGACACAACAGTGGTAGGCCTGATCACTGACAACGACGAGACAGCCTATAGGGAGGAGGTCAGAGACCTAGGCGGGTTGTGCCAGAATAACAACCTATCCCTCAACGTAACCAAGACTAAGGAGATGATTGTGGACTACAGGAAAAGGAGGACCGAGCACACCCCCATTCTCATCGACAGGGCTGTAATGGAGCAGGTTCCTTGGTGTCCACATCAACAACAACAAACTAGATTGGTCCAAACACACCAAGACAGTCATGAAGAGGGTACAACAAAGCCTATTCCCCCTCAGGAAACTAAAAATATTTGGCATGGGTCCTGAGATCCTCAAAAGGTTCTACAGCTGCAGCATCGAGAGCATCCTGACCGGTTGCATCACTGCCTGGTACGGCAATTGCTCGGCCTCCGACCGCAAGGCACTTCAGAGGGTAGTCCGTACGGCCCAGTACATCACTGGAGCAAAGCTGCCTGCCATCCAGGACCTCGACACCAGGCGGTGTCAGAGGAAGGCCCTAAAAATTGTCAAAGACCCCAGCCACCCCCGTCATAGACTTTGTTCTCTCTACTACCGCATGTCAAGTGGTACCGGAGTGCCAAGTCTAGGACAAAAAGGCTTCTCAACAGTTTTACCCCCAAGCCATAAGACTCCTGAACAGGTAATCAATGGTCCCGCAGACAATTTGCATTGTGTGCCCCCTCCCAACCCCTCTTTTACGCTTCTGCTACTCTCTGTTCATCATATATGCACAGTCACTTTAACGATACCTACGTGTACATACTACCTCAATAAGCCTGACTAACAGGTGTCTGTATATAGCCTTGCTACTCTTTTTTCAAATGTCTTTCTACTTTTGTTTTATTTCTTTACTTACCTATACACACACACACACACACACACACACACACACACACACACACACACCTTTTTTTGGCACCATTGGTTAGAGCCTGTAAGTCAGCATTTCACTCTAAGGTGTTGTATTCGGCGCATGTGACAAATAAACTTTGATTTGAATTGCTGCAAAGAACCCACTACTAAAGGACACCAATAAGAAGAAGAGACTTGTGTGGGCCAAGAAACACAAGCAATGGATATTAGACCGGTGGAAATTTGTCCTATAGTCTGGAGTCCAAATTGGAGATTTTTGGTTCCAACCTCTGTGTCTTTGTGAGACGCGTGTGGGTGAATGGATCATCTCCGCACGTGTGGTTCCCACCGTGAAGCATGGAGGAGGTGGTGTTGTTGTGTGGGGGTGCTTGCTGGTGACACTGTCAGCGATTTATTTAGAATTAAAGGCACACTTAACCAGCATAGCTACCACATCATTCTGCTGCAATACACCATCCCATCTGGTTTGGGCTTAGTGGGACTATCAAATGTTTTTCAACAGGACAATTACCCAAATCACACCTCCAAGCTGTGTAAGGGCTATTTGACTAAAAAGGAGAGTGATGGAGCGCTGCATTAGATGACCTGGTCTCCACAATCACCTGACTACAACCCAATTGAGGTGGTTTGCGATGAGTCGGATAGCAGAATGAAGGAAAAGCTCAGCATGTGGGAACTCCTTCAAGACAGTGGGAAAAGCATTCCAGGTGAAGCTGTTTGAGAGAATGCCAAGAGTGTGCAAAGCTGTCATCAAGGCAAAGGGTGGCTTGAAGAATCTCAAATATAAGATATATTTTGATTTGTTTAACACTTTTTCGGTTACTACATGATTCCATGTGTGTTATTTCATAGTTTTGATATCTTCACTATAATTCTACAATGTAGAAAACAGTAAAAATAAAGAAAAACCCTTGAATGAGTAGGTGTTCTAAAACCTTTAACCAGTAGTGTATGTAAGGTTCTGGGCTCCCGAGTGGTGCAGCCGTCTAAGGCAATGCATCTCAGTGCTAGAGGCGTCACTATAGTCCCTTGTTTGATTCCAGACTGTATCACAACCGGCCGTGATTTGGAGTCCCATAGGGAGGCGCACAATTTCCCAGCGTCATCCGGGTTTGACCGGGGTAGGCTGTCATGGTAAATAAGAATTTGTTCTTAACTGACTGGCCTAGCTAAATAATATGTAAACAAATTATCTGCTTCATTAAGGAGGGACATTTCCCTCTGCTTCATTGAGGGAATATTGGGAGTACTTTTATTTAGAGCCACAAAGGAACCAACTATTTCAGTGGTCATACAGGTGACTTGGACTAATGAGTCATTAATAAATAAATAAATACACTCACTCACTCACTCACTGTGTGTGTGTGTGTGACTCACCTGTGGACGTAATGCAGTTGGTGCACTGAGTCGATGGCCAGCACCATCTCAGCCAGGTAGAATCTTGCCATGTCCTCCGGCAACCTGTCTTCAAACTTACTAAGCAGGGTGAGAAGGTCCCCACCCACATAATAATCCATCACCAGGTACTGCCGAGAGAGGAGGGGAGGAGAGAATAAAACTCTCTGACATAGTAGTAGTAGTAGTAATAATAATACTGTATAATAGTGTAAAAGTAACATTCTTTGTATTCCTCTAGTGTCCTCCCACGTCCTCCCTCCATCTTTACTTTCTTCAGGCCTCCCTCTTTCTCCTTAGTCTTTTTGGTCACCCATCCCTCCCTCCTTTACCGTCAACCCCCCATCCCTCCCTCCCTCCTTTACCGTCAACCATCCCTCCATCCCTCCTTTACCGTCAACCATCCCTCCCTCCCTCCTTTACCGTCAACCATCCCTCCCTCCCTCCCTCCTTTACCGTCAACCATCCCTCCCTCCCTCCTTTACCGTCAACCACCCATCCCTCCCTCCCTCCCTCCTTTACCATCAACCACCCATCCCTCCCTCCCTCCCTCCCTCCTTTACCGTCAACCATCCCTCCCTCCCTCCCTCCTTTAACGTCAACCATCCCTCACTCCCTCCCTCCTTTAACGTCAACCATCCCTCCCTCCCTCCTTTACCATCAACCATCCCTCCCTCCCTCCTTTACCGTCAACCAATCCTTCCCTCCCTCCTTTACCGTCAACCATCCCTCCCTCCCTCCTTTAACGTCAACCAATCCTTCCCTCCTTTACCGTCAACCAATCCTCCCTCCCTCCTTTACCGTCAACCATCCCTCCCTCCCTCCTTTAACGTCAACCATCCCTCCCTCCCTCCTTTACCATCAACCATCCCTCCCTCCCTCCTTTACCATCAACCATCCCTCCCTCCCTCCTTTACCATCAACCATCCCTCCCTCCCTCCCTCCTTTACCATCAACCATCCCTCCCTCCTTTACCATCAACCATCCCTCCCTCCTTTACCATCAACCATCCCTCCCTCCTCCCTCCTTTACCATCAACCATCCCTCCCTCCCTCCTTTAACGTCAACCATCCCTCCCTCCCTCCTTTACCGTCAACCACCCCTCCCTCCCTCTTTTACCGTCAACCATCCCTCCCTTCCTCCCTCCTTTACCGTCAACCATCCCTCCCTCCTTTACCGTCAACCATCCCTCCCTCCCTCCCTCCTTTACCGTCAACCATCCCTCCCTCCCTCCCTCCTTTACCGTCAACATCCCTCCCTCCCTCCCTCCTTTACCGTCAACCATCCCTCCCTCCCTCCCTCCTTTACCGTCAACCAATCCTTCCCTCCCTCCTTTACCGTCAACCATCCCTCCCTCCCTCCTTTAACGTCAACCAATCCTTCCCTCCCTCTTTTACCGTCAACCATCCCTCCCTCCTTTAACGTCAACCATCCCTCCCTCCCTCCTTTAACGTCAACAATCCCTCCCTCCCTCCTTTAACGTCAACAATCCCTCCCTCCCTCCTTTACCGTCAACCAATCCTTCCCTCCCTCCTTTACCATCAACCATCCCTCCCTCCCTCCTTTACCGTCAACCAATCCTTCCCTCCCTCCTTTACCGTCAACCATCCCTCCCTCCCTCCTTTACCGTCAACCAATCCTTCCCTCCCTCCTTTACCGTCAACCATCCCTCCCTCCTTTAACGCAACCATCCCTCCCTCCCTCCTTTACCGTCAACCATCCCTCCCTCCCTCCTTTAACGTCAACCATCCCTCCCTCCCTCCTTTACCATCAACCATCCCTCCATCCCTCCTTTACCGTCAACCATCCCTCCCTCCCTCCCTCCTTTACCGTCAACCATCCCTCCCTCCCTCCCTCCTTTACCGTCAACCATCCCTCCCTCCCTCCCTCCTTTACCGTCAACCATCCCTCCCTCCCTCCCTCCTTTAACATCAACCATCCCTCCCTCCCTCCTTTAACGTCAACCATCCCTCCCTCCCTTACCGTCAACCAATCCTTCCCTCCCTCTTTTACCGTCAACCATCCCTCCCTCCCTCCTTTAACGTCAACCATCCCTCCCTCCCTCCTTTAACGTCAACCATCCCTCCCTCCCTCCTTTAACGTCAACCATCCCTCCCTCCCTCCTTTACCGTCAACCAATCCTTCCCTCCCTCCTTTACCATCAACCATCCCTCCCTCCTTTACCGTCAACCAATCCTTCCCTCCCTCCTTTACCGTCAACCATCCCTCCCTCCCTCCTTTAACGTCAACCATCCCTCCCTCCCTCCTTTACCGTCAACCATCCCTCCCTCCCTCCTTTAACGTCAACCATCCCTCCCTCCCTCCTTTACCATCAACCATCCCTCCCTCCCTCTAACGTCAACCATCCCTCCCTCCCTCCTTTACCGTCAACCATCCCTCCCTCCCTCCTTTAACGTCAACCATCCCTCCCTCCCTCCTTTACCGTCAACCATCCCTCCCTCCCTCCCTCCTTTACCGTCAACCATCCCTCCCTCCCTCCCTCCTTTACCGTCAACCATCCCTCCCTCCCTCCCTCCTTTAACATCAACCATCCCTCCCTCCCTCCTTTAACGTCAACCATCCCTCCCTCCCTTACCGTCAACCAATCCTTCCCTCCCTCTTTTACCGTCAACCATCCCTCCCTCCCTCCTTTAACGTCAACCATCCCTCCCTCCCTCCTTTAACGTCAACCATCCCTCCCTCCCTCCTTTAACGTCAACCATCCCTCCCTCCCTCCTTTACCGTCAACCAATCCTTCCCTCCCTCCTTTACCATCAACCATCCCTCCCTCCTTTACCGTCAACCAATCCTTCCCTCCCTCCTTTACCGTCAACCATCCCTCCCTCCCTCCTTTAACGTCAACCATCCCTCCCTCCCTCCTTTACCGTCAACCATCCCTCCCTCCCTCCTTTAACGTCAACCATCCCTCCCTCCCTCCTTTACCATCAACCATCCCTCCCTCCCTCTAACGTCAACCATCCCTCCCTCCCTCCTTTACCATCAACCATCCCTCCCTCCCTCCTTTACCGTCAACCATCCCTCCCTCCCTCCTTTAACGTCAACCATCCCTCCCTCCCTCCATCACCATCAACCATCCCTCCCTCCCTCCTTTACCATCAACCATCCCTCCCTCCCTCCTTTACCGTCAACCATCCCTCCCTCCCTCCTTTAACGTCAACCATCCCTCCCTCCCTCCTTTATCATCAACCATCATCATACTATTCATTTCATTCCGGCCTCTTCACAGCTTGTGTTCATCCCAAATGGAACCCTCTTCCCTATATATTGCACTACTTTTGACCAGTACCCTATAGCATTTGGACGCAACCCTTTACACCCCCTTAAAATCAGTGGTACTTTTGACCAGAGTCCTATTGGCAATAGGTTACGATTTGGGATGCAGACATACCATATATTGAAACCCATATGAATAGAGTAGAAGTTAGTGGAGATCTTACCAGGAAGTTGTCATCCTGGAAGGCGTAGTGCAGGGTGGTGATCCACTGGCTGTCCCCGTTCACCAGCACGTCCCGCTCCTCCCGGAAACACGCCGTCTGAGGGAGAGGTCAAGGGTAATCATTATATAAACAGAATGAATGGAATGTACTGTAGCTACTCTCATTGGCACACACTTCGGTCCATCACACTGCAGTCCAACCTGTGTGTGTACTGAATTCCTGTGTCTGCGTGTGATGGACAACCATAGAATTAATAGATTGTATTTCTATCTTTATGTGGGAAACACCGTTTCAGATCCTTTAGGGGTCAATTAAGTATTTTCAATTCAATTACACTTTCTAACAAACTTATAAAATAGTCAAATTCATCTATTTCCATCTGTATGAACAACCTGTAGCTAAACTATGTCATGGGGTACATTAATGAGGACATGTGTTTGAGAGTAGCGTTTATATTGCAGACAGTTTCCCATGTCCAGAGACAGCCAGACACAGTGGGGAGTTCGGTTCTATGAGCCTGAGGTATGAAAACTGCAAGCCCGGGGGACCACTGGGAACGGCTACACGGACACACACAGACCACTGTGAACAGCTGCCAATTAAAAGAAAAGCACAGCAGCAACAGATATACTGAGTTCACTGGTTCGAATCCCCAAGCCAACTAGGTGAAAAATCTGTTGATGTGCCCTTGAGCAAGGCACTTAACCCTAATTGCTGCTGTCTCTCTGGATAAGAGCATCTGCTAAGTGACTAAAATGTAAATACACTGAACACACACCACATGATCGCTCTCTCATACTGAAAATAGGTTCTAAAGTTGAATTAAGTTATGTACTCAAATTCACATTTAATATTCTAAACTTGAGACATGCACATGTAACTGACAATTATATGAACATTTTGCATTGAATGTTGAATGCAATGTTTATGGAAAAGCCAAGGAGTTACATAATACTAACTCAACTTAGTATCCAGCCTGAGTAGTGCTGTAATGCTATGGCTGTTGTTAGTATTTAGCCCAGAGTAGCAAATGCTATAATACTATTGCTGTTGTTAGCATTTAGCCCTTCTCTAATGTTATCGCGATTGTTAGCATTTAGAGCTGCTGTAACATTATGGCAGTTGTTAGCATTTAGCCCTGCTGTAATGCTACGGCGGTTGTTAGCATTTAGCCCTGCTGTAATTCTACGGCAGTTGTTAGCATTACACCGTTACAGCAGCGCTAAATGCTATGGCGGTTGTTAGCATTTAACACTGCTGTAATGCTATGGCGATTGTTGTTACTAGCCAGAACTCACCTCAGCTCTCTTCAGCATCTCCCACTTATTGAGGATCTTCATGGCGAACACCTTGTCTGCATTCTTCACCTTAACTACAGCAACCTACAGGAAGCATGGGAGAGAAGGAGAGTTTGAGGAGAGAAAGTTTCCATCCACCAAATTAATTACATCTTTCCTGTCATGTTCAATAGGGCAAACCATGGGAAATAAATCTGCTCAGTTCCAAAACGTTTTCTCCCTACTGAACATGACCCACCCCTGTTAGATAAGGAAAGGGGAGTGAACGGGGGCAGAAGGGAAGTGAGCATCTTTGTGGAATGAAACACGGCCATAGAGTTAGAGGAGGAGAAGTGGAGGAGGGGAAGAGAAAGGAAGGCGGACAGGAAGTGACCTAGGACATGAAGGTAGTGACCCCTGAGACACACACAGCTGGGATCTTTCAGCTCAAGGGCCTCAACGTGCCATAGCCGCACGGCAGCACAGATAACACTCATTACAATGGGTTTGCAGCAAGGATAGGAAAGCTAGCTGGCTAAAGTACTGTTAAGTGATAATGTCTCTAACACAGCCCGTGGGCCCCCATTGTTAGACATGAGTGTAGTAAAGAGCATTCCTAAAACGAGTTGAGTTGAAACTGTAGTGAGGCCAGAGGACTTCAGCTAGCAGGATTCTTCCCTCCTGCCTGCCTGTCTGCCAGCCAGAGGACTTCAGCTAGCAGGATTCTTCCCTCCTGCCTGCCTGTCTGCCAGCCAGAGGACTTCAGCTAGCAGGATTCTTCCCTCCTGCCTGCCTGTCTGCCAGCCAGAGGACTTCAGCTAGCAGGATTCTTCCCTCCTGCCTGCCTGTCTGCCAGCCAGAGGACTTTAGCTAGCAGGATTCTTCCCTCCTGCCTGCCTGTCTGCCAGCCAGAGGACTTCAGCTAGCAGGATTCTTCCCTCCTGCCTGCCAGCCAGAGGACACCTGAGAAAGCCTTCTTCACTTCAGCTTCCCCACAACTCCCTCCTCCACCACGGAAGGAATTTAAACCACCAATCATCCCCACAGTCACACACACCGCACACACACACACGAGAGTACACGCAACACTCACAATAACAAAAACACACTCGGCCTTACACAGGGTTCCTTATTGGAGAAAAATAAGGAGAATGCTAAATTCAACACAATGACAACATTCCTCCGCTGTTTGGGTTTCTCCTGCTGGTCTGTTGTGGGAGGAGGAGGAGAGGGGGGGAAGTTTCTTGGCAGTGTCCCTGTGTATAGCGTGTGTAATCCCCCCCACCCCGTTTTCTTAGCTTTCTCCACTCAGACATGTGTCGGAGCTTGACATGTACGACAGCTGTAGTGTTATAAAAGCAATTAATCAGGAGCGCCGAAACATCACGCACAGACACCTAAATCTCTCTCCCAACGAACAGACAGACGCGGTCTCTCTCCCAGCTGACTATGAGAAGACCCTGCTCATAAATGTCCTCTTTCACCTCCGTTTTCAGTTCACACAGCTTCCCACTTCTTACTCTTCTGTAGAGTTTACAATTTTTCCTGAACCTTTCCCAAATATCACAGCTTTTTCAGAAATCCCATTTTGAGAATTCCCTCCCTGCTTAACTGGTATTAACTACAACTGGTATGTCTGAGAGAAAAAAACTGGGAACTTTGGGAACATTTTTCAGAAATACCAGTAGGAGGATTCCTTAAACAGAAGAGAATAAACAGCCTCAAAATGGGATTTCTGAAAAACCTGAGACATTTTCTGGAATTCTGCTGAACTCCTCCCTGGGAAAGGCAGTCATCAGTAGATGTGAATGGTCTCACTCCCCCCTATCTGAGAGATCCACTGCAGCCCTCATCCTCCACATACAACACCCGTTCTTCCAGTCACATTCTGTTAAAGGTCCCCAAAGCACACACATCCCTGGGTCGCTCCTCCTTTCAGTTCGCTGCAGCTAGGGACTGGAACGAGCCGCAACAAATGCTCAAACTGGACAGTTTTATCTCAATCTCTTCATTCAAAGACTCAATCATGGACACTCTTACTGACAGTTGTGGCTGCTTTGTGTGATGTATTGTCGTCTCTACCTTCTTGACCTTTGTGCTGTTGACTTTGCCCAATAATGTTGCTACCATGTTGTATTGTTGTGTTTCTACCATGCTGTGTTGTCATGTTTTGCTGTTATGTTGTCGTCTTAGGTCTCTTTATGTAGTGTTGTGCCTTGTGATGTGTGTTTGGTCCTATATTTATACTGTATTTTAAAAAAAAATTTATCCCAGCCCCAGTCGGAGGCCTTTTGGTAGGCCGTCCATGTAAATAAGAATTTGTTCTTAACTGACTTGCCTAGTTAAATAAAGGTTAAATACAAAATAAAATGGTAGATAACCTTTCAGTTACCCTATGATGGCGTTCCACTGGAATGACATAAGAGGGGCCTCTGGCCAGAGACCTTTCAAATCATAATGTCCTCATTATCATTAAGTAGATCTAATCCTACAGTCTTTGCCTGCCGACCACTGGAAACTGTTGTTGTGAATGTAAATACTTTTAAATTGAACTAATTAATTACACAAATCCAGCCACTTTTTCTAGCTAACTCAAACGCTTTGATTAGCATGTAGGCTAAAGATACTAGGCTTTATGAAATAAACTGGCAGATCTGGGCACAGAAGGCACAGAGACTCAGGCCTCTTCAACACAAGCTGCTAGAGGAGACACAGTAAGCACAGGGCCTATATCATAAATACAATAAGTAGAGGCAATCAACCGTGAGGCTGTAGTCTGGTACTGGGCTAGGGACCAGGGCTGGAGCACAACCATGTTGTTCTTCCACTCACCGTGAAATAAAACCCCAATAAAAAGGGTCTGAAAGAGGCCATAGTGAACTCAGCACTGGGCATAGCGCCAACCAACCTGCTCCACCACACCTGGGTTCAAACAATATTCCAAGTCTTTCCAATACTTTGAGCTTTTGCTCTAGCCTGCCTGGAGTGCCAGATGGGTAGAGTTTGCCGGTTTGGAACTATTCCATTGGTGTATGAAGCCAGGCAAGCTCAATCAACCACAGATAAAGTATTTGAAATCATTTCAAATAGTATTTGATCCCAGGTCACTCAGCAGCACAGCAGCTAACCTAACAAACTATAATATACAACAACCATGTGTCACAGATCATGAAACCTTACATAGCTGAGTTTCTGCTGCCACCGCTAGCTACCTGCCTAGCTCACCAACATTCCCCAGGTTTGAGATCACACACAACAGAAGACGTAATAAAAACGATATTTCAACTCAGGCCCCCAAGCTGTGAATAAGAAAAAGAAAGGGTTGGTTTCAGAAGTGTTCTCTTCTTCCACAATGATGGTGAAGAAGAGAACAAAGCATTCTCTTACATGTTGAGTCATGCAGATAGCATGTAGCCTAGCGGCCAGCCTTGCTGCTGAAATCACAGAGCAGGGGTAAATAACTCATTCATAACTCACTCTAATCATTTGTTCCCCCTGCAAATTGAAACAAAAAAAATGGATTGTATTTGAAAAAAACAATCATTTCATACCTATATTACATTGCGACACCATCACATATATTTTATTTGTGTGAAAACTTGGGAACAGATTTCCTAAATTAATTTTTTTTAGACTGAATTCCTTGACTATATTGTATTTGCATGCATTGTTTGGTTGTATTTGTTTCCAAGCCCTATGGAGGCTACACTTAAAATGCTTTGGTCTTTGCTGATGACTTGCAAGACTATTTATATTAAAGAAACTTCCTGGTGATAAAAAAATAAACGTACAATAAAAAGTCACAAAATAGGCTTACCTCTCCAAAGGCTCCTCGTCCAATCACCTTGAGGATCTCAAAGTCCTCCTTGTGTAGGCGCAGCTGTTTGACCATGGAGGTGAAGGGTTTGGCTGCAGGAGAGAAAGAGAGGTTAGCATTCTGGGGACTAGAAATAGTGCGTAGTGTAGGTAAATATTGTAGGCTATGCCGGTTTTCATACAAAATGTTACTTGACCTGAGAATACTCAAAGTCAAACAATTGTGCATAATCAAGATTAAATTCATAAAACTGAGAATAAAAAAAATTGCTGTATATTTAAAATGTGACAAAGCAAGTCACTAGTAGTGATATCAGGTGTCTGTCTCTCTTCCAGGCTGTCAGCCCTGTATGCTGAGGGGTTAATATTATATATAATATTACTTTTATTTCTACGTTGCACATTCTTCCACTGCAAATCTACCATTCCAGTGTTTTACTTGCTATATTGTATTTACTTTGCCACCATGGCCTTTTTTTTGCCTTTACCTCCCTTATCTCACCTCATTTGCTCACATTGTATATAGACTTGTTTCTACTGTATTATTGACTGTATGTTTGTTTTACTCCATGTGTAACTCTGTGTTGTTGTATGTGTCAAACTGCTTTGCTTTATCTTGGCCAGGTCGCAATTGTAAATGAGAACTTGTTCTCAACTTGCCTACCTGGTTAAATAAAGGTGAAATAAAAAAAAATAAAAAAATATAGGGTTAACCTATTGAGATATGGTTGATATAGGGTCAATCTATTATTTTGACTGTAGTAAATGACAGTGGTCCGGATGTACAGAGGGCAGTGATAAAATTGTCTGTTGTTACCCTCATATTTACCCTAGCACTCCGGGCGGAAATGGACCAATGTGGGTCACCGATGTGACTCACAAAGGTAAGCTGGAGCCAAAACACAAGCAGCATTTCCCTACTTTGTGGAGAAAGACCATTCATCCACTTCCTTGTTTACATTATCGATCCTCCAATAACCCTGAGGTAGACTGCCTGTTGGTTGGCTCACCAGGGTAGGAATACTGTAGGAGTTTGTAAAGTTCTATTTAACAAAATAAAGATCTATTTAATGCCTATAGGTCTAGTTGTTAGGATTTGACCTAGGCCTACAGATCTGTGAGCACTTAGCTTAGGTCAACCCTTTTGCACTTGTAAGCAGAACACCTGGTTCACATCAAATTGGAATTCATTCATTCCATCCATCCATTTGTTAGTCTTCCAGCCTGGTCCAGTTATCAAAATGCAGGCTGATCCAGAGGTCCCTGGCTCCCCTGTCAGAGGCCCTGCAAAGGTCACAGCCAGCCAGGGGAAGTCCCTTGATCTTTTCACTATCCACAGAGAACAGACCAGACCAAAACACCACCCCACAACAACCTTTACTGATAGGCTACTACTTCATTACTACAACACACAGACAGGCTACTACTTCATTACTGCAACACACAGACATGCTACTACAACACACAGACAGGCTACTACTTCATTACTACAACACACAGACAGGCTACTACTTCATTACTACAACACACAGACAGGCTACTACTTCATTACTGCAACACACAGACATGCTACTACAACACACAGACAGGCTACTACTTCATTACTACAACACACAGACAGGCTACTACTTCATTACTACAACACACAGACAGGCTACTACTTCATTACTGCAACACACAGACATGCTACTACAACACACAGACAGGCTACTACTTCATTACTACAACACACAAACGGGCTACTACTTCATTACTGCAACACACAGACATGCTACTACAACACAGACAGGCTACTACTTCATTACTACAACACACAGACAGGCTACTACTTCATTACTGCAACACACAGACAGGCTACTACTTCATTACTACAACACACAGATGGGCTACTACTTCATTACTGCAACACACAGATGGGCTACTACAACACACAGACAGGCTACTACTTCATTACTGCAACACACAGATGGGCTACTACAACACACAGACAGGCTACTGCTTCATTACTGCAACACACAGATGGGCTACTACAACACACAGACAGGCTACTACTTAATTACTGCAACACACAGACGGGCTACTACTTCATTACTGCAACACACAGACAGGCTACTACTTCATTACTACAACACACAGACAGGCTACTACTTCATTACTACAACACACAGACATGCTACTACAACACACAGACAGGCTACTACTTCATTACTGCAACACACAGATGGGCTACTACAACACACAGACAGGCTACTGCTTCATTACTGCAACACACAGATGGGCTACTACAACACACAGACAGGCTACTACTTAATTACTGCAACACACAGACGGGCTACTACTTCATTACTGCAACACACAGACAGGCTACTACTTCATTACTGCAACACACAGATGGGCTACTACAACACACAGACAGGCTACTACTTAATTACTACAACACACAGACGGGCTACGACATCATTACTACAACACACAGACGGGCTACTACTTCATTACTGCAACACACAGACAGGCTACTACTTCATTACTGCAACACACAGATGGGCTACTACAACACACAGACGGGCTACTACTTCATTACTGCAACACACAGACAGGCTACTACTTCATTACTACAACACACAGACAGGCTACTACTTCATTACTACAACACACAGACAGGCTACTACTACAACACACAGACAGGCTACTACTTCATTACTACAACACACAGACAGGCTACGATTTCATTACTGCAACACACAGATGGGCTACTACAACACGCAGACATGCTACTACAACACAGACAGGCTACTACTTCATTACTGCAACACACAGACGGGCTACTACTTCATTACTGCAACACACAGATGGGCTACTACTTCATTACTGCAACACACAGATGGGCTACTACTTCATTACTGCAACACACAGATGGGCTACTACTTCATTACTGCAACACACAGATGGGCTACTACTTCATTACTGCAACACACAGATGGGCTACTACAACACACAGATGGGCTACTACAACACACAGACAGGCTACTGCTTCATTACTGCAACACACAGATGGGCTACTACTTCATTACTGCAACACACAGACATGCTACTACAACACACAGACAGGCTACTACTTCATTACTGCAACACACAGATGGGCTACTACTTCATTACTGCAACACACAGACGGGCTACTACTTCATTTTGCTGTGTGGTATGACGAATACCGATGTCCCTTCCGTGTTTATTTGTATTGTAAGAGTGCGCGTTTTTCAACAACTGAAAGTAATTTGGGAAATTGCATTAGCAATTACTGGGTTTTCAACAAATATTTCACAAGAGTCTGACATTTTCCTTAAGTCCGGTGTCCACATTGTTGGAAGTAGAACGAGCCGACGCTTAGCTTGGCACACACTTCTCACTTTACTTGTTGCCATGACTTCACACATATTCAACCTGGCTCTGTTCAGGAAAAATATTCTCCAAACATAGGCCCCTGTGAAAAAGGGAAATACCTGCTGAAATAAAACAAACATCCAGAGAGCTCAACCTCTCCCTTATTCCCCCACTCTTCTCCCAGCCAGCCAGTTAGGCCTAGTTGGCATGGCAGGGAGACAGCCAGTCTGCCCTACCTGGCACACAGCTCTGCTATCACACTCCAATCACTGGCCGGTACAAACCACTGGCCGGTACAAACCCCTGGTATACAGAGCCTTTCATTAAGTATTTAGACTACTGGCCGGTACAAACCACTGGTATACAGTGCCCCTCATTAAGTATTCAGACCACTGGCCGGTACAAACCCCTGGTATACAGAGCCTTTCATTAAGTATTCAGACCACTGGCCGGTACAAACCCCTGGTATACAGTGCCTTTCATTAAGTATTCAGACCACTGGCCGGTACAAACCCCTGGTATACAGTGCCTTTCATTAAGTATTCAGACTACTGGCCGGTACAAACCACTGGTATACAGTGCCCCTCATTAAGTATTCAGACCACTGGCCGGTACAAACCCCTGGTATACAGTGCCTTTCATTAAGTATTCAGACCACTGGCCGGTACAAACCCCTGGTATACAGTGCCTTTCATTAAGTATTCAGACTACTGGCCGGTACAACCACTGGTATACAGTGCCCCTCATTAAGTATTCAGACCACTGGCCGGTACAAACCCCTGGTATACAGAGCCTTTCATTAAGTATTCAGACCACTGGCCGGTACAAACCCCTGGTATACAGTGCCCCTCATTAAGTATTCAGACCACTGGCCGGTACAAACCCCTGGTATACAGAGCCTTTCATTAAGTATTCAGACCACTGGCCGGTACAAACCCCTGGTATACAGTGCCTTTCATTAAGTATTCAGACCACTGGCCGGTACAAACCCCTGGTATACAGTGCCTTTCATTAAGTATTCAGACCACTGGCCGGTACAAACCCCTGGTATACAGTGCCTTTCATTAAGTATTCAGACCACTGGCCGGTACAAACCCCTGGTATACAGTGCCTTTCATTAAGTATTCAGACTACTGGCCGGTACAAACCACTGGTATACAGTGCCCCTCATTAAGTATTCAGACCACTGGCCGGTACAAACCCCTGGTATACAGTGCCTTTCATTAAGTATTCAGACCACTGGCCGGTACAAACCCCTGGTATACAGTGCCTTTCATTAAGTATTCAGACCCCTGGACTTTTCCCCAAATTGTTCCGTTACACCCTTATTCTAAAAAATGTTTTTTTTATTATTCTCAATTTACACACCATACCCCATAATGACAAGGCAACATTTTTACATTTTTGCTAATTTATTGAAAAATAAAAATATGAAGTATTCAGACCCTTTACTCAGTACTTTGTCGAAGCACCTTTGGCAGCGATTACAGCCTCGAGTCTTCTTGGGTATGATGCTACAAGCTTAGCACACTTGTATTTGGGGAGTTTCTCCCATTCTTCTCTGCAGATCCTCTCAAGCTCTGTCAGGTTAGATGAGGAGCGTCTCTGCACAGCTATTTTCAGGTCTCTCCAGAGATGTTAGATCGGGTTCAAGTCCAGACTCTGGCTGGGCCAGTCAAGGACATTCAAAGACTTGTCCCGAAGCCACTCCTGTATTGTCCTGGCTGTGTGCTTAGGTTTGTTGTCCTGTTGGAAGGTGAACCTTCACCACAGTCTGAGGTCCTTAGCACTCTGGAAAAGGTTTTCATCAAGGACCTCTCTGTACTTTGCTCCGTTCATCTTTGCCTTCATCCTAACTAGTCTCCCAGTACCTGCTGCTGAAAAACAACCCCACAGCATGATGCTGCCACCACCATGCTTCACCATAGGGATGGTGCCAGGGTTCCTAGCCTAGACGTGGGTTCCTAGCCTAGACGTGATGCTCGGCATTCAGGCCAAAGAGTTCAATCTTGGTTTTGTCAGACCAGAGATTCTTGTTTCTCATGGTCTGAGAGTTTTTAGGTGCCTTTTGAAAAATTCCAAGCGGCCTGTCACGTGCGTTTTACTGAGCAGAGGCTTCCGTCTGGTCAGTCTACCATAAAGGCCTAATTGGTGGAGTGCTGCAGAGATGGTTGTCCTTCTGGAAGGTTCTCCCACCTCCACAGAGCTCTGTCAGAGTGATCGGGTTCTTGGTCACCTCCCTGACCAAGACCCTTCTCCCCTGATTGCTCAGTTTGGCTGGGTGGCTAGCTCTAGGAAGAGTCTTGGTGGTTCCAATCTTCTTCCATTTAAGAATGATGGAGGCCACTGTGTTCTTGGGAACCTTCAATGCTGTATAATTGTTTTGGTACCCTTCCCCAGATCTGTGCCTCGACACAATCCTGTCTCGGAGCTCTATGGACAATTCCTTCGACCTCATGGCTTCGATTTTGCCCTGACATGCACTGCCAACTGTGGGACCTTATATAGAGAGGTGTGTGCCTTTCCAAATCATGTCCAATCAATTGAATTTACCACAGATGGACTCCAACCAAGTCACAGAAACATCTCAAGGATGATCAATGGAAACAGGATGCACCTGAGCTCAACTTCAAGTCTCATAGCAAAGGGTCTGAATACTTTAAATAAGGTATTATTGTTTTTAATACATTTATAAAAACCTGTTTTTGCTTTGTAATTATGGGGTACTGTGTGTAGATTGCTGAGGAAATTGTTTTATGTATTCAATTTTAGAATAAGGCTGTAACATAACAAAATATGGAAAAAAGTCAAGAGGTCTGAATACTTTCTGAAGGCCCTGTATATAAACACTGTACCTGATAAAGTCATGAAATTGAAGACAACTGCCCATAGATCAGCTTCTAATATGTAGGTCATCAGACTTGCTTCAACTGACCCCAGTCTGCTACCATGTGTAGGGGCTACTAAGAGAGAGGGGTAGGGGAGGAGAGTACCGGAGTAGAGTAGGGGAGACACTTACTGCAGTTCACTGATGAGTGGGTAAGTGAGGCAAACATTGGCAAAACCACCAAGATGATGAGAAAGTCTATCGGAAAACCCAGAAAACTAGCCAGGCCACTACCACTACAAAGGGCCTGAAGAGAGACTGTAGCCCAACTCCCTTTCCTTAAAGCTGACATGCACAGTTGTGCCCGTAGTTAAAGGGTGTCTCACTAGGAGTGTACAGAGCAAATGCCAGCCCAGGACTGACGATATCAGTTACTGCCTAAGAAATAAATAACAGCAGTCAATTTCCACAGAAGGAGCCTAGCATACATTCTGGTGCAGAGAGGTTTATTACAAAGGCAAGCCCACAGCCGCCTTGCGAGAGTGTTAATCAGTCTGATTTATAAATGGAAACCATTTGTGTGGATGTAGTGAACTTGAACACAAGATTAGTTACTAGGCCTAGACACATGGTCTCATACACAGAAACACACACACACAAACACACAGAAACGCACACACAGAAACGCACACACAGAAACGCACACACACACAAACACACACAAACACAAACACACACAAACACACACAAACACACACAAACACACACAAACACACACAAACACACACAAACACACAGCCCCAGTCTCGCTCAGATTTACCCAACGATCATGTGCCGATTTGTTCTAGAGTGAAGAAATGTACATCACACCCTTTTTACTCCGAGCTTCAGACAAAGGTCTTCCAGTTCTACATCTTTATCTCCACTATCAAAATATACAGGTCGGCCAAACATAGCAACAGTTGCTATGTCAAGGTGTGGCACACGTCATTTTGTAGTGCTTTAAACGTGACTATCCAACCAAACCGTGACTTTGTCTGGAGGGCTTTTCTTTGATGGTTTTGCGAGAGCTTTGCAACGGAGTTCACTGTTACTAGAGCGAGACTGACAATGTCACTAATATGAGTGTTCCGGTGGTCAGAAACACATGATTTGTGAGTGACTGTATGCAGAACAACTGGAAAAACATGAGTGGGTCCTACTAATCCACAGACGGACTGGTTTAGCCCAGATGCTGCTCCTCAGACAGATCCAGGTCCATTAGAAGAAGTTTATTATCCAGACACTACGATTCAGCGGAATGAAAATATTATACTTCTGTAGAGCATAAGACAAGTGTGTTCATTCACCTAATGTCATGGTCAATATGGTAACCGGGCGTCACCGTAGCGTTCTGTGCTTTCAATACTGTGTGTTTAGGCCTAGGCCTGCGTGCGTAAGCAGGTGTGCGTGTTCTTTTGAACAAGTCCCTCTCCATGTGTGCTGGCCTGCATACATGTGCCAATGTAAATTTGCTCTACCCTCTCTGTACTTGAAACAGAAACAAGTACAGGAGAGAGAGAAGATCCTACATCCATTACAGAGAGGGGGAACATCTGGAAGCCATGAGAGGGATTATTTATGGCCAGTGAGGTAACAACAAAAGAATGCTGTATCCAGGAGAGAGACACAGACACCTTGTATTGTTACACTAGGTCAGGCCTGGGAATGGGTTTTCACAGCACTATTGGAAGTATATTCCTCAAGTTAGACCATTTCCCCTGCATGGCCAGGTGACCAGAGTTGTTTAGCAATGATATTATTTAGGAGTTTTTCCTGACTACATGACCTGACTGGGAAAGAATGGCCTTCTGCTTCCCTCCTCCTCCATTGTATACAAAATCTATTGGGTGATAGTTGTAGCCTTTCACTAGTCACCTAATAAGGGATCTGTGTCCAGACTGCTACCTTTCCCCTCAAACTCAAAATGACTGTATGACCTCAGGACTTGACGGCGTCAGCAGTATCTAACATTTATAATAAAGCTGCCTTCTCAGTCTCTATTGAATAGGAGACTCTCCATTTCAACTGGACTTCCTCGTTAAATAAATTATCAAATTAGGCTACAAATTTAGCAAGGGAAACCGCTGCACAGTCAGTGGTGCCGTCGTCCGGGGAAACCGCTGCACAGTCAGTGGTGCCGTCGTCCGGGGAAACCGCTGCACAGTCAGTGGTGCCGTCGTCCGGGGAAACCGCTGCACAGTCAGTGGTGCCGTCGTCCGGGGAAACCGCTACACAGTCAGTGGTGCCGTCGTCCGGGGAAACCGCTGCACAGTCAGTGGTGCCGTCGTCCGGGGAAACCGCTGCACAGTCAGTGGTGCCGTCGTCCGGGGAAACCGCTGCACAGTCAGTGGTGCCGTCGTCCGGGGAAACCGCTGCAGTCAGTGGTGCCGTCGTCCGGGGAAACCGCTGCACAGTCATTGGTGCCGTCGTCCGGGGAAACCGCTGCACAGTCAGTGGTGCCGTCGTCCGGGGAAACCGCTACACAGTCAGTGGTGCCGTCGTCCGGGGAAACCGCTGCACAGTCAGTGGTGCCGTCGTCCGGGGAAACCGCTGCACAGTCAGTGGTAACGTGTACTACCCAAGCTGCTTCTAACGAGAGGGACCCAAGCAGCTTCTAACGAGAGGGACCCAAGCAGCTTCTAACGAGAGGGACCCAAGCAGCTTCTAACGAGAGGGACCCAAGCAGCTTCTAACGAGAGGGACCCAAGCTGCTTCTAACGAGAGGGACCCAAGCAGCTTCTAACGAGAGGGACCCAAGCAGCTTCTAACGAGAGGGACCCAAGCAGCTTCTAACGAGAGGGACCCAAGCAGCTTCTAACGAGAGGGACCCAAGCGGCTTCTAACGAGAGGGACCCAAGAGGCTTCTAACGAGAGGGACCCAAGCGGCTTCTAACGAGAGGGACCCAAGCAGCTTCTAACGAGAGGGACCCAAGCAGCTTCTAATGAGAGGGACCCAAGCGTCAACCATGAAACATTAAGGAAAACGCTGCACACTGCTGTTCATGCACCTAGGTGATTTTCTACAGCGTTTCAACCCTCAGGTCTTCATCAGGCATCCATATCCCAGATGGGGTTGGAAGATCCTATATATAGGGGTAGTGCTCAGTGACATCACTTCCTGAAACAGTAGGTCAAAATATATACGGTTGTCAACCATCCAGGTAACCTTTTAGCCATTACGTCACAAATAGCTGTAAAACATCCTGTAAATGACCCAAATTACAGGTGGAAATGTACCCCTTCAAGTCTCAGTCTCCATGTCTCCACTGATGTGAATAAGCCAAGGGGACTTCAATAGAATCCAAAGCATGTATTTTGTCATGTTTGGTATACCTGCCATATGTCAGCCCATCATCGAAAGGAGGGTGCAGCCATTAAATCATTAACAAGTACCTAAATACATAAATAAACATGTCTGGAATCCTGGGAATCACTTACATAGTACGTAAACATGCATCGGAGCAATAAATTGACTTTATTGCTGCACTGCACACCAGTGACACCAGAGTTCCAAGAGCTATGTCGTCCCCCGTCCCCCGTCCCCCCCCAAGCCCTCCAAAGTACTAGGAGACCAGGGCATGAAATGAGCAGTGTCCCAAATGGTACCCTTTAAAGTGCACTACTTTTGACCACACATTTACGCAAAAACTCCAGTAAGTCGATTTTCTCATATTGTTCACATTGTCCGGTGTGTAGCAGGGACGAAGGCGTAGTCCGAACCGTTTTGGAAACGGAACAGGCTGTGCCTCACTTTCGCTGTGGTTAACATACAAACAGGATACTTCAAATATGACGAAAGCTGAGGAGAGGCGGGTGGGGACGAGACAAACTGATTAGATCGGCGTTGGGTCATGACTACTGTAAGGCTACGCATCAAGCAAAATGCCAGGATGATGAGAACATCGAATTACTGGAGTTTCTGTTTTGGCGTAATGTGAAACACATGCCACCTCAGCTCAACATGAACTGTCTGGCAGAGTTCAGCCTAGATTGACAGATACACTGTTTAGTTACACAATTGTATCATTTGGAGGCTACACAAACCCTTTGGGCATAATAATTTAATGTAGACTAAGCACTAAACATGGTCAGGAATGCCTCCCTGCTGGTGTCAGAAGTGGGATCCTACCTACTGCCACACCAATGCATAGTCACTTTAATAACTACCTATATGGATATATTACCTCAACTAACCGGTGCCCCCGCACATCGACTCTGTACCGGTACCCCATGTATAGTCTTGCGATTGTTATTTTACTGCTGCTCTTTAATTACTTATTACTTTTATTTCTTATCCTTATCCATATATTTTTTTTAACTGCATTGTTGGTTAGAGGCTCGTAAATAAGCATTTCACTGTTGTATTCGGCACGTGACTAATAGAATTTGATTTGATCGTCTGTCATTACAAACCCCACTGAACACAGCTAACTTACTTTATCGTGTTATTATTTTTGTTCTACCTTGTCATTTTTACTATTACATTGTTGTTGATTACTTCATTGTTGGGGTTAGAGCTGGCAAGAAAGACATTTCACTGTAGTTAACATTAAAACTTGAAACTTAACAGAGAGATTAGTTTAGAGGGGACTTAACCACCTAGGGGGACTTCTTGAGACATGTGGACCATGCAGGAGGGTGGGAGAGAGATACAGCTGTGAGGGAATCTGCTGCTTTTACTGATAGTAGAACACAAGTGCCCATTTCTCAAATGAAGGAACACATGAGTTTACTGGTCTCTATGAGTCCTCCAAGGCCAGAACCGGGGCCTACATATCAGATTGCTCTGGGAGGTGATGAAGGGGGTTCCTCAGTCCCAGTCCTTATAACATGCCCCATGATGGAATTAATTGGATAGGACACAATAAGGCCAACAGCTGACCTTCAAAGACGTATCACTGTCAGAAAATATTGTCAGTTGATTGCGCTGCCAAAACACATGTAGGCTATATTGACTTTTATATGGAGTACCTAACATCGCTTTCAAGGTGTGAATCAACTACTGTAACCTTGAGAAGTAGGCGAGATGACTCTCCCTCCCCAATTAATTACCTAAATGACCTGAAACACAGAGGAAGGCTAGCCTAGCACACCCTGCCTACTACACCCTGCCCGCTGCCTACTACACCCTGCCCGCTACCTACTACACCCTGCCCGCTGCCTACTACACCCTGCCCGCTGCCTACTACACCCTGCCCACTACACCCTGCCCACTACACCCTGCCCGCTGCCTACTACACCCTGCCCGCTGCCTACTACACCCTGCCCGCTGCCTACTACACCCTGCCCACTACACCCTGGACACTGCCTACTACACCCTGCCCACTACACCCTGCCCGCTGCCTACTACACCCTGCCCGCTGCCTACTGTAGCCCTCGAGAAGTGTGCAGGTTATCCACCTCGGCTTAAATGGGGTCTGCTGAACTTCTTACTTTGGCCTTTTCCGGTCATTAAGAAACGCAGCCGAGAGTACTTAGCACCTCTGAATGTAACTTGTGAAACTAGTGCGCACCGATTTTACATGTAGAACCGTGTGAAATGCGATGTGCAAGTGCCTCAACACTGAGCTAACCTCTATACTGACTACATCCTCACATCAGAACACCAAGCACTACACTACAGGCTAATAACAGGATGTGCTGGTTCCACAATCATGACCTAACCCAGGGAGTATTGGAAGGAAGTATTACATAGTACTGACCTGCAAGCTGTCTTCTGTTACTGATAGGAAGAAAGGGTTTTAGACCAGACAGTGTTTAAGGACAGTGACATGACAGATGTAGGCTAGGCCTTTCTCTTGGGCCAAGTGTGCATTTTCAGTTATCCATTGCAGGTGCCTTAGGTTCCGAACAAGAATACAATGTGTCCAAGAGGTGCCGTGTAGTTGAAACTCTGAAGAATCCTACAACATTACCACGTTCTGCCCACAAGAATAAACGAGGGGGACAAAAACCTATATATACACTCCTCTGCAGTCCTTCGGTTCACAGCATAGCAGACACTTTCTAGGCCACAACCAATCCCTATGGCAGAGAACACTACTAATTATATCTCTCTGAGGGAACTACGGTGTCAATTATGAAACTTGTAACCATAAGCAGCAAGCATCCCCGAAAATATGCATCTGGCTACAGCTCGTACGGGTCTCAACGTGCACCTCGCTCAGAAGGAAGACAAAAGACAAATGTAACTACTCATAAATTAATTATATTTCAAAGAGAAGATATTTCAAAATTGCTTGTATTAGATGAGTGCCCGAGGTAAAGAAGTCTTTTGACTGCAGTCAGTGGTTGTAACCAGGTTGGTTTGAAGGTCAGGGGTTGTTCGGTTCTTGTTTCTGACATAATAACATAATCAAATGACTGAGTAACAAGCCAATCTGTGATGTACGCCAACAGTATGTGAGCCATCCACAACAACACCCTGCCCATTCCTCCTATTCTCCTGAGGACAGGACAGACATGTTTATGTAGTTGTGGTCCTAACAGGAGGACAAAATCAGATTGTCATAAATAGGCAAATCTTTTTTCACAGCACAGTGACTGACATCACAAAGGAAGTGGTTTGTCAGGGTATAACTTACCATACTATAACTTATTACCAAACTATAACCAGGATATAACCTATTACCATACTATAACCAGGTTATAACTTATTACCATACTATAACCAGGATATAACTTATTACCATACTATAACCAGGTTATAACTTATTACCATACTATAACCAGGTTATAACTTATTACCATACTATAACTTATTACCATACTATATCTTATTACCATACTATAGCCAGGATATAACCTATTACCATACTATAGCCAGGTTATAACTTATTACCATACTATAGCCAGGTTATAACCTATTACCATACTATAGCCAGGTTATAACCTATTACCATACTATAGCCAGGATATAACCTATTACCATACTATAGCCAGGTTATAACCTATTACCATACTATAACCTATTACCATACTATAACTTATTACCATACTATAGCCAGGATATAACTTATTACCATACTATAGCCAGGTTATAACCTATTACCATACTATAGCCAGGTTATAACTTATTACCATACTATAGCCAGGTTATAACTTATTACCATACTATAGCCAGGTTATAACCTATTACCATACTATAGCCAGGATATAACCTATTACCATACTATAGCCAGGATATAACCTATTACCATACTATAACCAGGTTATAACCTATTACCATACTATAACCAGGTTATAACCTATTACCATACTATAACCAGGTTATAACCTATTACCATACTATAACCAGGTTATAACCTATTACCATACTATAACCAGGTTATAACCTATTACCATACTATAACCAGGTTATAACCTATTACCATACTATAACCAGGTTATAACTTATTACCATACTATAACCAGGTTATAACTTATTACCATACTATAACCAGGATATTGGAGGTGTTATTGTTGCCACTTTAGTCTGTGCTTTAATGGCAAAATGCTACCAACAGTTCTCTGTACTTTTAGTAAATTTATTGCCCGGCTAAATTGTAGCGCTTTTTGAATAGCATTACAGGCCCCATACCTGGCTCACTATATCAGACAGGCTTATCGAGGACCACCTAGGAGGCACACATTTACACACACCTGGACCACGTATTTATTTTATACATAAGGATATTATTCACCAATCTAGCTGGAGGGTCTAAATTAAAAACAGGCATACGGACGGTAATTATCATTAAGATACCTAAGCATTTAACAGGAATTCAACAATACCATTTTTTAAGTGTGAAGTGATTTTCTAATCTGTAGCCAGAAGGAACACGGGACTATTTTTATTTAACTAAGCAAGTCAGTTGAGAACAAATTCTTATTACAAATGACGGCCTACCAAAAGGCCCCTTGCAGGGACGGGTCTAGGATGAAAAACAAAAATATAGAGAGACGCACACACAACATAGAGAGAGACTTAAAATGTGTGAGACTATAAATGGGGTGTGTGTATGCGCATGTTATGGGAGTATTAAAGAGCAACTTCCCCTAAAACTAGGGATGTGAAATGGAGGGGAAAAAACGTAATGTTTACACTGCAGTTTTTTTTCTCGTATTTCCGCTAAAACGATATTTCAATACGAATCCACAATGCAGCTGCACTGCTGCCAGCAATGATGTTGGTCTCATGGCGCGTCCCTTTCAGATGGTCAAGCATTGCACCTGTACTACCATTACTGTACCTCATTTCCAAGTTGCAAAGTTAGCATTTTTTATTCATTTACAGTGCATTCAGAAAGTATTCAGACCCCTTGCCTTTTTCCACATTTTGTTACATTACAGCCTTATTCTAAAATTGATTTAATTTTTCTCCTCATCAATCTACACACAAAACAGGTTTAGAAGTTTTTGCAAATGTATTAAATAGAAATAAATAGAAATATCACATTTACACAATTATTCAGACCCTTTACTTTGTTGAAGCACCTTTGGCAGTGATTACAGCCTTAAGTCTTCTTGGGTATGAAGCTACAAGCTTGGCACACCTGTATTTGGGGAGTTTCTGCCATTCTTCTCTGCAGATTCTCAAACTCTGTCAGGTTGGATGGGGAGTGTTGCTGCAAAGCTATTTTCAGGTCTCTCCAGAGTTGTTTGATCGGATTCAAGAACGGACTCTGGCTGGGCCACTCTCAGACATTGAGACTTGTCCCAAAGCCACTCCTGCATTGTCAAGGCTGTGTGCTTAGGGTCGTCCTGTTGGAAGGTAAACCTTCGCTCCAGTCTGAGGTCCCGAGCGAGCTCTGTGGAGCAGGTTTTCATCAAGGATCTCTGTACTTTGCTCCGTTCATGGTTCTCAATGTAGTCTCCCAGTCCCTGCCGCTGAAAAACATCCCTACAGCATGATGCTGCCACCACCATACTTCCCCTAAGGGATGGTGCCAGGTTTCCTACAGACATGAAGTTTGGCATTCAGGCCAAAGAGATCAATCTTGGTTTCATCAGACCAGAGAATCTTGTTTCTCAAGGTCTGAGAGTTCTTTAGGTACCTTTTGGCAAACTCCAAACGGGCTGTCATGTGCCTTTTACTGAGGAGTGACTCTACCATAAAGGCCTGATTGGTGGAGGGCTGCAGATGATTGTCCTTCTGAAAGGTTCTCTAATCTCCACAGAAGGCCTCAGGAGCTCTGTCAGAGTGACCATCGGGTTCTTGGTCACCTCCCTGACCAAGGACCTTCTACCCCAATTGCTCAATTTGGCCGGGCGGCCAGCTCTAGGAAGAGTCTTCGTGGTTCCAATGGAGGCCACTATGTTCTTGGGGACCTTCAATGCTGCAGACATTTTTTGGTACCCTATCCCAGATCTGTGCCTCGACACACTGCTGTCTTAACGCTCTACGGACAATTCCTTCGACCTCATGGCTTGGTTTTTGCTCTGACATGCACTGCCAACTGTGGGGCCTTACATAGACAGGAGTGTGAATTTCCAAATCATGTCCAATCAATTGAATTTACCACAGGTGGACTCCAATCAAGTCGTAGAAACATCAAGGATGATCAATGGAAACAGGATGCACCGGAGCTCAATTTTAAGTCTGATAGCAAAGGGTCTGAATACTTAAATAAATTGTGTTTTTTATTTTTAATACATTTGCAAAAATGTCTAAAAACCTTTTTTATTATGGGGTGTTGTGTGTAGATTGATGAGTAAAAACATTGATTTAATACATTTTAGAATAAGGCTCCAATCTAACAAATGTTTGAAAAAGTTGAGTGGTCTGAATACTTTCGCTTTGCGTGGCTGCTGCCCCGGGCGGGCAGAGACCTCTCCTTAGGAGGATGGAATGGACCAATGGAATGGTCAAAAATGAGTAAACCCCTCCCACCCAGGGCACCGGGTTGCACAAAATGAACTCGCCCACTGGAACAGCTTCCCCAAAGAGTATTTGAGGTAGATTTGTACATAAAGGTAAAGTGACTAAGCATCAGGATAGACAAGAATAACAGTAATAATAAAGAACAGAGCAGCAGCATATGATGAGTGTGAAAGTGTGTGTGTGTGTGTGTGTGTGTGCGTCGTCTCGGCATGCGTGCGCATGTGTACAGTACCTTCAGAAAGTATTCATACCTCTTGGCATTTTCCACATTTTGTTGTGATACAGCCGGAATTTAAAATGGATTAAATAAAGATTTTTTTTGTAAATGGCCTACACACAATACCCTTTAATGTCAAAGAGAAATTCTGTTGTAGAATGTTTACAAATTAATAAAAAATGAAAAGCTGAAATGTCTTGGGTCAATAAGTATTCAACTCCTTTGTTATGGCAATGTTATGGCAAACAAATCTATGGCAAGACCTAGCAATGATCAACAACCAATTTGACAGACCTTGAAGAATTTTGAAAAGATTCACTTTTTTGGGAGAGGGGGCAGCATAGAAGCTGTCTCGTAGCCGGTTGGGTTGGTCCGAGAGCTGATACTATGATACTGTGATGTAAGTAGCTAAATACATAGCCCCTCCCTAACAAGTAATGTGAGAGGAAGACATAGCTAACGTTGCACCTGAAGACAGGTTTGATCCCTGCTAGCTAATGCATAATCAAAAACTTTTATTTATTTTTTTAACCCCTTTTCTCCCCCAATTTCGTGGTATCCAATTGGTAGTTACAGTCTTGTCTCATCGCTGCAACTCCCGTACGAACTCTGTGCCTTAGACAGCTGTGCAACTTGGGAGGCCCGTGAGTTTCTGTGTGTGTTTGTGTCTTGTATGTAGTAAGGAGGTGCCCCTCATCCATGGTGTCGCAATGGACTACTCCTGGGCCAGGGTGAGTAGAGGGCTTCAACTGTTACACTTGAAAGTAAATATATGTACACTGAACAAAAACATCAATGCAACATGTAAAGTGTTGGTCCCATGTTTCATGAGCTGACAAAAGATGTCAGAAATGTTCCACAAAAAGTTTATTTCTCTAAAATGTTGGGCACATTTTTTGACATCCCTGGTAGTCAGCATTTCTCCTTTGGCAAAATAATCTATGCACCTGACAGGTGTGGCATATCACGAAGCTGATAAAAACAGCATGATAATTACACAGGTGCAGCTTGTGCTGGGGACAATAAAGGCCACTCTAAAATGTGCAGTTGTGTCACATAACACAATACTACAGATGTCTCAAGTTGAGGGAGCGTGTAATTGTCATGCTGACTGCAGGAATGTCCACTAGTGCCGTTGCCAGAGAATTTAATGTTCATTTTAGAGAATTTGGCAGTACGTCCACCCGGCCTCACAACCGCAGACCATGTGTATGGCATTGTGTGGGCGAGCGGTTTGCTGATGTAAATGTTGTGAACAGAGTTCCCCATGGTGGCAGTGGGGTTATGGTATGGCTAGGCATAAGCTATGGACAACAAACACAATTGCATTTTAACGATGGAAACTTGAATGCACAGATCTACTGTGATGAGATCCTGTGGCCCATTGTCATGCCATTCATCCTCTCCTATCACCTCATGTTTCAGCATGATAAAGCACAGCCCCATGTTGCAAGGATCTGTACACAATTTCTGGAAGCTGAAAATGTCCCAATTCTTCTATGGCCTGTACACTCACCAGACATGTCACCCACTGAGCATGTTTGGGATGCTCTGGATCAACGTGTACGACAGCGTGTTACGGCTCCCTCCAATACTTTGCACTGTCATTGAAGAGGAGTGGGACAATATTCCACAGGCCACAATCCACAGCTTGATCAACTATGTAAAGGAGATGTGTCGCCCTGCATAAGGCAAATGGTGGTCACACACCAGATACTGACTGAATATCTGAACCACGCCCATACTATTTTTTTAAGGTATCTGTGACCAACATATGCATATCTGTATTCCCAGTCATGTGAAATACATAGATTAGGACCTAATGAATTTATTTCAATTGGACTGATTTACTTATATGAACTGTAACTCCTTGAAATGGTTGAATCTTTGAAATTGTTGCATTCATATTTTTGTTCAGTATAGATAATGTAAACACTTTTTTTAGAATATCTATATAAGTTTACATATTGCATTCTTCTCATATTATTCTGTAGGCTACTTAGTATGAGAAGAGTGCAATCCTCCTGCATCTCACATCTGCCTGTAGATATTGAACTCCGCCTGCTGGACCCGTGGGTTGAGTAAAACTCAGTCATATCCAGGATGGAGTGTCATGTACTCCACCGCTCCTGCCACCTGACTGCACATGTCTATAACCTGTAATATATTACATACATGGAAGGGACTTCATCACCCACTGTAGACTTGACCCACCGGATGCTAAGCTACAGGACTGTTTCGCTACATACTGGAATGTGTTCCTGGATTCATCCGATGGCATTGAGGAGTTTACCACATCAGCCACCAGCTTCATTAATAAGTGCATTGTCAATGTAATACCCACAGTGAGAGTACGGCAACATCCGTACTGAGCTAACGGCTAGGAGCAGTACACTAATCCGGAAGAAATCCCGCAAAGCGGCAATACAGTACTGAGGTTGAATCCTACTAAACCGGCTCGGACGCTCGTCGGATGTGGCAGGGTTTACAAACTATCACAGATTACAAAGGGAAACCCAGCCGAGAGGTGCCCCAGTGACACAAGCCTACCAAACCAGCTAAATGCCTTCTATGCTTGCTTCAAGGTAAGAAACACTGAACCGTGCGTGAGCGCACCTGATATTCCAAATGACTGTGATCGCGCTCTCCAAAGCCGATGTAAGACCTGTAAACAGGTTAACATTCACAAGGATTACCAGGACGTGTACTCAGAGCATGCGCTGAGTGTCTTCAATGACATTTTCTACCTCTCCCTAACCCAGTCTGTAGTACCTACAAGCAGACCACCATAGTCCCTGTGCCCTCACGTCTGTAGCTATGAAATGCTGGTCATGGCTCACATCAACACCATTATCCCAGAAACCTTGGACCCACTTCAATTCGCATTCCGCCCAAACAGATCCACAGATGACACAATCTCTATTGCACACCACACTGCCCTTTCCCACCTTGACAAAAGGAACACCTACATGAGAATGCTGTTCATCGACTTCAGATCATGGACTACAGGAAAATGAGGGCAGAACACTCCTCCATTCACAACAACAGGGCTGTAGTGGAGCAGATCGAGAGCTTCAAGTTCCTCAATGTCCACATGTTAAGGCCCAGTACAGTACTGGGGCTGAACTCCCTGCCACCCAGGACCTCTATACCAGACGGTACTCACACATACTGACACACACAATCCAACACACTGGACCCTACCCACATACTCACACACACACTTACACACTTACACTGACACTCCAACACACACACACAGGTACACCATCACCACACACATCACATACACTGCTGCTACCGTCTATTATCTATCCTGTTGTCTAGTCACTTTACCCCTACCTACAGTATACTGCTGCTACTGTCTATTATCTATCCTGTTACCTAGTCACTTTACCCCTACCTACAGTATACTGTTGTTACTGTCTATTATCTATCCTGTTGTCTAGTCGCTTTACCCCTACCTACAGTATACTGCTGCTACTGTCTATTATCTATCCTGTTACCTAGTCACTTTACCCCTACCTACAGTATACTGTTGTTACTGTCTATTATCTATCCTGTTGTCTAGTCGCTTTACCCCTACCTACAGTATACTGCTGTTACTGTCTATTATCTATCCTGTTGTCTAGTCACTTTACCCCTACCTACAGTATACTGCTGTTACTGTCTATCTATCCTGTTGTCTAGTCACTTTACCCCTACCTACAGTATACTGCTGTTACTGTCTATTATCTATCCTGTTGTCTAGTCGCTTTACCCCTACCTACAGTATACTGCTGTTACTGTCTATTATATATCCTGTTACCTAGTCACTTTACCCCTACCTACAGTATACTGCTGTTACTGTCTATCTATCCTGTTACCTAGTCACTTTACCCCTACCTACAGTATACTGTTGTTACTGTCTATCTATCCTGTTGTCTAGTCGCTTTACCCCTACCTACAGTATACTGCTGCTACCGTCTATTATCTATCCTGTTGTCTAGTCACTTTACCCCTACCTACAGTATACTGCTGTTACTGTCTATTATCTATCCTGTTGTCTAGTCACTTTACCCCTACCTACAGTATACTGCTGTTACTGTCTATTATATATCCTGTTGTCTAGTCACTTTACCCCTACCTACAGTATACTGCTGTTACTGTCTATTATCTATCCTGTTACCTAGTCACTTTACCCCTACCTACAGTATACTGCTGTTACTGTCTATTATATATCCTGTTGTCTAGTCACTTTACCCCTACCTACAGTATACTGCTGTTACTGTCTATTATCTATCCTGTTACCTAGTCACTTTACCCCTACCTACAGTATACTGCTGTTACTGTCTATTATCTATCCTGTTGTCTAGTCACTTTACCCCTACCTACAGTATACTGCTGTTACTGTCTATTATCTATCCTGTTGCCTAGTCACTTTACCCCTATCTACAGTACACTGCTGCTACTGTCTATTATCTATCCTGTTGTCTAGTCACTTTACCCCTACCTACAGTATACTGCTGTTACTGTCTATTATCTATCCTGTTGTCTAGTCACTTTACCCCTACCTACAGTATACTGCTGTTACTGTCTATTATCTATCCTGTTGCCTAGTCACTTTACCCCTATCTACAGTACACTGCTGCTACTGTCTATTATCTATCCTGTTGTCTAGTCACTTTACCCCTACCTACAGCATACTGCTGTTACTGTCTATTATCTATCCTGTTGCCTAGTCACTTTACCCCTACCTACAGTACACTGCTGCTACCGTCTATTATCTATCCTGTTGTCTAGTCACTTTACCCCTACCTACAGTATACTGCTGTTACTGTCTATTATATATCCTGTTGTCTAGTCACTTTACTATATGTACATACTAGAGGTCGACCGATTAATCGGAATGGCTGATTAATTAGGGCCGATTTCAACTTTTCATAACAATTGGTAATCGTCATTTTTGGACACCGATTGTAGCGGGGTTTTTTTAACCTTTATTTTACTAGGCAAGTCAGTTAAGAAAACATTCTTATTTTCAATGATGGCCTAGGAACAGTGGGTTAACTGCCTTGTTCAGAGGCAGAACGACAGATTTTTACCTTGTCAGCTTGGGGATTCGATCTTGCAACCTTCTGGTTACTAGTCCAACGCTCTAACCACCAGCCTTACATTGTACTCCACGAGGCGCCTGCATGGCAGGCTGACTACCTGCTACACGAATGCAGCAAGGTAAGTTGCTAGCTAGCATTAAACTTATCTTATAAAAAACAAATCAATCTTAACATAATCACTAGTTAACTACACATGGTTGATGATATTACTAGTTTATCTAGCGTGTTCTGCGTTGCACATAATCGATGCAGTGCCTGTTAATTTCTCATCGAATCACAGCCTACTTCTCCAAACGGGTGATGATTTAACAACCGCATTCGCGAAAAAAAAAGCACTGTCGTTGCACCAATGTACCTAACCATAAACATCAATGCCTTTCTTAAATCAATACACAAGTATATAATTTTAAACCTGCATATTTAGTCAATATTGCCTGATAACTTGACTTTCTTTTAACTAGGGAAATTGTGTCACTTCTCTTGCGTTCTGTGCAAGCAGTCAGGAAATATATGCAGCAGTTTGGGCTGCCTGGCTCGTTGTGAACGGTGTGAAGACCATTTATTCCTAACAAAGATCGTAATTAATTTGCCAGAATTGTAGATAATTATGACATAACATTGAAGGTTGTACAATGTAAGCGCAATATTTAGACTTGGGGATGCCACCCGTTAGATAAAATACGGAACGGTTCCGTATTTCACTGAAAGAATAAACGTCTTGTTTTCGAGATGATAGTTTCCGGATTTGACCATATTAATGACCTAAGGCTAATATTTCTGTGTGTTATTATGCTATAATTAAGTCTATGATTTGATAGAGCAGTGACTGACTGAGCGGTGGTAGGCAGCAGCAGGCTCGTTAGCATTCATTCAAACGGCACTTTCCTGCATTTGCCAGCAGCTCTTCGCTGTGTTTCAAGCATTGAGCTGTTTATGACTTCAAGTCTATCAACTCCCGAGATTAGGCTGGTGTTACCGATGTGAAATGGCTAGCTAGTTAGTGGGGTGTGCGCTAATAGCGTTTCAATCGGTGACGGCACTCGCTCCGAGACCTTGAAGTAGTTGTTGCCCTTGCTCTGCAAGGGCCGAGGCATTTGTGGAGCAATGGAAACGATGCTTCGACGGTGGCTGTTTTCGATGTGTTCCTGGTTCGAGGCGAGGAGAGGGACGGAAGCTATACTGTTACACTGGCAATACTAAAGTGCCTATAAGAACATCCAATAGTCAAAGGTTAATGAAATACAAATCGTATAGAGAGAAATAGTCCTATAATCCCTATAATAACTACAACCTAAAACCTCTTACCTGGGAATATTGAAGACTCCTGTTAAAAGGAACCACCAGCTTTCATATGTTCTCATGTTCTGAGCAAGGAACTTAAACGTTAGATTTTTTTTACATGGCACATATTGCACTTTTACTTTCTTCTCCAACACTTTGTTTTTGCATTATTTAAACCAGATTTAACGTTTCATGTTTTTTGAGGCTAAATTGATTTTATTGATGTATTATATTAACTTAAAATAAAAGTGTTCATTCAGTATTGTTGTAATTGTCATTATTACAAGTAAATAAATAAATGTAAAAAATATATATATTTTTGTGTTAGTTATTGTTTTTTTTATTTTATTATTATTTTTATAATTATTATTATGATTTTTATTTTATTTTTTATTATTTGTTTTATTTTTTTATTTTTTTTTTAAATCGGCCAAATAATCGGTATCAGCTTTTTTGGGTCCTCCAATAATCGGCATCGGCGTTGAAAAATCATAATCGGTCGACCTCTAGTACATATCTACCTCAATTTCTTAGTACCCCTGCACATCGACTCGGTAAACTAATTTATATATATTTAACTTTAACCTGGTTAAATAAAAGGTTAAATAAAATATAGCCAAGCTATCATTGCTCATTGTATATTTATTGTATTTGTGTGTGTATATATATTTTTGTATTATTATAATTTGACTGTATTCTGCATTGTAGGGAAGGGCCTGTGAGTACGTCTACATCTGTTTACAAGGCATGTAAATGACAATTACATTTTGAAGACAGAACTTCAGAGAGAGAGAGCTGTGCATGTCAGTGTATTAAACAGTCAAATCCTTAGATTTGGGCAAATAGACAAATAGAATGTCATTCTAGTTCTGGTTAGACAGCTGAAGTTGTTCTCTACACACAACTGATTGAGATGTGTTAGTTAAAGTGTAGGCACACGGTCTTTAGAAGAACATCATTATGATATTTACACCATAATTTTTTGGGTCTTTTTTCTGATTTGTCAAGCTGGGAGATGTTTGTGATATGCCCACATGTAACCTACACCTGTATGGATATTACTTCTGGGATTGGTCTCCAAGAAAGACGAGACGAAACTATCCAGTTATAGAATATTGTGTTGTAGGACAGCGGAGCAGTGGAAACATTTGTTTGCCTTCAGTCATGGCCGCTAGCATGTCTAAATGAACGCTGATGAAAAACGAGGCCAAATCAGGAAGTGCAGTGTCTCTTTAAATCATGTCATCCAGCAAGCCTTCTGGGGATAAAGAGGAAAACACACAACAAAGTAGCAGAGCTGTCGGGCATACAGTCCTGAGGCCCTTCCACTCACCCTGACAGATCCACAGAGAACCAGAGACAGAACCTGACGGATCCACAGACAGCCCTAAGAGGCACGTTCATGTCAAATAAATCTCCCACCCTGACACAGGACCTGACCGATCCACAGACAAAACCTGACCGATCCACAGACAGAAGCTGACGGATCCACAGACAGAACCTGACGGATCCACAGACAGCCTAAGAGGCATGGCCTTTGTCCCTACAGCACTCTCAGCTCTTCCACTAGGGGGTATACTAGAGGTATTGGTCTATATATAGGGGCAGCAGCAGAGACATCCCTTCCCAGAGACAATTGAGATGACAATCAGAGCGACCACAGGATTTCCCGATGATATGATGGCATGCAAGGGAAGGCAGCGTCACTGGACTGCTCATCTAGCTACAGCTTCCTGTGACTACGCAATGAGGATGAGGTCAGAGAACACCACCATAACATCAGGATCAGAATGCACACACACACCCCGAGAAAGAGAGGAACCCCCAAAAACCTTCAATACACCACATTAACTCACACACTGACTGTGTAGAAAGGAAGGCACAGACAAAGAGATCTGATTAGTATGCTAAGGAGAGAAGCCTCATTTTATGAGTGAAATCTAGTTGACAACATTGAGGGAGGTTAGTCACCACCAGATCCATTTCATCATATGAGGCCTCCGATACATATTGTGAATGACAGGCATTTACTGTTTTACAGATAGAGGTAGTCCGGCCTGTTTATTATTAGTCATTCTAAAGTACCAGTAAAAAGGCCTTAACATCCACTGCTGTACACAGCCCAGTGTAGACCTGAAAATAGAGAAGGTCATCCTCAAAATCATAACACACCAAAAGCCAAGGCCACTCTACCCTCTACCAGAGAAACGCTAGGTGGTAATATAGAATCAGGAGAAGAACCACAGACATTCCTAACTCAAAGCAATATACCAAACACACTGACTGGTCACCATACCAGAACACACACTGTCACTGACTGGTGACCATACCGGAACACAGGGCCTGAGAGAGGAGGAAAGGGGTGTGGGGGATGGAGGAGTAGAGAGGAGGAAAGGGGTGTGGGGGATGGAGGAGTAGAGAGGAGGAAAGGGGTGTGGGGGATGGAGGAGTAGAGAGGAGGAAAGGGGTGTGGGGGATGGAGGAGTAGAGAGGAGGAAAGGGGTGTGGGGGATGGAGGAGTAGAGAGGAGGAAAGGGGTGTGGGGGATGGAGGAGTAGAGAGGAGGAAAAGGGTGTGGGGGATGGAGGAGTAGAGAGGAGGAAAAGGGTGTGGGGGATGAAGGAGTAGAGAGGAGGAAAAGGGGGGATGGAGGAGTAGAGAGGAGGAAAAGGGGGGATGGAGGAGTAGAGAGGAGGAAAGGGGTGTGGGGGATGGAGGAGTAGAGAGGAGGAAAAGGGTGTGGGGGATGGAGGAGTAGAGAGGAGGAAAAGGGGGATGGATGGAGGAGTAGAGAGGAGGAAAGGGGTGTGGGGGATGGAGGAGTAGAGAGGAGGAAAAGGGTGTGGGGGATGGAGGAGTAGAGAGGAGGAAAGGGGTGTGGGGGGTGGAGGAGTAGAGAGGAGGAAAAGGGTGTGGGGGATGGATGGAGGAGTAGAGAGGAGGAAAAGGGTGTGGGGGATGGATGGAGGAGTAGAGAGGAGGAAAAGGGTGTGGGGGATGGATGGAGGAGTAGAGAGGAGGAAAGGGGTGTGGGGGATGGAGGAGTAGAGAGGAGGAAAGGGGTGTGGGGGATGGAGGAGTAGAGAGGAGGAAAAGGGTGTGGGGGATGGATGGAGGAGTAGAGAGGAGGAAAGGGGTGTGGGGGATGGAGGAGTAGAGAGGAGGAAAGGGGTGTGGGGGATGGAGGAGTAGAGAGGAGGAAAAGGGTGTGGGGGATGGAGGAGTAGAGAGGAGGAAAAGGGGGGATGGAGGAGTAGAGAGGAGGAAAAGGGGGGATGGATGGAGGAGTAGAGAGGAGGAAAAGGGGGGATGGATGGAGGAGTAGAGAGGAGGAAAAGGGGGGATGGATGGAGGAGTAGAGAGGAGGAAAAGGGGGGATGGATGGAGGAGTAGAGAGGAGGAAAAGGGGGGATGGATGGAGGAGAGATGGAAAGAGGTTGCAATGGAGAGAAAGAGAATGACAGAAAGCATGGCGAAGAGAGAGAGAGATGAGAGAGAGAGGGTCTAAAACACTACCTCTTCAAAGAGTAGGCTATTAACCCCCATCAACAACAAAAAGACTGAAATGGTTGTCTCACCTAGCCATCTTAAGATGAATGCACTCTGATAAGAGCGTCTGCTAATTTACAAAAACATTTAAGTGGACAAAAAGCTCTCCCCTAAACAGCTTTTGTATTCCTAAATGTGCGACTCCACAGCTGAGCTGTGAAGGGCTGGGGCCTGGCTTAGTCAGCGTTTTTACACACAGCTGAGCTGTGAAGGGCTGGGGCCTGGCTTAGTCAGCGTTTTTACACACAGCTGAGCTGTGAAGGGCTGGGGCCTGGCTTAGTCAGCGTTTTTACACAGAGCTGAGCTGTGAAGGGCTGGGGCCTGGCTTAGTCAGCGTTTTTACACAGAGCTGAGCTGTGAAGGGCTGGGGCCTGGCTTAGTCAGCGTTTTTACACACAGCTGAGCTGTGAAGGGCTGGGGCCTGGCTTAGTCAGCGTTTTTACACAGAGCTGAGCTGTGAAGGGCTGGGGCCTGGCTTAGTCAGCGTTTTTACACACAGCTGAGCTGTGAAGGGCTGGGGCCTGGCTTAGTCAGCGTTTTTACACACAGCTGAGCTGTGAAGGGCTGGGGCCTGGCTTAGTCAGCGTTTTTACACAGAGCTGAGCCTCCACAAAATACAGGGATGCTCTGGCTACGGAACACACACAGGGTCACAAAGCACTCACTCCCTTTTCCTTCACTGTCTAGCTACCACAGGCTTTCACTGGCCTGCCTGCGCCCGGCCTCCTAATTAACCCATCATCACAAGACATTTGACGCTCAACATCACCACAAAATACATTGTTTATTGCTATCTAATAGCATAATTTGGGGGACTTAGTATGTGGCAATGTTTCTTTTCTTGGTCCTGTTGTGTTGAAAGAATGACTGCAATGCACCGTCTGTATGCTTCCTATATTTGTGTGTGTATATGTCTGTCTGTAGGCCTATTTCCCAGCCACACCCAGTAAGGCATACATGCATACAGAGGGCACAAGGAGTGAGGGAGAAGGAGAGAGAGAAAACCTGGCCTGGGAGTGAGGGAGAAGGAGAGAGAGAAAACCTGGCCTGGGAGCAAGCAGAGGTAAATGATTTGGCATATAACTCTACTATTACAGCTGCCCCATGCCAAGCCCTCTGTGTGGGTCAACATCCTGTGGTAGAGAGGGGGAACAAACTAAAGGCAGAGATATCCTGTTTTTTCTGCATGTTATTTATTAACTTGGACCCACCTTCTCAGCCATGAAGGAGTACTGATCTGGGATCAGGTTCCCTACTGGTCAGCGAAGGACCAGAAAATTGTCAAAGACTCCTGTCACCCAAGTCATAGACTTCTCTCTGCTACCGCACAGCAAGCAGTACCGGAGTGCTAAGTCTAGGTCCAAAAGGCTCCTTAACAGCTTCTACCCCCAAGCCATAAGACTCCTGAACAATTAATCAAATGGCCACCCGGACTATTTACATTGCCCCCCTCCTGACATTGTTTTTACACTGCTGCTACTCGCTGTTAATTATCTATGCACAGTCACTTTACCCCTACCTACAAATTACCTTGACTAACCTGTACCCCCACACATTGACTGGGTACTGGTACCCCCTGTATATAGCCTGACTAACCTGTACCCCCACACATTGACTGGGTACTGGTACCCCCTGTATATAGCCTGACTAACCTGTACCCCCACACACTGACTGGGTACTGGTACCCCCTGTATATAGCCTGACTAACCTGTACCCCCACACATTGACTGGGTACTGGTACCCCCTGTATATAGCCTGACTAACCTGTACCCCCACACATTGACTGGGTACTGGTACCCCCTGTATATAGCCTGACTAACCTGTACCCCCACACATTGACTGGGTACTGGTACCCCCTGTATATAGCCTGACTAACCTGTACCCCTGCACACTGACTGGGTACTGGTACCCCCTGTATATAGCCTGACTAACCGGTACCCCTGCACACTGACTGGGTACTGGTACCCCCTGTATATAGCCTGACTAACCTGTACCCCCACACATTGACTGGGTACCGGTATCCCCTGTATATAGCCTGACTAACCTGTACCCCTGCACACTGACTGGGTACTGGTACCCCCTGTATATAGCCTGACTAACCTGTACCCCTGCACACTGACTGGGTACCGGTACCCCCTGTATATAGCCTGACTAACCTGTACCCCTGCACACTGACTCGGTACCGGTATCCCCTGTATATAGCCTGACTAACCTGTACCCCTGCACATTGACTCGGTACCGGTATCCCCTGTATATTGCCTGACTAACCTGTACCCCTGCACACTGACTGGGTACCGGTATCCCCTGTATATAGCCTGACTAACCTGTACCCCTGCACACTGACTCGGTACCGGTATCCCCTGTATATAGCCTGACTAACCTGTACCCCTGCACATTGACTCGGTACCGGTATCCCCTGTATATAGCCTGACTAACCTGTACCCCTGCACACTGACTGGGTACCGGTATCCCCTGTATATAGCCTGACTGTCATGTACTGTCATGTTGTGTCTTGTCTCTGTCCTTTCCCTTCACCCTGTCTCCCTCTGCTGGTCGTTGTTAGGTTACCTTTTCTCCCCCTCTTTCCCCCAGCTGTGCCTTGTCTCCTCCTAACCACCTCGTCACCCCTTTTCCCACCTGTTCCCTTTTTCCCTCTGATTAGTCCCCTATATCTCTCTCTGTTTTTGTTCCTGTCCTTGTCGGATTCTTGTTTGTTGTGTTTCATGCCTGAACCAGTCTGTCGTCATGTTTGCTGTAACCTTGTCTTGTCCTGTCGGAATCTGCCGGTCCGTCTGAGCCTACCTATGTTTGGTAATTAAAGAAGCTCTGTTTAAGTTAATTCGCTTTTGGGTCCTCATTCACGCACCGTAACACTGACTAACCTGTACCCCTGCACACTGACTCGGTACCGGTATCCCCTGTATATAGCCTGACTAACCTGTACCCCTGCACATTGACTCGGTACCGGTATCCCCTGTATATAGCCTTGTTATTGTTATTTTATTGAGTTACTTTTTTTAATGTTACTTTAGTTTTTTTAAATGTTACTTTAGTTTATTTAGTTCATATTTCAAATCTGCATTGTATGTTAAGGTCTTGTAAGTAAGCATTTCAGTGTAAGGTCTACTACACCTGTTGTATTCGGTGCATGTGACAAATCAAATTTGATTTGAATTATATTCATTATGATCTAAAAGGCTATACTGATACTAGGTCAGCACCACTAAGATGCTGGACCTGGTCTGACCTGTTCTGCTGGGCCTGTTCTGACGGGCCTGTTCTGAGCTTTTAATAGTTTTCCCGGTTGAAGACAGAAATCTGGGCACTGATCCAATATGATACCAGACTGAAATAATAACACAAATATTTTGTTTACGGTGTGTTTTTCAGACACATTGAGTAGACGACCCACAGACTACCACTTGGGATTTCATTTGACTTTTCAAAAACACTGAATTGAAATAGAATTGATCCCCAACCCTGCTTAACAGACACATGCATCCTACTGGAAGCGCTCTGGATACTGTCCCCCTGCCCTGCTACCACAGAACCCCCAGCTGAACAGGCCTAAGTGAAGGGAAAGACAGTAGGATGTCTTTGCCAGTTGGCTCAGCATCCATTTCAGCCATAACAGCTCAACTAGCAAGCCTTGCATAAATTTAAAAATAATTTCAGAAAACAATGTCACTCTGTGTCATTGGTCTAGACTTGGATGGGGGGGTAATGGGTAGAGTAATGGTCCTTATTCAGCCTGTGTGCGTGTGTGTCCTGCATGTGTGTGTGTGTGTGTGTGTGTTCATATTCACACCAAAATGTTCTGTAAATACTGCCTGGCCTGCTGGATCCACAGCCAGGAGACAGGCGTCATCTCAGCGGCAGATGACAGACATTTGCCGCCCTCTGACTCAATAGTACCCCTCCATGATGGTGATCCCTCTCAGGAGAATGGAAAAGGAACCTTCACCAACTAAATGTGTGTGTGTACACGTGTATTAATTAATAAATGAAGAGTGTGAGTGAGTGACCTGACCACTGCCAACTGTCTTTATAGTCACAGGCTGCAGGACAGCAGTGACCAACACAATACACAGCAGAGCCACTTCCTGGTATGACATCATGTGCCCAAAGAGCCCAGCATCCAGTCCCTGTGTTTCCTGTTAGCTGCCCCTGTGGAATCATCACAGGGAAAAGTAGAACATCCAGCATCGTGATAAGGATGTCCTGGCCCTTCACATCACAATCAACCCCATCATCAGCACCCACAGACCCTCCTAACTTCTACCATGCCCATCAACACCTGGCCTGGGTAGGACTGTGAGTAACTAAGCGAGGTGTATGGTGTGTTTAAAATATCCTCACCACCACAATCAATGTATGAAAAGAAGCAGGGGTATGAGAGGACAGGCTGCCGATATAACCAACCAGAGGCCCAGTGGGGTGGATGTCTTCTACTGGAGTTCAACAGTTAGCCACACCAGAACCACACCACACCAGAACCACATCATACCAGAACCACACCACATCATACCAGAACCACACCACATCATCATCATCACACCATACCAGAAACACATCACACCACAGCAGAACCTCACCACACCCACACAATACCAGAACCACACCAAACTGGTGATGATTTAACAAGTGCATTCGCAGGAAAAAATTTGTGTCACTTCTCTTGCGTTCTGTGCAAGCGGAGTCAGGAAATATGCAGCAGTTTGGGCCGCCTGGCTCGTTGTGAACGGTGTGAAGACCATTTCTTCCTAACAAAGACCGTAATTAATTTGCCAGAATTGTAAATAATTATGACATAACATTGAAGGTTGTGCAATGTAACCGCAATATTTAGACTTGGGGATGCCACCCATTAGATAAAATACGGAACGGTTCCGTATTTCACTGAAAGAATAAACGTCTTGTTTTCGAAATGATAGTTTCCGGATTTGACCATATTAATGACCTACGGCTCGTATTTCTCTGTGTTATTATATTATAATTAAGTCTATGATTTGATATTTGATAGAGCAGTCTGACTGAGCGGTGGTAGGCAGCAGCAGGCTCGTAAGCGTTCATTCAAACAGCACTTTCCTGCATCTTTGCTGTGCTTCAAGCATTGCACTATATGACTTCAAGCCTATCAACTCCCGAGATCAGGCTGGCAATAAGATAGTGCCTATAAGAACATCCAATAGTCAAAGGTATATGAAATACAAATGGTATAGAGAGAAATAGTCCTATAATTCCTATAATAACGACAACCTAAATCTTCTTACCTGGGAATATTGAAGACTCATGTTAAAAGGAACCACCAGCTTTCATATGTTCTCATGTTCTGAGCAAGGAACTTAAATGTTAGCTTTTTTACATGGCACATACTGCACATTTACTTTCTTCTCCAACACTTTGTTTTGCATTATTTAAACCAAATTGAACATGTTTCATGATTTATTTGAGACTAAATTGATTTTATTGATGTATTAAGTTAAAATATAAGTGTTCATTCAGTGTTGTTGTAATTGTCATTATTACAAATATACACTGCTCAAAAAAATAAAGGGAACACTTAAACAACACAATGTAACTCCAAGTCAATCACACTTCTGTGAAATCAAACTGTCCACTTAGGAAGCAACACTGATTGACAATACATTTCACATGCTGTTGTGCAAATGGAATAGACAACAGGTGGAAATTAGGCAATTAGCAAAACACCCCCAATAAAGGAGTGGTTCTGCAGGTGGGGACCACAGACCACTTCTCAGTTCCTATGCTTCCTGGCTAATGTTTTGGTCACTTTTGAATGCTGGCGGTGATTTCACTCTAGTGGTAGCATGAAACGGAGTCTACAACCCACGCAAGTGGCTCAAGTAGTGCAGCTCATCCAGGATGGCACATCAATGCGAGCTGTGGCAAGAAGGTTTGCTGTGTCTGTCAGCGTAGTGTCCAGAGCATGGAGGCGCTACCAGGAGACAGGCCAGTACATCAGGAGACGTGGAGGAGGCCGTAGGAGGGCAACAACCCAGCAGCAGGACCGCTACCTCCGCCTTTGTGCAAGGAGGAGCAGGAGGAGCACTGCCAGAGCCCTGCAAAATGACCTCCAGCAGGCCACAAATGTGCATGTGTCTGCTCAAACGGTCAGAAACAGACTCCATGAGGGTGGTATTAGGGCCCGACGTACACAGGAGAGGGTTGTGCTTACAGCCCAACACCGTGCAGGATGTTTGGCATTTGCCAGAGAACATCAAGATTGGCAAATTCGCCACTGGCGCCCTGTGCCCTTCACAGATGAAAGCAGGTTCACACTGAGCACGTGACAGAGTCTGGAGACGCCGTGGAGAACGTTCTGCTGCCTGCAACATCCTCCAGCATGACCGGTTTGGCGATGGGTCAGTCATGGTGTGGGGTGGCATTTCTTTGGGGGGCCGCACAGCCCTCCATGTGCTCGCCAGAGGTAGCCTGACTGCCATTAGGTACCGAGATGAGATCCTCAGACCCCTTGTGAGACCATATGCTGGTGCGGTTGGCCCTGGGTTCCTCCTAATGCAAGACAATGCTAGACCTCATGTGGCTGGAGTGTGTCAGCAGTTCCTGCAAGAGGAAGGCATTGACGCTATGGACTGGCCCGCCCGTTTGGGAGGTCTGGGAGGAGATCCCTCAGGAGACCATCCGCCACCTCATCAGGAGCATGCCCAGGCATTGTAGGGAGGTCATACAGGCACGTGGAGGCCACACACACTACTGAGCCTCATTTTGACTTGTTTTAAGGACATTAGATCAAAGTTGGATCAGCCTGTAGTGTGGTTTTCCACTTTAATTTTGAGTGTGACTCCAAATCCAGACCCCTTGATCAATTTGATTTCCATTGATCATTTGTGTGTGATTTTGTTGTCAGCACATTCAACTATGTAAAGAAAAACGTATTTAATAAGAATATTTCATTCATTCAGATCTAGGATGTGTTATTTTAGTGTTTTTTTTTTGAGAAGTGTATCTATATTTATACATTTTAAATTCAAAATTAGCCGATTAATCGGTATCGGCTTTCTTTGGTCCTCCAATAATCAGTATCACCGTTGAAAAATCATAATCGGTCGACCCCTAATCACACCACATCATACCCACACCACACCAGAACCATATCATATCACATCATACCAGAACCACATCATCATCACACCATACTAGAACCACACAATCACCACACCAAACCAGAACCACAACAACAGTTCATTCTCAAACAGATTGTTGTTTATTCTGATCCTCCTCATATCTAGACTTCAACTTCTCAAGCTACATAGATAGTAGGCCTATAGTATAGTATCATAAAGTATAGTATAGTGTTTTAGGCCTATAACATTGTTATTAGTATATAATATAGGCTAGTGCTGTAGCATTGTGCTGGACAGTATTGAGAATGAACATAGTTCCATTAATAGCAAATAAACAATGCAGATAAAACAATTGTTACATATTTCATAATTGAGCCTTAAAAATAGTGTAATTCAGGTCAACGCCTCTTCCAATCTTCTGCTTACTACTAGGTAGTCAGTGTTATAAGGTCATAACTGAAGGATATGGTGAACTAGGCCTGGTCCATTCATTGATGGCTGCAGGTTATACAGGGGTCTGTTGCCATATCAACCAAAATGAGGTCACCAAGCTAAGTGATGAAAAGCAAACCTTATAGTAATGTTTGTCTACTGTTGTGGGCTGAGAATGAAGGGGATATCAGGGATGACATAAGTCATAGCTAGTCTTATACTTTATAACATGGTGTTTTATAATGGCAATGTTTTGAGAATTATGTTTTGTGAACATTAAAGTTAAAGGTGTATTTTGAATTTAAGTGTCTCATCCATCTTTGGGGAATGGTGTTTCATGTGACAGGCCTGGGTATAAGCACTATTCATTACGTTATGGAGAATTTGTCAAATCATGTCATCAAACCTTGTGGTAAGCTCAGAGGTCAAAAGGAGGACACCACCAAAGGTGTTGAAATATGCTTAATTTTAGTAGGCTACATGTACTCGCAATACATTACAACCCCTTAGCCTAAATGAAGCATACACTTATTTTGATAGTGTTTCTATGGTGTTTGTAAAGGTGAAATGATTTCCATTGTTTGCAGCTACTGTCAGAGAAATGGCTGAGTCCTGAATAAAAGCTCCTAATTGCAGGACATATTGCAGTGTTTCCCCTAGCCTCTGGCTGGCTCCGTGTGTTAACACGGGGTAAATGTCCAAATTAAATCCCACTTGGCACTTGGGCATCTCGGTAAGGCATACCCATACAGAGTTACCACTGGACCTGTCAGATAAAAGCTCGTTCGCATTCCATTAGTGCTCGAACCAAACCACCAATGTCGTTACACACACAGTTCGCTTTTTCAACAAATGATTAAGTTGTGTGTGGTCCTGTGTGCTTTCCTTTTCAATGACCGTGAGTGGGGGAGAGGTTACACTATTGCAAACGTTCCATGACATTTGGGGCTCGTGCTAGGCCACTGCCTGGCTACTGCCACTACAACAATGGTAACATTTGCTGTTGGTGTGTAAAGTCAATTTGTTATGGGACACGACTCAAGTCGGATATAAAGTACCCCAAAACAGTCATAGACTAGAAAAGCACAATTGCCTTGAAGTTAAAAACGGGGGTGTGGAGGTGGCCTAGGCTAAGAGGATAGCAGCTCCTTCATGACCAGGCCTTGTGCTGAGGTCTCTACTACTATTAAAAGGTATGTGGTTTAAAGGGGGGCATATTGCACCACCATTACATCAAAAGAAAGGGGGGGAACTTACCCCAATCCAGAAACTCCAAGATGTTTTTCTCCCTTCTGAGGGGTGAGTTGTTGCACTCATCATAAAGGCAGATAAGGATATCCAATAGCGTTTCCACGCTAAGGCATTGGCCATTTGACTGAGCTGGGCCGTCCAGGATCAGCTTTTCCAGTTTCTTCAAACGGACCTCTCCCGACATGATTCAAACTGTAGTCAGGTGATGCTGGTAGAGGAAATTATATTAACTCAAATAGTTAGCTAAACCTTATATTCCGGCTGACCAGGGACGAACAGAAGAAGTTCGCTTAGCTTGTCTCGGTCTCACCTTGTAGCAAAATGAATAAAAACTTTGAGGCAAGCAAGCTAATAGCGAGCTAAAATAGAACTATCATGATCCACCTCTCACAAAGGTATATATAGAGTATCTCGGAGGTGAGTGAGCCATGTAATATTTCCTCATTTTATTTATCCTATTCCCCCAAAACACAAAGGAGAACTCACAATTGCAGACCCTGCCCTGGCCAGCAGATTTTGACGTAGGCTAATGAAAGCCGCTTGTAGTATTTCCTTACGTATTTTTTCCAGTCTTCTCCTGTCAAAAATACCCCCAGTGAAAATATTACCCGTGAGAATGCAGTTATAACAATCCCCTGAGATGTTGATATGTGGTTATCCAAACTGCAGCGGAAAAAAATGCATCAACACTAGATCTGCAATGCTACAAAGCCTCAATGCAATGCCCCTCCTCTGTTGAGTCTGAGAATGGAAGGGCGCAAGGCTTAACTAGCTCGTTTTTTCGTTTAAATTCAATTTTTAAAAAATCAACTGCCTGGCCCTCTTCACAGTTTAAAACTATGGTTCGAATATATGTCCATTGCTGTATCCGTCGAAAATGCGGTTTCTCTGAGGGGTTGAGCTTTTTCCCGTCAAGAAAAAAGCTGCATTCTTGCTCATACCAATCCAGTACACTGCCTTCCCCCTTGCTTCCCACGTCGGTCGCTTGCCGTTCTCGAACTACAGCTTGCTGCAGGCAAAACCCCAGCTCATCATGGCGACCGTCACACACTGCGGTCACAGCATCTGCTGTCCTGTGGGACGCGAGAGTATATTGGAAGGATAGCGGACAATATTGTGAATGGAAACTGCGGTCGTTGTAGCTAGGTGGCGAAACTGAAAGAAATAGGCACTATCGTGCATATTGTGATAAAAGCACAAAATCTGGCACAGAGGTAGATTGATGTACCCTGAAAATATTTAGATATGGAGCCGCCCCTAAGGGGGCGTGGCAAACATTTTTCAAAATGGCCACTGATGGTAACATTATTATGGAATTCCGAAGGGGTGGGTATTTGCGGAACGTTCCAACAGTAATCTGTTCCAAAAACTTTGTAAAGTACAAGGTTGCCAACAAACAACGCATACAAAGTAGCATGATTAATTCACCTAGCTAACTAGCTTCCAAACACAAAGCTTATTCTTAATGTTTGTCCATAGGCTACCAGAGTGAGGACAGACATTGGTGATTGAAAAAAGTTATTAAATAGCCAACTCCCTACCCAGTATCTTATTCTGCCGCTATACGACTTTGTACGCGTTGTTTGTTGACAACCTTGTTATTTACAACGTTTTTGGAACATATTCCTGTTGGAGCGTTCCACAAATCATACCCACCCTTCAGAAGGACTGTTTTAAAGATGCATTATGTAGAAATCGCTCTGCCATTTCCTGGTTACTAAAATTTGAATAGTTAGCCTAATTTCAGTCTATGTGACTAAACAAGCAAGTATAGTGTACATAATCATTGTTGCATCTAAACCACTGTGAAATATATTTTCCATCATGAAAAATATTGCATTTTCGGCTGTTTGAAGCTGGTGTACAAAACCAAAAGTAAAAGACACAAAAACACAACGTAAGAAAGAGAAGCATAGAAGTAGCACACATAGAACTGATCTAACGCTTCTTAGACTTGCTTTCAATAAGAATGACAGCAAATGGAATTGATCCCCAACCCTGCATAACAGACACATGCATCCTACTGGAAGCGCTCTGGATCCTGTCCCCCTGCCCTGCTACCACAGAAACACCAGCTGAACAGGCCTAAGTGAAGAAAATGGAATGGCATCAAACACATCAAAACCATGTGTTTGCTGTATTTGATACCGTTCCTCCTGTTCCACTCCATCCTCCCTAATTAATGTTCCACCAACCCCCTGTGAAATGACAGATCTATAACTCACATTTCTATGTGAATTTGGTCAGTCACCCAAAAAAGGTATTACATATTGCAGCTTTAAGATAAAGGCTCCAGATTTAGATTTATCGACCCTAAAAATATTTAGATATGGAGCCACCCCAAAATGGCTGCATAGGATAACACTATTGTGCAATTCAGAAAGACTATTTAGAGATAAACACACAAAATTTGTCACAGAGGTAGATTCATGTTGCCTCAAAATATTTAGATATGAAGCCACCGCAGAGTTTGCCCCTGGGGGCCATGACAGTCAATTTATGAAATGGACAGAGATTTTATTTGGAGATTTGCAGATTAAATTTGGCTCAGATGTAGACTGAGGTACCCTGAAAAGATTCAAATATGGAGCCACCACAGATATGGCCCTGGGGGCCATGGCAGCCATTTTACTAAAAGGCTGCAGACTGTACAACTATTTTACAACCCTTAAATCTATAGAAAGTAACCTCCTATACTTCTTTGATTTTTTTAAATCACATATTTTGGCCTGGATCTCCTGAAAACCAAAAGGTTTAACAGTAACACACAGTATATTACAAGGAGTACGAAAGGCCTTTAGAATTGTAACATTGTATAACCGACAGTGGCCATTTTGGAAGATGGCGGCCACGGCCCCCAAGGGCCAAACCTGTGGTGGCTCCATATCTTAATCTTTTCAGGCTACATAAATCTACTGCTGTACCAAATATGGTGTGTTTACCTCAAAATAGTCCTTTTAAATTGTAAAATAGTGTTACCCTATGTGGCTATTTAAAGAAATTGCTGCCACACCCCCCAGGGGCCAAATCTGTGTTGGCTCCATAATCTAAATGTTTTCAGGGTCCATAAATCTAACTGTTAGCCAATTTGTAGCCTTCATCTTAAAACAATCCTTCTGAATTTCAAAATAGTGACACCATTAGGTAGCCATTTAGAAAAATGGCTGCCGTGCCCCCAGGGACCAAATCTGGGGTGGCTCCATATCTAAATATTTTAAGGGTACATGGCTAGAAGGGATCCAGCTTTTGTCAAATTTACATAAAAAGATTTTGGGGTGGGTTTTTTTGCATTTTAGCTAACCCTAACCCTTTTCCTAACCTTAACCTAATTATCCTAACCTACTAAGTTAATTCTCTTAACCTGCTACGAAAAGTAAAATCTGACAAAAGCTGGATCCCTTCTAGCCGGGACCCATGAATCTACCTCTGTGCCAAATGTGGTGCTTTTATCACAAAATACATGATGGTTTTGCTTCGCTGCCCCACTGCCATTCCCCCCACTGCCATCCCCGACATGTAATTTTATTGTGTGTAGTTTTTATAGATTTTTTTACTTAGTTTATTTAAGGGCTCATAAATAAGCATTTCACGGTAAGGTCTACCTGTTGTATTCAGCGTGTACCTGTTGTATTCAGCGTGTATTCAGCATTTCATTTGATTGGTATAGAATGGAATGACACATTTAAGAATGAGAACAGGCCCTTTAATTGCTTAACACAATTTATTTTTGTATCTGCACATTGCATTGAGTAATGCTGCATTCATAACCAAGTGGGAAGGTAGTAATTAACATTTGTGAAATAGTAAATACGAGTTGGGTGCATCACGTTTTGAACTGGACAATACAATCCAACATGGAGGTCATTAAAATGTATATCCAGAGCTGCTTTCACTTTTTTTTAAATGAAATTACAAGATGTTGTGAACACAGCATTAATTAGCAAGCAACAAACACTAAATAATTTTGGGATAGATCACAAAGTAGTTTACATGGCTAGCTTTTTTCTTTAGTTACCAGTCAGGAAAATTAGAATAATCTAATAGATTTTCATTTTTCAATGGACCTCACCAGATGTCAAATATGTGAACTATTGACTTCATTGATTGACAATAATATTCATTATCACCACATTATCTTCCAGCGTATCAGCCAATGTTTGTATTCTTGCAGTTTATTATCAGAAATAAAAGTACTGCTAGCATAATATGGTGTTGCCGAGCTATCAACATGAAAGGCATTTACATTTCAAAGACAATAGTTCAAACATGTTATGTGTTTAACAGTTGGAAATAGTGTTCAAAAACGATATTTTATTTTGTTAAAAAATCTTCTACCACCCCTATGATGATCGAGAAGGTATAAAACCATTGCGTTATATTCTGTGCCATTAAATATGCTTATCGGTGTTGAAATAATAAAGCAAACATGTTTATTATTATATTTTCAACACAGGCTAGTACTAGGCCAAGGAAGTGGCAAATTGGATCTGATGACATATCTTGGAACAACCGCGCCCCCTGGCGAATCTTCACAGCCATCAATTCTGTATAATTATTGGATGGGGGTGGTTGCCTTGTACCGGTAGGTTTGATTCAAGGATATTACTTACGTTCGTTCATTCGTTTACCGCAGGGCTCTCGAACTCTGTTCCCGGAGATCTACCGTCCTGTAGGTTTTCGCTCCAACCCTAATCTAGCCCATCTGATTCTAATACATAGCTGGTTGATAAACTAAACCAGGTTAGTTTACCAGGTTACAACTGGGATTGGATTGAAAACCTATAGGATGATAGCTCTCCAGGAACAGGATTAGAGAGCCCTGGAACTTTATCGACTCATTTTACTGATGTTTTGAATCGAAACTAGTTGCAAACAGATACCGATTGTAGATTTGACAATCATCCAGAAGGTAATTAAAAGTTACTTTAGTTGATTTACATCATGTTTGTCAATCATTTCGTAACAATGTCAAATATGAAATCTCACCTGTCAATTAAGCATCTACAGTAGATAGATGTATACTGTTGTAGCCTAGGTAGGACATAGAGGCAATTTGATACAATATTCCTTTTCAAGATAGTAAGTCTCCAATAGTCTCTGAACAGACAGAAATAAACTACTATGATAAAACCAAGTAGTCATATTCCTTTGGAGACCCTATTAACTGTGATAAAATATAAAATATAATTAGGCTATAGCCTTGTCAATTAAATAGCCCATACAACTGACTGTCCAGCCTGGTCTGTTGGTCCCTGCACAGGATTATTGGCCAACATTGGCCACTTGAACACTGGGCAATTAGCCTACAAGTAGAGCAATTCACGTGCAAACATTGCATTTCTTCAATATTTGATGTTGAGATCAGGCAGGATATAGCATAATTAGGAAGTTAGTGACAATAGTGTAATGTCATTTAAATCATGTGGGCTACAACTTCAATATTGACTTTTACACACAGCTTCATTCTCTCATTTGAGATGCTCAAAATAATAGGCCTGGCCTGCTGATTTTGTGCTGAAGTGAAGTCCATGCAAATGTACAGAAACTCATACACTTTACATTTTGATAAATGTCATTTTAAGCTCTTTCTCTATAATCAATTCAAACCATGGAAGGAGAACGGATGTTTGATTTTACAGTCATGTGCATCATTATACCATTTTGTAACGTTTAGATGCATAGGGGGGATTTTATGTTTCACAAAAGGAAGCGGATCACAGATAAATTGGACAGCTTTTCTAATGCAGATGTGAGATGTTAACTAACACTTCTGTTGTTGATTGTAGGAGCTGGCAGGCCTCTGATTGAAGAGGAATGGCACATTGGGAGAATCAGATGCATCTGTGATTGAGAAGGGAAGGGGAAAAGACTGACAAATATCACACAAGGTATTTTCATTTACTAAATTAGGGGTCCAAATGGAAGGGAAAGTTTTGTGCTTTCAAGAGATCACTGAGATCCAGAGGCTATGTATAGGCTGACCCAATGCATCTGGTCTGAATTCACATGTCTCCTGTGGTGTTTCTAATCATCAGACAATCTTATTGCATATGCTAACTTTACATTACAAACTACTTTGTTAGTGAAAGGATCACATGTTCACTGGTGTGGAAATTATTGTAGCCTATAATGTATATAAGTAGTATTGATTTGAATATTTCTTAAAATGCAAATAATTGTTTCACATGTTTATGTAGACTTTAGGATGTGGTGATTGATGTATGCAGACTTGGGTCAAATTGATGTCATATAATTTGGTGCTTCCAGAGAAGGGCATTGAGTGTGGTCTTCAGATGCGGCTAACAATGTCCCCCTGACAGTCATCTGTCATTTACTCTTCCTGTGTCCTCCTTTAGTCTGTCTGACATCTCCGAACAAATAAGCCCCAATACACAAACACAGACTAGGGCCCACTCTAGGAAAACCAGCCCCTCTTCTTATGTTTGTGTGACAAAATAGGCAAGGCAAATCCTGCAGTGGAATAAGATAATCATCAACATGTGAAGAGCCTCCCAATCCACATCCTCACTCCGGCCCTTGGATTAACTGTCTGTTTGGCTAATCATTTTAATCTGTCCGAGGGGCAGAAGGGGTGATGGGTTTGGAATAAACATCTAATCCCCTTGGCCCCTCCTCCCCACACAAGTGATGGGCCATACATGGTGCCCCTGATCAACTAAAATGGCTGCTAGACAGACAGAAATAAACACTGACAGACAGTTGCCAGACTGGGCTTGCTTTATATTGTCCAGTGGAATGTACACATCAGGGTGTGTAGGCTGTGTAGGTGTGTAGGGTACAGCACAGGTTCACATGGGCAGGGGCTGTCTGGAACACCTGTGCAGATGTAGACAACAAGAAGAAGAGTCAATGGGAAGGCATTTGTTATAAATAAATATATATTATATATTAAATGTACTTAAGTATTGATCAAAATATTTGATCAATCAAGTGTCCATCCTTTGGGATGATTTTAACATATAGGAACATTTAATACCAACCAATTTGTAATCATCTCATCCTGCAAACTAACATTACTTAGAACTATACTACAAATAGGCTACTACATGTATGCCTCTGGATCAATTCAATATTCTCAACCCATAACAATCCAATAACTATGCTGTGTTTAGGAGTTTTCTTACTGCAACTTATTTTTTTTTTGTGCCACAAACATCACTAGACTTCTCAACGATATGGAGGAGACTGAATTTTACAAATGCTTCGTATAAAATTGAAGGATATAAATTGTATAAAATCCCTTTACGATTTTAGAGGAATGGTGTTTAAATGAATCTATAAAATATACTGATACAATATAATCTGGTGAAATTAGTTACCGTTTAAAGTATGGCGCTTCTGATGTCCTGATGTGGACGTTGTTTTTAATGTCACACTTTTGTTGAGATAGTCTATCGTTCCCCCTGCCCAACCCCCTCATTCTCAATATGCGAATGACTGACTGGGAGGGCCAGGTGTTTATAAGGGCCCCCTGATGTCAGGGGACCACTTTCTCGCTCTGAGCTTCTCTGCTACTGTAGTTGTCTTCTCCTTGCTGGACAAGACACCCGTTGGGAAGATTTCTGATGGAATTTCTCCGTGCCTGCGTTTTGTGTGCTGCGGCTTTATTCACTGTGTCCAAAGCTTTCACGCACAAGGACATGAAGGATACCCTGCTTCAAAAACTAGGACTGGATGAAGTTCCGAAAATTCACAAAAGGGATTTGGAGAATCTTGTAATGCCTGCGCATATTAAGAATAAATACCTGTCAATGCTGAAGCTGCACCACGAAAGGCGGCGCAGGTCTCTGCCAAGCTTGGCGGGGATTCTGAGGGGAATCCCAGGAAATGCAGGTAAGATCATTTTCTAGTAGGCCTGCTTGAGACGTAAATATATAAATATATCTATATCTATATAAAAAAATAGCAATATATTGCTTGGATGTTATACATACTTGTTGCAGACCGAGTTTGGCACAGGTGCACAAATGACTGTTTTGTGTACTCGCATTTTGTGTGCACTCATAGTTTCAACCCATGCATGTTAGTGAGAATTTTAGACTCAATACTTAATACTTTCTATGTTCTGTTCTATTAGACATCTATGGGGAGTTTGTGTACTCAGACACCACTCGGCAACGGATGGTCTTTGACATGGACACCCGCATCCCCCATAATAGCGAGGTGACCATGGCCGAACTGAAACTGTACAAGAAAGCCCCTCCTCACAAGCGCTCCATGCCCGAGAGGAGGAACCACCGTCCGGTTAACAACGCCAGAGTCTCCATCTACTGGGTAGAGATGCTGGAGAACGGCTCCAACACAACATCTCTGGTGGACTCACGGTAAGATTTTACGCAAAGCCATTTCATGTCCAGATAATTTCCTTTAGGCAATGTGTTGTTCTTTGTTCTTATAATGTAGAACCTATGTGCAAGGTTTTTAATCAACCATTTATTTCCTGTAGGTTGATCCCCATCCATGAGACTGGCTGGATAAGCTTTGATGTCACACAGGGTGTGCACTATTGGTCAAAGACGCAGCAGAAAACACCTATGAACCTAGAGGTGTGGATCGAGGGCGAGAGACCTGGCAGCTACGCGGCAGAAATGGCCAAGAGTGTCCACTTTACCACCCAGGACCAGACGGAAAACACATTGGGAAAACCTGAGCTGATCCTCTACACACTCAACCTCGAAGAGTTTGGGTAAGGCGCGCTGTTATACAGATTCAAAATATATATTTTTAAATTGTTACGTTGGTCCAGTAACAATTACCCTACCTTTACGCATCAATTAGTGCAAGTTTACTAACGACTCCCTATTCATTTTCTGTTTAGGTCTCGAGGTGACTGTGAAATCAATCCAGATAAGGACACGTGCTGCAGAGAAAAATACTTCATCAATTTCCGCGCGCTCACGTGGACCCAGTATTGGATAATCGAACCAGCGGGCTACCAGGCCTACCGATGCGCTGGAGGGTGCAAGCAGCCCAAGCGAAACTACGGCTACGGGGAGCGGAAGTGTACCATCGCGGAGAGCGCCCCGCTGCCCATGATGTACCTGGTCAAGAAGGGTGACTACACGGAGATAGAAGTGGCCGAGTTCCCCAACATGATCGTGGAGTCGTGTGCCTGCACCATGGACAACATCTCCATAGTTTGAAGTCAAGCGTTGTAGACTGGGCAGGGTACCTCCAAATTAACTCCAAGTACTTTTCTATTGAAAGTGGGAATATAATAAGAGGGAGCATGACAGATCTCTTGAGACAAATTCTATTCACAAGCACTTTGTATTATTTTTTGTAAATAATTCATTCATAATTTAGACTTCATGAGTTGTATACTGTATTACTCAGAAAAAACGGTCTGATTTAGTCTCAAATGTTATATTTTTAAGCTGTAAATACTATGGATGATTTCAGAATTAAATATACTTTTTTTTTATTAAGAAGTCTGATTTTGTTATTTTCCACAAGGCATGATTGGGAAAATCACACTCAGGCTACAGACCTCAAGGCATCCTTACACCCATCACACTATGTCAGGCTATAGCCATCAAGGCATTCTTACACCCATCACACTGTCAGGCTATAGCCATCAAGACATCCTTACACCCACCACACTGTCAGGCTATAGCCATCAAGAAATTCTTACACCCATCACACAAACAGTACACTTGTCTCCAGCTAAGCCTACACCTTATCTCCCTATTTGGCACTGTATTTAGTTGGTACTAAGTCAATAACAGATCTAATGACTAATAACTTATTTCAGTGAAGGAGCATTAGGTATGCGCTGGCATGGTTAAACAGATTTGTTGAGCATCGGCTTCCTGACTGAGTGTGCTGGCTGTTTGCTTCCAATAGGGAGCAGACACTGTCACAAAATCTCAGAGCGCATATTTACAGCTCCATGTTTACATCTGGTTTAGCAGATAAATAGGCCTCAGACATAGTCCTGTGAAGAGAACTCTATAGACAATATCAAGGCTCAATTTGCAGCCTGCGAGGGGGGTCTTGTCATTTTAATGGGGTACATAAGGCTTTAGAGCTGAGGGCAGTCTGGGTACACATATCAAAGTCAATACCAGGAGACAATCCCAGGCACCCTGTTGTGTGCTCCTGGTTTGGAAAAGCAGCTGGTGTCATCCAGACTTCTGAAATGTTAGATTCAGCAGCAATAGACAGCTAGGTTTCCTTTTACATCACGTTCAGATATAAAGTTAACCTTAAGGGCAGGTTTCTCAGACACTGATTAAGCCTGATCTTGGACTAAAAAGTACTTTTAATGGAGATTCTAAATCAATATTTTTAGTCCAGTACTCGGATTAACTGTGTCCAGGAAACCTCCCCTTGGAGATTGAGGGAGAAGCTCTATTTTGTATAATAAAAAAAAAAATCAATTTCATCAGCGTCATTCACTTTATTGACAAAAATACTTGAAAAACATAACTGAAACACAAAATATCAAAACATTTTTTCAATAAAAAGAGAAATCTCAGCAGGGAGATAAGCCAAAAGTTACCTACAACTTAATGAGTATATTAAATTGAATAGTACTCAGTTAAAGTAATACACATTGCTGAAACAAATTACTTTAATGAAAAATGTATCTGTTTGGTTGAGTTATTTTTCACGAAGCATAACGGAAATCAGTTCATGGTCATCCATACAATTTGGAATGATAAGAGAAGAAAAACGGTGGTCAACTATATACAGTACACCATGTTCATAAAATGTTAAATAAGCTAATGAAACAATCACAAAATGGACTCGCAATACAATGGTTTTCAGTGATCTAGAAACAACGTTATAGTGGAACACACATCACTTTAACACTGCTGGTAGGCTACTCAGCCTGAGCTGCATGAGATTAAATGTAAGAGCTGCCATTGTCCAGCTACACCGCCACCAATTCATTTGATCAGAGGGTTCACACAACTTAACCATATGACTCTGACTTCGTTTGAACCTGGATCGTCTGTGTGACAAGACTGTTAGCCCACTGATCTTAAGCCAACGCTGTAGCATTCGGGAGTTAACGCAAGTCTTCAGGTCTCTGGAACCTCCATTACACACACACACACACACACACTACAGAAGGAGAGTTTTGAATGTTTCAATGTCGCTCACATCTAGTATCAGTGAGGGTATTGGTGGGTATACACTGACATGACGTAGCCCTTTATTTGCTGGTGTAAATGCAAACTGCTGTAGTTTTTACCACCACCCATTTTCAATATAGCATACAACTGAGTGTTGAACATGTGCTAAACCAGCCACATAATTTATATACTCTTCCATTAAAACAGTGGTTTAAATTAGCCTGGTCCCAGATGTTTGTGCTCTTGCCATCTCCCATTGACAATGAGTGACAAGGAGTTGGCATGATAGCACAGACTGGCAATCAGGCTAGGTTCAAATAGCACAGAACATTAAACGTAAACAATGGGGAAATGTTTTGTTTGGTCATGTAGGACTAGCCTAATGTGTAGTCTTATTTACAAACGCAGCAATCAAAGCTTAACCAGGTTATAAAAATGCCACAACACCAAATAAACATATGGAAAAATTAAATAAAAGTACACTTCAATCTACACCCGAGAAGCAAGCCTCGTCAGGTTCCACAATCAGTAATGTGCCCTAAATATCAAGACATATACAATTCACAAAATGACAATATCAAAGGCATAATGTAGTGCTAAAATGGCTTCCAATATCCTACGGAAACTGTCCTATAGAAATGACTTTGCTCAAATAGTTATTTAAAGTACAATGCATCCAGATGAACAGGGGTGTCATCAAAAACTGAAAACATTTGCAACGAAAAACTAGTTTCTATTGGAGGAACTCCGGTTTCAAAAGCTCCCTCCCCGTTTAACTTGCTCCCTAGGGAATACACCCCTAGTCGTTCTTAGTTTATTCTTATTGAGAATCTTTTGCATCATTGAAGATGGAAAGAAAAGCTAGTTGTGCATCAATGATGGATGAATTACATCAATAGGTAGCATAATGTGAAGCGCCAACTGTGGTGAGATGAGGGCAGATGTCCTTGTTGTTTGAAGTAGCAAACCAGGCCATTGCCCATTCAAAAGGTACTTTAGGTAACCTTTGAACTCAATTAAAAGTCATAAGCCATAGAAGTTTGTAAAAAAGCAAATATGTTGTTTATTGTAGATCTATGGAGTTTAGATTACATGCTTGACGTTATAATGAAAAATAACAATAGACAAATCTAATAATGGCGTTTGACGCAAAATAACTGTTTGTTGCTTACGGACTACATATACAATCACTAACAATAATATTGCTACCATGCCTCAAAAGATGGTTCCTTTCAGTTAGTAAGTGTTCTCACTCCTTATACAACAAACAATATTTACATTTAGTAAAAAAAAGAAAAAGAAAAGCACAACCATGAAAATCTTTCAAACATTTCACTGAAGCAGAGCAAAAATGTTGTGGTATATTTCTCAAACATGGGATTTTTTAAAAGCATGGGATTTCTTTAAAATTTGGAAAAATATCATAAAATGTACAAAATCAAATGAAAAAACCCATAAAGCTTCAAAGAGACTCCTTTCCTCATGTGGAATGTTGCTCCATAGTCTTGTCGTATTTTTTGTTTTTAATTTAAAAGTTGGTTCTAGAAAAAAAACAGGTGGTGGGAGAGACGGACGTCTGTGGCTCGTGGTGAGTTTCCATTATTTTCCACCAGTCCTTTTGATCAGAAAGTCTTTAATAGTATCCTGGCTGATACTGCTGTCTCCATGGCTTCTGGTTCCATAACTGGGAACAGAGATACAGGGAGTTAGACGCAGACAGAAATAAATAAAATAGAAACAAATATATATACACACACAAAAGTATGTGGACACCCTTCAAATGAGTGGATTTGGCTATTTCAGCCACACCCATTGATGACAGGTGTCTTAAATCGAGCATACCTTACTCAGTGACTGTCAATGTGGCAGTCATAGGATGCCACCTTTCCAACTAGTCAGTTCGGCAAATTTCTGCCCTGCTAGAGCCGCCCCAGTCAACTGAGTGCTGTTATTGTGAAGCGGAAACATCTAGGAGCAACAACGGCTCAGCAGCGAAGTGGTAGGCCAAGCATGCTCCTCGATTGAAACACTCATCACCAAGTTCCAAAACTGCCTCCGGAAGCAACGTCAGCACAAGAACTGTTTGTCAGGAGCTTCATGAAATGGGTTTCCATGGCCGAGGTGCCGCACACAAGCCTAATCGTCCAACATTAGTTCACTAACGCTCGTGGCTGAATGGAAGCAAGGACCCGCAGCAATGTTCCAACATCTAGTGGAAAGCCTTCCCAGAAGAGGGGATGCTGTTATAGCGGCAAAGGGGGGACCAGCTCAATATTACTGCCCATGAATTTGGAATGAGATGTTCAACAAGCACATGTCCACATACTTTTTTAGTGTAACTAGGTCAGAACCACATCATGTACATTTTCCCTCAAAGCAGTTACCAGCAAAGTCAGTGGTATCAATTGTAGTACAAGGCTAACAAGTTAGGATTTGCCTTTTGACATCAAACAGAAACTCACCCCTTGCTGCCAACTCTGGTTGAAGGCCTGAGCCTTGTCCATGCCGAAACCAAAGCCTCCACGTCCTCCAGCATTCCTGCTGTCCACAAATCCCCTGCCACGTCCTCCAGCGTTCCTGTTGTCCCCAAATCCCCCGCCACGTCCTCCAGAGTTTCTACTGTCCCCAAATCCGCCACCACGACCTCCAGCATTCCTGCCATCACCAAATCCGCTGCTCTTATTGCCGAAGTTTCCACGGCTGCTGCCTCCTCTGGGCTGGAACCCCTGGGGAGGGAACACACTTATTAACATCTCCCTATTCAATTCACTATGGTAACATTAACCTTTTCTAACACTATTTGGATAGTCTCCTAAAGATGGTTTAGAAATGTTCAACTATCCACCAACCCTAATCCTAGCAAGTTGCTAATATCAACAAGTTGCAGTCGATCGTTTGAGCATCTGCACACCCTCTATAGGGGAATATTCAAATAAAGCAGGACCAATGTGTATTTCTCCATTGCATCAACCCAACCCACCTGGTTAAAGTTGACCCTGTTTCCTCCGCCGCCCCGGCTCATGTTGGCTCCACCCCCCCGGCTCATGTTGGCTCCACCCCCCCGGCTCATGTTGGCTCCACCTCCCCGGCTCATGTTGGCTCCACCTCCCCGGCTCATGTTGGCTCCACCCCCCCGGCTCATGTTTGCTCCACCCCCCCGGCTCATGTTGGCTCCACCCCCCCGGCTCATGTTGGCTCCACCTCTGTTCATTGGTGGACCGCCCCTGTTCATGGCTCCACCTCTGTAGCCCATGTTTCCCCTAATTGGTCCCCCTCTTGGGGCCCCACGCTGGGGGGCCATGAGGCCGCCGCCCCTGTTGAAGTTGCCCCGGTTGGCGAATCCACCCCTGAAGGCTGGAGGGAGCATGAAGCCTCGAGGGGGGCGAGTGAACCCACCACGAGGACCTGGAGCTGGGTGGGGGCAGACATGTTGGACACACACATCTTTAATGATTAGGAAGCCATTTCTCTACTACTCAATAATTAAAGGAGAAATTAAAGTGTAAGGGCAGAGGCCTTTGATTGGAAAAAGTGGTTTGATTGGACTTCACCTGTCCAGTTCTATCAGATAAGTGCACACAAAACAAGGAACATTTTAGCAATTGGTTGCTAGGCTAAAACTGACCAATATGGCCAACAACCCACCTCCTCTGAAGTTGCCCCTCTGCTGGAAGCCTCCTCGTACAACTCCTCTCTGGCCGGGTCCTCCTCCACGGTTGAACTGGTTCTTGCCTCTGCCTCCACCCCGAACAACACCTCCTCTATTGGGGGTCAAGGCCCCTTGGTTGGGCTTCTTCTCAGCCGGCAGGGCCGCCTTGCTCTCCTCCTTGTATTGCTCCACTAGCTTGGAGGACTCCTCCTTCTGCAGCTCAGCGTAGCTCACCTCAGCGAAGCTGTCGCCCTCCTCTGGCAGGGTGAAGAATCCTACACGAGAAGAGCCATTAAACGATGGTCAAGTAACAGCCCCAATGAAAGACTAGTGTATGAATAATAGCTTATCATGTCCACCATAACAAAAAAAAATAGATTTGAAGTGATGAAGGATCATGGAAAGCGCTGTGTTCTTTCCACCAGGTCCAGAGGCAGGGGTAGTGCCCCTGACAGAGTTTAGGAGAGGGTCGCTCTGCCCCCCTGATGTGGCCACTTGTGACACAGACAGCCACGACTGGGCAAAGCGTCGAGGGGTTAGCCATGCTTATATGAAAACGAGTCCGTTTTTTTGGAGGTTAAAATCAGTGTACGTGTCCTTACCGTATTACTACAACTTCCTGAAGGCTTCTGGATTAGTGATAACAATAGCTAGCTTTTTAGCACAGGAGGCCAGTCTACTTTTAACACTTATTAGTATAGTAGCTCACGTTGTTACCTTTCATTTTGAGGAGAGCGTGCTCGGGCACGTCTTTGCCGTCGCTCTCTGCTTTCTTCTGGGCCCTCTCCTTGTAGTCGTCGTCTGAGGGGCAGACCACCACAGCCTTCCGCTGGTACCCAGCAAACAGACACATCTTCCTCTTCTGGCCTGGGGCAGACAGGTTGGTCTGGGGAGAGGAAGGATGGGGGAAATTACTAATAATGTCGACCGATTGTGGGAGTAGAAATAAAAAGGATTTGGGCTGCTTTGTTGGCACTTTATATAGGCCAGTGCTAGACTGTCTCTCATACAAGCCTTTCTACCCTATATCATGACGTACGCATCAGTATTTACATACAGTATACCGTTTTTTCCATGTATATTCAAAGATTAATACTTTATTCACAATACGACAGAATAAAAGGTCAGTTTAAAGTGTATGAAATCATTGGCTGTGATTGTATAGAATATGAAGACTTACATGGTCCAGGATATAGTTCCTCTTCTTGCGAGCAGCGATCTCAATGAACTTGCCCAGGAAGAGAGGAGCACGCTGGGAAATGGCCGTGAGCTTAGTTGTGTCCTTCGCCTGACGCTTCAAGCTGCCAATCTACACAGAGAAAAATGAATAGCTGTGCCACAAGATACCACATATACATAGGACAGGTTATTACCGTGCCAAATGACCAGGGACTGCTTATACAACCATTAGGATCGGACCAATGTTCCCTCTAAGCTGCGCACAGCTCCCCCAGGACTGCGACGCAGAAGAAATATCAGCCCGCACAGAGAAGCACGAGATTAGAAATTTGAGTGACGTTCAGAGTTTTCCCCCTTAGTTAAAACTATCAACCTATCCCCTTACTTTGGGAATTGTGTTCAAATCAATGCAAGAGTCACTTTCAAAGCAACATACCGAAACAAAATTAACTTTGCAAGACTTGGTATGCAGAAACTATGCAAGAGACTGTTGTAGGCAGAACGCATCGGAGTAGGATTCTATTGTATTGACATGCACGAATCAAACCGTGCAGCATAACCAATCAGAGCTGCAGTAGGCCTATATGCAAATAGACCATTACCATATGTGGATCTGTGCCACTCACTTTGAGCTGGAATGCGTTTACAGCATGAGTGGTCGTGAGTAGATGCACTTGTTTTGAGATCAAAGTAGGAGCTGCATGTAGTCACGTATGAACATTTTGTTCACATCCATAGCTAGTTAGTGAGTTATTAGCCCAGTTATAGATCATTTGTAGTCAGCAATGGTGGAGGGATTGCACCCTACACCTGCATTGCTCGCTGTTTGGGGTTTTAGGCTGGGTTTCTGTACAGCACTTTGATATATCAGCTGATGTAAGAAGAGCTTTATAAATACATTTGATTCGAAGAGAACAAAACATGTACAGGTCTTTGTCTTAAAGGGCAGGGTTGTATTTTGAGACAGGTTTGAATAATCTATGTAGCCAATAGGAAGAGGGTAGCATAATTTGTCTGATTCTGTTATAATGGTATGGGATTAATAATGCATTTTATTTGGAAAGTGGTTTCTTGCATCAAACAACATTGTCACCTCCTTGTCCGATATACAAGTGGATAAACAGGTTAATGTAGGCTGAATGATTGTACAGCTATTTCCGTGTTAAAATGTTATGGATGCATTTTCTCCATTGTTTTTGATGGTTGGCCACTCTGGTCTACATTATAATGAAATAGCTATAGTCGCCTACTTGACCACTGTCTGAAACTAACTTAAAGCAGGTACAGCCTCAGTGATCACAGTAAAACATGTGCTGGAAGTTGCAAAGAATTTTCACAACATTCAAGTTTGCGCTCAGACCTGAAATTTGTTCAGTGCCTACATGTTTTTTTTAGGGAACATTGTGAAATTAACTTCGTCCTATCCAAACTAAATTGACAGACAACTAGAACCCCATTCTCAGAACAGTACAGAGAGAACACATTCTAAAATACTGGAGGCTCCAAACACCATGAGTCAAAACACTGACCATCATCTTCTCCACGATGGTGTCGCTGCCCAGGATGTAATATTTCCCAGGGTTCTCCTGGATGTGCTTGTTCACCCAGGTGGTCTTTCCTGAGCCGGGCAGGCCTACCATAGCAATCACCTAAAATAACACACATATACACAACAGATCAGTAACGATGGTAGAAGGAGTTATGCACATACATGTGAGAAAAAGGCATGTTTTATTTTTTGTATCTGTTACATTTTGCTAGACGTTTATTCTGAAATATTGGTTGAACCCAAGGATAGATCCCATTGCTAGGGAGGCCTTCGTGTCAAACAAGTCACTGCCAGTGACGTTATGGGTTCCCATAGTTACCTCACACTCCTTCTTGGTGTTGGGTCCCTTGGGTCCGCGTACACGGTCGTCCATGGCGACCTGCTGCAGGAAGGTGTAGCCCTCTGGCTGGGGGAAGTAGGGTGTTTCCATCTGGCCAAAGTTGAACTCCACAGAACAGTTGTGGCAGATGACATGGGGGAAGAGAGCTCTCCCTGCCAGGGACTCCTTACTGACCTGGAAGGCCACAACTGGCTCCTTACCATTCTTAGAAAAGGAAATCTCCACCTCCTCGCCCTCAAAGTTCTGCAATAGAAAATAATTATATACATATATACACACACACACACACACGCATACATACATACATACATACATACATACATATACACACACACATCTACAGTGCCTTGCGAAAGTATTCGGCCCCCTTGAACTTTGCGACCTTTTGCCACATTTCAGGCTTCAAACAAAGATATAAAACTGTATTTTTTTGTGAAGAATCAACAACAAGTGGGACACAATCATGAAGTGGAACGACATTTATTGGATATTTCAAACTTTAACAAATCAAAAACTGAAAAATTGGGCGTGCAAAATGATTCAGCCCCTTTACTTTCAATGCAGCAAACTCTCTCCAGAAGTTCAGTGAGGATCTCTGAATGATCCAATGTTGACCTAAATGACTAATGATGATAAATACAATCCACCTGTGTGTAATCAAGTCTCCGTATAAATGCACCTGCACTGTGATAGTCTCAGAGGTCCGTTAAAAGCGCAGAGAGCATCATGAAGAACAAGGAACACACCAGGCAGGTCCGAGATACTGTTGTGAAGAAGTTTAAAGCCGGATTTGGATACAAAAATATTTCCCAAGCTTTAAACATCCCAAGGTAATAATAATAATAATAATAATATTCAATATATAATATTGAAATGGAAGGAGTATCAGACCACTGCAAATCTACCAAGACCTGGCCGTCCCTCTAAACTTTCAGCTCATACAAGGAGAAGACTGATCAGAGATGCAGCCAAGAGGCCCATGATCACTCTGGATGAACTGCAGAGATCTACAGCTGAGGTGGGAGACTCTGTCCATAGGACAACAATCAGTCGTATATTGCACAAATCTGGCCTTTATGGAAGAGTGGCAAGAAGAAAGCCATTTCTTAAAGATATCCATAAAAAGTGTTTAAAGTTTGCCACAAGCCACCTGGGAGACACACCAAACATGTGGAAGAAGGTGCTCTGGTCAGATGAAACCAAAATTGAACTTTTTGGCAACAATGCAAAACGTTATGTTTGGCGTAAAAGCAACACAGCTGAACACACCATCCCCACTGCCAAACATGGTGGTGGCAGCATCATGGTTTGGGCCTGCTTTTCTTCAGCAGGGACAGGGAAGATGGTTAAAATTGATGGGAAGTTGGATGGAGCCAAATACAGGACCATTCTGGAAGAAAACCTGATGGAGTCTGCAAAAGACCTGAGACTGGGACGGAGATTTGTCTTCCAACAAGACAATGATCCAAAACATAAAGCAAAATCTACAAAGGAATGGTTCAAAAATAAACATATCCAGGTGTTAGAATGGCCAAGTCAAAGTCCAGACCTGAATCCAATCGAGAATCTGTGGAAAGAACTGAAAACTGCTGTTCACAAATGCTCTCCATCCAACCTCACTGAGCTCGAGCTGTTTTGCAAGGAGGAATGGGAAGAAATGTCAGTCTCTCGATGTGCAAAACTGATAGAGACATACCCCAAGCGACTTACAGCTGTAATCGCAGCAAAAGGTGGCGCTACAAAGTATTAACTTAAGGGGGCTGAATAATTTTGCAAGCCCAATTTTTCAGTTTTTGATTTGTTAAAAAAGTTTGAAATATCCAATAAATGTCGTTCCACTTCATGATTGTGTCCCACTTGTTGTTGATTCTTCACAAAAAAAATACAGTTTTATATCTTTATGTTTGAAGCCTGAAATGTGGCAAAAGGTCGCAAAGTTCAAGGGGGCCGAATACTTTCGCAAGGCACTGTATATCACACACACACACTGCTCAAAAAAATAAAGGCAACACTTAAACACAATGGAACTCCAAGTCAATCACACTTCTGTGAAATCAAACTGTCCACTTAGGAAGCAACACTGATTGACAATACATTTCACATGCTGTTGTGCAAATGGAATAGACAACAGGTGGAAATTAGGCAATTAGCAAGACACCCCCAATAAAGGAGTGGTCACCACTGTAGGTGGTGACCACAGACCATTTCTCAGTTCCTATGCTTCCTGGCTGATGTTTTGGTCACTTTTGAATGCTGGCGGTGCTTTCACTCTAGTGGTAGCGTGAGACGGAGTCTAAAACCCACACAAGTGGCTCAGGTAGTGCAGCTCATCCAGGATGGCACATCAATGCGAGCTGTGGCAAGAAGGTTTGCTGCGTGTCAGCGTAGTGTCCAGAGCATGGAGGCGCTACCAGGAGACAGGCCAGTACATCAGGAGACGTGGAGGAGACCGTAGGAGGGCAACAACCCAGCAGCAGGACCGCTACCTCCGCCTTTGTGCAAGGAGGAGCACTGCCAGAGCCCTGCAAAATGACCTCCAGCAGGCCACAAATGTGCATGTGTCTGCTCAAACGGTCAGAAACAGACTCCACGAGGGTGGTATGAGGGCCCGACGTCCACAGGTGGGGGTTGTGCTTACAGCCCAACACCGTGCAGGACGTTTGGCAAATTCGCCACTGGCGCCCTGTGCCCTTCACAGATGAAAGCAGGTTCACACTGAGCACGTGACAGACGTGACAGTCTGGAGACGCCGTGGAGAACGTTCTGCTGCCTGCAACATCATCCAGCATGACCGGTTTGGCGGTGGGTCAGCTCATCAGGAGCATGCCCAGGCGTTGTAGGGAGGTTATACAGGCACGTGGAGGCCACACACACTACTGAGCCTCATTGACTTGTTTTAAGGACATTACATCAAAGTTGGATCAGCCTGTAGTGTGGTTTTCCACTTTAATTTTGAGTGTCACTCCAAATCCAGACCACGGGTTGATAAATTTGATTTCCATTGATCATTTTTGTGTGATTTTGTTGTCAGCACATTCAACTATGTAAAGAAAAAAGTATTTAATAAGAATTTCATTCATTCAGATCTAGGATGTGTTATTTTAGTGTTCACCTTATTTTTTTGAGCAGTATATATATATATATATTTATATATCAAAATACATATATATTTAAGCTTGTAGTTTCAATGGAACATTGACAGGTCAAATTGTTTGGTACCAACAAGGAAGTCGTCAAACTGGTTTAGGTGGAAATGTTTATGAACAGAGGGTGTGGCAGACAAATCATGTTTTCATATAAATAAATATTTTGTGTGCGTTTGCCTCATTGATGAGGAATTCTTGACATAAAATTAATTTTAAAATCGGCCTGTCCATTTACATTATGGCAACTATTACAAATAAATGGAGGCCGGCTACTTACGATGAGGCAGCAGATGACGTCGTTCTCATCGTAAGTCTCTCCAAAATCTTCAGTCACGCAGTTGGTAGTCTTCTTGCCTTTGCCAGAGTAGGCATAAGAATGCTCCTCCTCACCTGCAATGACACAATACAACTCACATCAGACATGATACACAGTTGACTGGTTCAGGGAACTAAAAGTAGAGAATTAGAAATGTATCATGAAATTATTTCTGGATTTCAGTGTTTCTGCACTCATTTCATAGTCACCTTGCAAACTACAACTGAAACAGGCTATATCATTTCAAGTTACATGTCATGCTTCCTAACAGCCTTTAGAGAGAGCCAACACCCCATAAGAACCATTCTATTTTTGGAGAAAAAACCCTATAGAATGATAATACTGACCGAGGAGCAGACTGCCAGTAGCCATGGACCATCCAACCTGGACCTCATGGACCTCCATGTTCTTACTGAAGATGTGCTTCACTGGAATCTTCTCAGTTAACTAGAACCACAATAATAAATTGGTAATGTTAGTATGATGGCTTACAAATAAATAAAAAATTATGTTAATACTAAAGTGATTATTTTGCCTTTATGGCCTATTTATTTTACCTACCTACATTTGCACACACTGTACATAGATGTTTCTAGTGTGTTATTGACTGTATGTTTGTTTATGTGTAAGTGCTGTTGTTGTCGCACTGCTTTGCTTTATCTTGGCCAGTTGGAAATGACAACTTGTCGTCAAATGGCCTACCTGGTTAAATAAAGCTGAAATAAATAAATAGCAATTTGAGGGCACAACTAGGTGATAAAATCTGATGGCGCATTTATATTATAAAATAGAGAAAAATTATTATGGGTTTCTGAGGTCAAAACATTACGAATTCATAATTACTAATGAAATGACAACTGGGCTAGACAAGAGAAGCAGTGTTTCTCCTTACCTTCATCTCGTAACAGGCCTTGCCCTGGGTCAGGCCGTACGAGGCCCTGCCCCCAGACCAAAGGTAGGCAAAGCTCTCCATGGTGAGAGAGGACGCGCTGTACCGGTCCCGGGACACCTTGAAGTGCAGGTCGCAGTTATCTGATGACAAAAAAACGCATCAATTATTCAGTTATCTTCTCAGTTCCCTGACATGCTATATAGTGTGTCCCATCACATTTGTCTTTAAGCCGTATTCCTATACACTAGAAGAGACGTGAGAATATTGAACGACATGGGAAACAGACAGCGAGGTGGAGCTATGGCTTCTGAGCAGGCGTTTGTAGAGTGATTAAATAAACCCAGCACTGTCGGCCACGCTATACACCAAACATCACTCACAGTTGTCCAGGCAGACTGTTGTATCGTCAAACTCTTCATCTTCCTCTTCCAGGGGTGGCAGTGGAGACTTGAGACTAGACCTGAAAGAGAACAAAGCCAGTCAGTAACATTGTCAGAGAATTAGAACCTGTCGCACGGAACCAGAATGCCCTACCAGGGTGGCCATCCGGTTGGGATGACCTCTCTGAAAAAGAGGGCATCGATGGAAATAGTCCAGAACAATATGGGCGGAAATAGAACTCCAACATTTAAGCTTCTGGGGTCCGGTGTATTTTAAAGAAATCACGACAAGACAAATACATACCTGCAGTGGTCCACTGATGCCTCAAAGAGATGAATTATTATTAAATAAATAAATATATATATATTAACTAGTCCTAGGGGCTATATTTCTTATTATAAAAAGCCTTAATAGCCAATAGGCCTTCTTGTGTGCAGAAACTGTGTTTATGGCTGTGGCTATTCCTGGTAGGGTCAAGAAGGATAAAAAGATGCTGGATGTATTTAACTGTGTGGAGCTGCTCTCACTAAAGGTGAAATCTGCAGCCCCATGGTCATGGAACAGAGGGGCAAACAAGCTAGTTCCACATAACCTAGATGGGCTTAAACTGTACTCTAGGGACTATAGTGATAACAAGCTGAATATTGTGCTACACTGACTTAAAACTTGAAGGAATTCAGAAACAGAATCAAGCCGTTTCCCAGGGGGAAGAGTTGTTTATAAAACTAGCCTACAAATATTTACACTGGCGAGGATTACAACATGAGGATAAATGTCTGTCCACAGAATGTAGACGGAAGCCTTTGCAGGATTAAACACTGCCCCGGGATTAAACACTGCCCCGGGCACAGGAAGAGAAACACCATAATGTAGCATTGATAGAAAATGTGAGTCTCTGCACCAATTAGAACAAGAGATAGTCACGTGGGAGGGGGTTTAATTCACATTTGTACCAACACTGTTTGGGTTGGTAATTTTACTCTGTTCTCAAATGCACTGTGCTTAGATTAAAATGTAAATGAAGTGGTCATTTGTATTTTAATCATTTAGCTGACACTCTTACCCAGAGCGACTGACAGTAGTGAGTGGGTAAATTTGTTTGCACGTTTTTCTCTCCACACTAGACCTGACTATATATGTAGTCGGGGAACCACTAATTGCACCATCTTTGGCTTATCTACACATTAGTCAGACTGCACTCAGACCAAGGATCATATAGTCTTGCCAGAGGTTATCCAGGGTGGTGCGATGGCGATTCTATGATTGATTTAGCCAAAAGCTACTAAGGCCTCTGCTGCACAGTCAATGGTTTCTTAGTTTACACCAGTCAGAGCAGGTTCTCAACCCTGTTCCTGGAGAGCTACTGTCCTGTAAATTCAGTACAACCCTCATCTACCGCACCTGATTCAAATAATTTGCTGGTTGATAAACTGAACCAGGTTAGTTACAACTGGGGTTAAAATGAAAACCTACAGGAGGATAGCTCTCCAGGAACAGGGTTGAAGAAACCTGGGCTAGAGTGACATCTTGATGACAAGATAACAGCCCACTTTTCAATGAAAAAAACAAATATAGTTCCAGATAAACATGGAGGCGGTTTCCCAGACAGATCAAGCCTAGTCTTGGACTAAAAAGCTCAATGGGAATCTCCATTTGAAGTACTTTGAAGTACCCTGGAAACCAGCCCATGATGCACAGTGTGACTGTACGGCGAGAAAGCATTCCTGTAAAAAAAAACATCAACCACACTGAATAAAATGACAAAGTGGAGAGAGACAATCAGAAAAGACAAATACTATGCGAGCAGGAACAATGAGTAGTCCGTGGAGAGTACCAATCTGCAACTCGAGCGTCCAGGAAAAAGTTCTACATCCTTGTACCCTTACGCAACCCCCCCCCCCACTACTACTCTCTCATGCATTTATTTTTTTTAGCAGTGTTGCGTCACCTTGTCAGTGTACACAGTAAACCTTCCTGCACAATGAGACCGAATGGGGAACAATAGAACATTACTGTTCATTCCTCTTGCTATATTATGCAGTCCATTTAGGGGTGCATGTGGTCACTGCATGGGTTAAATGGTAAGGTTCATTTAAAAGCCAGGGATGACCCTCAATTCAAACATGTATGAATCTTAAGTAATGTTGACAAAAGTAAGTTAAGTGAGGGTTTTGTCGCTAGTTAATGCATTGGCGCTTAAAGCCAATACAGTTCACATAGCTGTGATGGCGCTTCAGACATACCAAAGGCCATTTTGTCTCCCATCCTTACCAGCTGTATTTGTTCTCTTCAATAAATTCAAAGTAGCCCCTTCCATGTTCCTCCCGGCGTCTCTTAACACCCTTCTTATTCTTCTGATCAGCATTCGTGTCTTTGTCCGCATCCCCTTTGGAAATAAAAGAAAAATATAATGAGGTGCTCCTTTATTGAAAGGATAGGTCGCACTGTGACTGTGGTAGGGTTAGCCCACACAGATAGATGACTAACTACTAGTCCATTAGGACCTCATTACTTTCATTGAATGTGATGGAAGACAGTAGAAGGCTAAGGCTGCTTTGACCAGGGAGTAAGGTTGGTTACATTGTAGCCGGCCAACAATTGGAGGACATATGTGAGGAGATGTAACGTTAAACACAGTAAAATGGGTACAATAACCCAGCTACGGTTAGAGTTACTATTAATTAAAAAAGGTCAGGGAAATAGACCATTGTCCACCTGTCTCAGATGTTGCGGTCAATACAATAGCATACTGCGACAAGTCAGACAAAAAAAACAACTGCAGACTATTTTTGATTGACCCCCTTCCCCCACAATAGCATTCGCGACTAACTAGCTAGTTAGCTTAAAAGCTAGTTAGCCACTTCTTGCTCGTTCATTCAAAATATCTTAGCCAGCTAGTGTTATCTAAATCAGATAACTAGCCAACTACTGTTTTCAAATACTTGCCTTTAGCTACGTTTCTAGAACCAGTTTGAGAACCCGTTTGTATAGGAATTTAGGATACTCCGAGTCATATAGTTAACCATTGAGAACCACGAGCCCACCAGCGCCTGCATAATATTGTCCACCGTCCGCTAGAATCGCGAGCTAGCTATTCTAGTTAGCAACTACACAAAAGAATGCTAACTATGTTAGCTATGCTAACCACCCATTCAGCGAAAATTACATCAAGCGTGAGTCCAATGGTAGTCTCCATGCAGTACGTTAGGACCAAGTTAAACAATATTACCCCAATTTTCTAGCTACACTACCCTATCTAATCAATATACATCAATCCGGCTTCACGAAAACACCCCGTATAGCAAAAAACATGTGACAACCAGTCCAGGGATTTTCAAATGGAACCAGCGACTCACCCTCTGCTGGCTGATCTCCAGGCTCACCATCCTCTGCGTCTAACGTTATTTTCTCCATGTCGTCCACACCTTCCTTCAACATTGGATCCATGTCTTCATCTTCCACCTCGCCCATTTCGTCGTCCTCCTGAGCCGCGTTCTCCTCGCATTCTACGGCGGGGTCTCCCTCTCCGTTTCCATTCTCCTCCTCCTCGTTGGCCTCCATGCTTTCTTCGACCGGATCCTCGTCGTCTTCTTCGTCTTCCCCCATGTCCTCTTGATCATCAGCGGCCCCAGAGCTGCCTCCCTCCGCGGCCTCCAGCCCAATGGGATCATCTCCAGCCAGGGCCTCTTCGTCAAGCGCGGCCTGCAGCCGGTCCATCAACTCGGCCTTCAGCCCCTTGTCCGACAGCTGACGCTTTTTCAGCTCGTCCTTCAACTCGTTAACTTTCAGTTTTTTTACGTTAATTGAACTCATTTTTATATCTGTATAAAAATACTAAACTGAAACACGATTTAAAATGACAAATATGGGAAATTCTGTAAGGACGCCACGCTATGCAAATTGATGTAGCTGCTAGCTATATTTAACTGCGCCAAATGGCAGTAGCGTTACTAGCACTTTTCAATGGCAGAAGGGCTTGTCGGCGCAAATGGTGGTACCAGACCCCTCCGGTATTCAAGTGTTGGGGAAGGACATGGGCGTGGATTACCGTAACAACTGATAGAGCAGCTCAAAGGACTAAGAAATATAAAATCTAATTTGATTTGTCATATGCGCCGAATCCAACAGGTGTAGTAGAGACCTTACAGTGAAATTATTACTTACAAGCCCTTTAAAACCAACAATGCAGTTTTAAGAAAAATACACAAAAAAATAAATAAAGTAACAAATTATTAAAGAGCAGCAGTAAAATAACAATAGTGAGGCTATATACAGGGTACCGGTACATAGTCAATGTGTGGGGGCACCGGTTAATTTAGGTAATTGAGGTAATATGTACATGTAGGTAGAATAATTAAAGTGACTATGCATAGATAATAACAGAGTAGAAGCAGCATAAAGGGGGGGGGGGGGGGGGGGGGGGGCAATGCAAATAGTCTGGGTAGCCATTTGATTAGATGTTCAGGGGTCTTATGGCTTGGGGGTAGAAAGGGAAAGAGGGATACCAAGACAGTTGTACAACTGAATGCCTTCAGCTGAAATGTGTCTTCTGCATTTAACCCTACCCCTATGACTAGGGTGGCTGGAGTCTTTGACAATTTTTAGGGCCTTCCTCTGACACCAGCTGGTAAAGAGGTCTTGGATGGCAGGAAGCTTGGCCCCAGTTTTGTTTTTATTTATCCGTTATTTTACCAGGTAAGTTGACTGAGAACACATTCTCATTTACATCAACAACCTGGGGAATAGTTACAGGGGAGAGGAATGAGCCAATTGTAAACTGGGGATTATTAGGTGACCGTGATGGTTTGAGGGCCAGATTGGGAATTTAGCCAGGACACTGAGGTTAACACCCGTACTCTTACAATAAGTGCCATGGGATCTTTAATGACCTCAGAGAGTCAGGACATCCGTTTAACGTCCCATCTGAAAGACGGCACCCTACACAGGGCAGTGTCCCCAATCATTGCCTTGGGGCATTGGGATATTTTTTAGACCAGAGGAAAGAGTGTCTCCTACTGGCCCTCCAACACCACTTCCAGCAGCATCTGGTCTCCCATCCAGGAACTGACCAGGACCAACCCTGCTTAGCTTCAGAAGCAAGCCAGCAGTGGTATGCAGGGTGGTATGATACTGGCATACGGCCCAGTGATGTACTGGGCCGTATGCACTATCCTCTGTAGTGCCTTGCAGTCGGAGGCCGAGCAGTTGCCATACCAGGCAGTGATGAAACCCGTCAGGATGCTCTCGATGGTGCAGCTGTAGAACCTTTTGAGGATCTGAGGACCCATACTAAATATTTTCAGTCTCCAGAGGGGGAATAGGTTTTGTCGTGCCCTCTTCATGACTGTCTTGGTGTGCTTGGACCATGTTAGTTTGTTGGTGATGTGGACGCCAAGGAACTTGAAGCTCTCAACCTGCTCCACTACAGCCCCGTCGATGAGAACGGGGAAGTGTTTGGTCCTCCTTTTCCTGTAGTCCACAATCATCTCCTTTGTCTTGATCACGTTGAGGGAGAGGTTGTTGTCCTTGCACCACATGGTGAGGTCTCTGACCTCCCTATAGGCTGTCTTGTCGTTGTCTGTGATCAGGCCTACAATTGTTTTGTCTTCGGCAAACTTAATGATCCAAGCTGTCTATGCGCATTTTGGAGATACCAAGCACAGCAGGCTACATTTTTAGCCATGATAATAAATAAGTACATTAAAAATGACCCCAAGGACACACACACACATGTATTCAATTATCTGTCCATAAAGACCTATTCTGAACAGTGGTGGGAGGAGCTATAGGAGGAGCTATAGGAGGATGGGCTCATTGTAAGGGTTTACATATGTTTGTTGTTTGATACAGTTCCATTAATTCCATTCCCATAGGGTGGCGCACAATTGGCTCAGCGTTGTCTGGGTTTGGCTGGGCTAGGCTGTCATTGTAAATAAGAATTTGTTCCTAACTGACTTGCCTAGTTAAATAAAGGTTAAATAAAAAAACAAAAATGATAATTTACAATGACCGCCTTCCCACCATTCTAAGAATAGATCCTCTTCCTGCCGACCTCTCACTTTCTCCTCCAATGAGTTTTGAGAAGGAGGTGAGGAGAGAGGGCGCGAGGAGAATGCAATTGAGATTCTCCCAGACTCCTCCTTAAAAGATCACAGAGAATCACTCCAACTTCTTCCCAGACACTCCAACCATAAAACCCACAACATGACTTTGTGGCAGCTTGGGGAGAGTTCAGTTCACTTGAACGTTTACTACATTGAGGAAACGATTTACTGAATGCCACATTTTCCCCAAAAGTTTTTGTACATTCTTGAACATACTTTGAGGTACATATGCTCCATTTGGTGTGTGTCCCGGGGTGTGGCTTGAAGCAATGACTGACATATTTTGGTTAACTCTCGACCCCAATTTCAGTCGTTGCCCAACCCCCTCAAATCTTCAAAAAATGCATTCAGGTTAGAAGTTGTGGTTGGGTGAATTGCTCATAAATATTCCTTTTGGGGTTGTGTAAATGATCCCCAACATTTTGGGGGATCAGGTACCTGTCCACTGCCACACTCTGATAATAAATGTATGTGAATCACAAAGAAATACAGCTCTGAACTGTGAGTTAGCTCACTGTGTTAAGGTGCCTAAATCCTGACATTTATTGGCACTTATGGTGTAAATTCGAATCCACAACAGGCCGCAAAATAAATAATTCGCAATGTCACATTTATTGCGGTATTGTGTTGGGAGGAAAAGTGATTATCGTCTTGAAGATCAAATCCCAGAGTTGACAAGGTTCAAATCTGTTGTTCTGCCCCTGAACAAGGCAGTTAACCCACTCTTCCTAGGCCGCCATTGAAAATAAGAATTTGTTCTTATCTGACTTTCCTAGTTAAATAAAGTTTAAAAAACAACGCGTTAGGTTTTTATACAGTACCCAAAACCAATAAACCAAAGTGTACAGTCGTGGCCAAAAGTTGAGAATGGCACAAATATAAATTTTCACAAAGTTTGCTGCTTCAGTGTCTTTAGATATTTTTGTCAGATGTTACTATGAAATACTGAAGTATATTTACAAGCATTTCATAAGTGTCAAAGGCTTTCATTGACCATTACATGAAGTTGATGCAAAGATTCAATATTTGCAGTGTTGACTCTTCTTTTTCAAGACCTCTGCAATCCGCCCTGGCATGCTGTCAATTAACTTCTGGGCCACATCCTGACTGATGGCAGCCCATTCTTGCATAATCAATGCTTGGAGTTTGTCAGAATTTGTGGGTTTTTGTTTGTCCACTCGCCTCTTGAGGATCTGACCACAAGTTCTCAATGGGATTAAGGTCTGAGGAGTTTCCTGGCCATGGACCCAAAATATCGATGTTTTGTTTCCCGAGCAACTTAGTTATCACTTTTGCCTTATGGCAAGGTGCTCCATCATGCTGGAAAAGGCATTGTTCGTCACCAAACTGTCCCTGGATGGTTGGGAGAAGTTGCTCTCAGAGGATGTGTTGGTACCATTCTTTATTCATGGCTGTGCTTTTAGGCAAAATTGTGAGTGAGCCCACTCCCTTGGCTGAGAAGCAACCCCACACATGAATGGTCTCAGGATGCTTTACTGTTGGCATGACACAGGACTGATTGTAGCGCTCACATTGTCTTCTCCACAATCGGAAAGGGGATTCATCCGAGAAAAATACTTTACCCCAGTCCTCAGCAGTCCAATCCCTGTACCTTTTGCAGAATATCAGTCTGTCCCTGATGTTATTCCTGGAGAGAAGTGGCTTCTTTGCTGCCCTTTTTGACACCAGGCCATCCTCCAACAGTCTTCTTCTCACTGTGCGTGCAAATATACTCACACCTGCCTGCTGCCATTCCTGAGCAAGCTCTGTACTGGTGGTGCCCCGATCCTGCAGCTGAACCAACTTTAGGAGACGGTCCTGGCGCTTGCTGGACTTTCTTGGGGGCCCTGAAGCCTTCTTCACAACAATTGAACCGCTCTCCTTGAAGTTCTTGATGATCCGATAAATGGTTGATTCAGGTGCAATCTTACTGGCAGCAATATCCTTGCCTGTGAAGCCCTTGTTGTGCAAAGCAATGATGATGGCACGTGTTTCCTTGCAGTTAACCATGATTGACAGAGGAAGAACAATGATTCCAAGCACCACCCTCCTTTTGAAGCTTCCAGTCTGTTATTCGAACTCAATCAGCATGACAGAGTGATCTCCAGCCTTGTCCTCGTCAACACTCACACCTGTGTTAACGAGAGAAACACAGACATGATGTCAGCTGGTCCTTTTGTGGCAGGGCTGAAATGCAGTGGAAATGTTTTTTGGGGGATTCAGTTCATTTGCATGGCAAAGAGGGACTTTGCAATTAATTGCAATTCATCTGATCACTCTTCATTACATTCTGGAGTATATGCAAATTCACATCATACAAACAAAACATACACGTTTCATAATTAGAAGTGTGTGGGTGTAAAGGACGTCGCGCTGCTTGCTTAAAGGCTCTACATGGTCAATCTGCTGTCTACATTGGCCGTGCAGCATTTACGGACTTCTGCAGAAGTCAGGGCTTTCATACTTCTTGCGCTTCACATAGCGACGCAGAGCTGTTGTGGTGGAAGTTGTCAAGCAAGTGAGTTTGCGTTTATAAAGGACCCTCACCTACAGTCAACCAATCTTGTCGATGTGGAGCTATACAACGCTATATGGAGCCCTCTGCATCCTTACAACATTTGGGAAGCGCATGGCGATGCGGCACTGTGCTCGATTTGGCCTTTGCAATAAATTTGGGGCGGCAGGGTAGCCTAGTGGTTAGAGTGTTAGACTAATAACCGGAAGGTTGCAAGTTCAAACCCCCAAGCTGATAAGGTACAAATCTGTTGTTCTGCCCCTGAACAGCCTACTGTTCCTAGGCCGTCATTGAAAATAAGAATTTGTTCTTAACTGACTTGCCTAGTAAAATAAAAAAATCAGTAAAAAGTGAATTTAGACATTAATAAATTAATTTCTATAGCTTCCAAAATCTATTTTACAAAGGTATTAGTAATCTAGTTTATATATAAATCATTGGGCGTTACCACACAGCACAGCACAGGAGTGTATTTCATACTGAACAACTCAATGGTAGATTTGACCTGCTAGGGGCAAAAGGAGCTAGATTTACTACTAAACTACCAAAATATATCACTTTTGCAACAAACTGGCAAAAATGATGACCAGAATTGATGTCTTTCACTATAACTAAGTCTAAAACATCTGGTTTCATTAAAGTTACTCTTTAAAGGGAAGAGGTGTGTTTTGAAGCTACAACCCAACCCCTCCCTGTGTTTCAACTGGTCATTCAGTACAGCACCGTTTCCGTGAACATTCTATTACATTTTTTATGAGAGGAGGCTGTCAGGAAAATAACCTCAAACTCAATGTAAACAAAACAAAGGAGATTATAGTGGACTTCAGGAAACAGCAGAGGGAGCACCCCCCTATCCACATCGACGGGACAGTAGTGGGGAAGGTGGAAAGTTTCAAGTTCCTCGGCATCACGGACAAACTGAAATGGTCCACCCACACAGACAGCGTGGTGAAGAAGGCGCAGCAGCGCCTCTTCAACCTCAGGAGGCTGAAGAAATTTGGCTTGTCACCAAAAGCACTCACAAACCTTTACAGATGCACAATTGAGAGCATTCTGTCGGGCTGTATCTCCGCCTGGTACGGTAACTGCTCCGCCCACAACCGTAAGGCTCTCCAGAGGGTGGTGAGGTCTGCACAACGCATCACCGGGGGCAAACTACCTGCCCTCCAGGACACCTCCAGGACACCTGTCACAGGAAGGTCAAAAATATCATCAAGGACATCAACCACCCGAGCCACTGCCTGTTCACCCCCACTATCATCCAGAAGGCGAGGTCAGTACAGGTGCATCAAAGCAGGGACCGAGAGACTGAAAAACAGCTTCTATCTCAAGGCCATCAGACTGTTAAACAGTCATCACTAACATTGAGTGGCTGCTGCCAACATACTGACTCAAATCTCTAGCCACTTTAATAATGAAAAATGTATGTAATAAATGTATCACTAGCCACTTTAAACAATGCCAACTTATATAATGTTTACATACCCTACATTACTCATCACATATGTATATACTGCACTCTATACCATCTACTGCATCTTGCCTATGCCGTTCTGTACCATCACTCATTCATTTATTTTTATGTCCATATTCTTATTCATTCCTTTACACTTGTGTGTATAAGGTAGTTGTTGTGAAATTGTTAGATTACTTGTTCGATATTACTGCATGGTCCGAACTAGAAGCACAAGCATTTTGACAAACACTGGCATTAACATCTGCTAACCATGTGTATGTGACAAATAAAGTGTGATTTGATGGTGGGTGGAGCTATAGGAGGGCGGGTCCATTGTAATGGCTGGAATGGTGTAAATGGAAAGGTATCAAACACACCAAACGTATGGAAACCACTCCGTTCTATCCTACCACAAGCCTCCTCGTGTTTTTATGTAGTGAACACAGCCCTGGTTCATGGAATGTCCTCTAGACACACTTACTATAACTTCTCTTCTAATTTAAAAACATGTCCTATAATATCTAAACAAGCATTATGTTAGGCACAAACCGTTCGACATGAATACGGATTATTTCATATACAGACCACAAACTCGGGTGCCACGTTTATAGCAAAGATGTTTTATAACTAACCCAGAGCCTGTCGTTTCCAATGGGAGCAAATTCATCATAGCGGTCAGACCACGCAAGGAGGTGGGCAGAGCCAAGCGCAAGCTAGTGCGAACCTAATGGCATTTATTTAGCATATTTTCTATAAGGAACACCTACTCTGCAAAGTGCAATAAGTCAATTTGACCTTGCACTACTAAACAACGTATTTAAAAAAAAAAAAACGTTGTCAAAGGGTAAAGTCTACAAAGCGTAGTCCACTCTCTTTTTTTCAGATTCTAGTTTTGGAACCAGAAAACTATCGAAATCAATTGTTTCATCGATAAGAAAATTAGCAGAATATTGGCCAAAGAACATCTCGCTCCATCTTCTCCCACGACCGGCCAGTGATATTCCTCTCATCACCATATTTGGTAAGGAGTGGAAACTCCAACCGGATACTTCACATTTTTACATCTGGTGAAATATCTGGCTTATCGTTCTAGCTGTGTTTATAGTTTGCACTTCACTGCCTCCATGTGGACAACGAGGGGAATGCACAAAGAAAAGCAATAAGTAGTTGTGTGGGAGCGCTCTCCCTCTTGATGCGCTCTGACATTACACGCACCTTCATTCACACCGCCACCACTAGCTCAACATGACAAGACGTGCAAGTTGGAATACTGGGTTACAATAACATAATTGTTTAATATTTTTCCTTTATTTTTATTTTTTACCCATGTACAAAAAAACCTAACACTGACTAAAGTAGACAGCATATCCTTTATCCTTGTTTTTGCCTTTGTTACATTTTCCATTATAGTTTTCCGTTATGTAACCTTTTGCTATGGCATCTCTCACTCGGAGCGAGAAGGAGAGATGTCCCACAGCAGGGAACCGAAGGTATTGGGTAAAGGACACTTGATTTAATATTACTTTTTAACATTTATTATTCAGTATTTATCTTAAGTTGTTTAGATAGAACTGTGCAACCCACAGCCTAAGTATGTACTTATTATTTGATGACTAATATGCTTTGAAAACATTAGGTTGAAATGATGTTATGATGATATCACGGGACACAGAAAAAAAGATGCTATCTAGAACCTAAAAGGTACTCCTCCTGTCACCATAGGATAAACCTTTGAGGAACCTTTTTGGGTTCCAGGTAGAGTTATTTTGGATTTAATGTAGAACCTTTTCCTCAGAGGATTCTACATGGAACCCAAAAGGGTTCTACCTGGAAGCAAAAAGGGTTCCCATATGGGGACAGCCGAAACACCCCTTTTCAACTCTTTTTTTCTAAGAGTGTAGTCATGTTTGTTTTCTTGCCTGCCGTTTATTAAGGTGGTATTTGTGTATATTTCACAGACAACAGATGCTCCTCAATGTAAATCAACCAGATTCTACTCTGAGACTTTGAGACTGTGAGCGGTACAGTATTGCAGGAGGACTGGAAATCAACAGACCGCCCCTCATGGAGCTCTGTGTCCGAGGACAGATGTCCTATCCAGGACGTCTCTGGCGGGACCTTGCGTCGGATCCAGAGGTCCTGTAAGTGACAGTGGACTTGGCACTGTTGGACCCACCGTGCTGGGAAGTTGGAGTGTTCAGAAAAACTGATGGAAAAGTTATTTGTGAGCATTGCACCGTGACTGTGGCTGCACTGAAGAGACAGGCACTGAGCCTTGTCATTCCTCAATATATCTCATGCAAGGTAAGATGATCACTGCATCACTTTCTCTGGAAATGTCTTCTATGTAGTAAGCAGGAGCATACATTGTAGTGATACATTATACAGTACCAGTTAAAAGTTTGGACAAACCTACTCATTCAAGGGTTTTTCTTTATTTGAACTATTTTCTACATTGTAGAATAATAGTAAAGATGTCAAACCTATGAAATAACACATATGGTATCATGTAGTAACCAAGAAAAGTGTTAAACAAATCAAAATATATTTTATACTTGAGATTCTTCAAAGTTGCCACCCTTTGCCTTGATGACAGCTTTGCACACTTTTGGCATTCCCTCAACCAGCTTCATGAGGTAGTTATCTGGAATGCATTTCAATTAACATGTGTGCCTTGTTAAAAGTTCATTTGTGGAATTTCTTTCCTTCTTAATGTGTTTGAGCAAGTCAGTTGTCTTTTGACAAGTTAGGGGTGGTATACAGAAGATAGCCCTATTTGGTAAAAGTCCATGTTCATATTATGGCAAGAACAGCTCAAATAAGCAAAAATAAATGTCAGTCTATCATTACTTTAAGAAATGAAGGTCAGGAAATATGGAACATTTCAAGAAAGTTTCTTCAAGTGCAGTCGCAAAAACCAAGCGTTATGATGAAACTGGCTCTCATGAGGACTGCCACAGGAAATTAAGACTGAGAGTTACCTCTGCTGCAGAGGATAAGTTTATCAGTGTTACCAGCCTCAGAAATTGCAGCCCAAATAACTCTGCTTCACAGAGTTCAACTAACAGACACATCTCAACATCAACTGTTCAGAGGAGACGGCGTGAATCAGACCTTCATGGTCGAATTGCTGCAAAGAAACCACTACTTAAGGACAAGTGTTTCTTGGGCCAATAAACATGAGCAATGGACATTAGACGGGTGAAATGTGAGATTTGGTTTCCAAATGCCGTGTCTTTGTGAGAAACAGAGTAGGTGAACGGATGATCTCTACATGGGTGGTTCCCATCGTGAAGCATGGAGCAGGATGTGTGATGGTATAGGGGTGCTTTGCTGGTGACACTGTCAGTGATTTATTTAGAATTCAAGGTACACTTAACCAGCATGGCTACCACAGCACTTTGCAGGGATACGCCATCCCATCTGGTTTGCTATTAGTGGGACTCTCATTTGTTTTTCAACACGACAATGACCCAACACACCTCCAGGCTGTTTAAGGGCTATTTGACCAAGAAGGAGAGTGATGGAGTGCTGCATCAGATGACCTGTCCTCCACAGTCACCCGAACTCAACCCAATTGAGATGTTTGGGATGAGTTGGACCACAGAGTGAAGGAAAAGCCAACAAGTGCTCAGCATATGTGGGAACTCCTTCAAGACTGTTGGAAAAGCATTCCTCATGACGCTGGTTGAGATAATGCCAAGAGTGTGCAAAGCTGTAATCAAGGCAAAGGTTGCCTACTTTGAAGCATCTAAAATCTAAAATATATTTTGATTTGTTTATCAATTTTTTGGTTACTACATGATTCCATATGTGTTATTTGAAAGTTTTGATGTCTTCACTATTTTTCTACAATGTAGAAAATAGTAAAAATAAAGAAAACCGCCTGAATGAGTAGGTGTCCAAACTTTTGGCCAGTACTGTACTTTATAACCAATTCCATGTGGGAATAATTTAAGAGCTTTTGAACTGAAATGGTCATAAAATGTGGCTTAGAGGATTTCCATAGATTTTAGGATTTGCCAGACATTTGAATAAGCCTAATCAAAATTAATTTTCATGTACTTAGACATTTTTTTCTGATTTAGATTTTTTTATTTGTAGCAGACAACAATTCTAGTCATTGAGCAGACTCATAGAGGATATCCCTAGAGTGAGCTGATTCACTCTATAGCCCCTCTAACCTCATCGCCAGAGGCAAAATAAAACACTTGCTTACCTCTCCTACAGAGAGGGACATGAAATAAAATAGGATGTTTTAAAATAAAACACAGGCCATTTATATGTGGAGAGAATGCCTCATTGTTCAGAGTCAGTAGAAATCTGATAATGACTTCTTGTTGTGTATTGACTTCCAGCCCAGGGCCATGATAAGATCTGTCCTGTTATGAGTCAGAAATAAAATACTTCCTTAAATATTCAGGTAGGAAAACGGGTCTCTGACAGCCTGGTCCCAGATCTGTTTGTGCTGTTTAGCCAACTCCTATGGTCGTTGTTTTGCCTGGTCCCAGATCTGTTTGTGCTGTTTAGCCAACTCCTATGGTCGTTGTTTTGCATGGTCCCAGATCTGTTTGTGCTGTTTAGCCAACTCCTATGGTCGTTGTTTTGCATGGTCTCAGATCTGTTTGTGCTGTTTAGCCAACTCCTATGGTCGTTGTTTTGCATGGTTCCAGATCTGTTTGTGCTGTTTAGCCAACTCCTATGGTCGTTGTTTTGCATGGTTCCAGATTTGTTTGTGCTGTTTAGCCAACTCCTATGGTCGTTGTTTTGCATGGTCCCAGATCTGTTTGTGCTGTTTAGCCAACTCCTATGGTCGTTGTTTTGCATGGTCCCAGATCTGTTTGTGCTGTTTAGCCAACTCCTATGGTCGTTGTTTTGCATGGTCCCAGATCTGTTTGTGCTGTTTAGCCAACTCCTATGGTCGTTGTTTTGCATGGTCCCAGATCTGTTTGTGCTGTTTAGCCAACTCCTATGGTCGTTGTTTTGCATGGTCCCAGATCTGTTTGTGCTGTTTAGCCAACTCCTATGGTCGTTGTTTTGCATGGTCCCAGATCTGTTTGTGCTGTTTAGCCAACTCCTATGGTCGTTGTTTTGCATGGTCCCAGATCTGTTTGTGCTGTTTAGCCAACTCCTATGGTCGTTGTTTTGCATGGTCCCAGATCTGTTTGTGCTGTTTAGCCAACTCCTATGGTCGTTGTTTTGCATGGTCCCAGATCTGTTTGTGCTGTTTAGCCAACTCCTATGGTCGTTGTTTTGCATGGTCCCAGATCTGTTTGTGCTGTTTAGCCAACTCCTATGGTCGTTGTTTTGCATGGTTCCAGATCTGTTTGTGCTGTTTAGCCAACTCCTATGGTCGTTGTTTTGCATGGTCCCAGATCTGTTTGTGCTGTTTAGCCAACTCCTATGGTCGTTGTTTTGCATGGTCCCAGATCTGTTTGTGCTGTTTAGCCAACTCCTATGGTCGTTGTTTTGCATGGTCCCAGATCTGTTTGTGCTGTTTAGCCAACTCCTATGGTCGTTGTTTTGCATGGTTCCAGATCTGTTTGTGCTGTTTAGCCAACTCCTATGGTCGTTGTTTTGCATGGTCCCAGATCTGTTTGTGCTGTTTAGCCAACTCCTATGGTCGTTGTTTTGCATGGTCCCAGATCTGTTTGTGCTGTTTAGCTAACTCCTATGGTCGTTGTTTTGCATGGTCCCAGATCTGTTTGTGCTGTTTAGCCAACTCCTATGGTCGTTGTTTTGCATGGTTCCAGATCTGTTTGTGCTGTTTAGCCAACTCCTATGGTCGTTGTTTTGCATGGTCCCAGATCTGTTTGGGCTGTTTAGCCAACTCCTATGGTCGTTGTTTTGCATGGTTCCAGATCTGTTTGGGCTGTTTAGCCAACTCCTATGGTCGTTGTTTTGCATGGTTCCAGATCTGTTTGTCTTTTTGCGATGAGAAACAAAACACCAGAGCTTGTCTATACAGCCCAAACAGATCTGGGACCAGGCTAGGTCTCTGATGGCTCAGCTCAGTCTGGGACACAGAACGTGGTTCATTGACGTTAGCAGCTTGTGGGAGAGAAGTCTTGGAAAGGAAGTCAAGGGAGTACAAGGACACAGAAGGAAAGCATGTTTGAAAAGGGTATTTTGTTTTTACATTATATTGTAAATTAGAATTGTAGAGTTATGTCTCAGAATTGTATGGAAGGTCTGCTCAATCCAAGATTACAACCACCATTACCCCAAAAATGGGGGAGGCAGGTGGCAGCGGGAGGAGGTAGGGAACTGGTCTGTATGCCTAATATAAAAGATCAGCCTTTTCCAGGAGCCAGAGCTCCCCTGCCAATGCCCCATCCTGGATCTGTCTAGCCCCCACCTCCCAGCCTTTTCCAGGAGCCAGAGCTCCCCTGCCAAGCCCCTTCCTGGATCTGTCTAGCCCCCACCTCTCAGCCTTTTCCAGGAGCCAGAGCTCCCCTGCCAAGCCCCTTCCTGGATCTGTCTAGCCCCCACCTCTCAGCCTCTTCCAGGAGCCAGAGCTCCCCTGCCAAGCCCCTCCCCTGGATCTGTCTAGCCCCCACCTCTCAGCCTCTTCCAGGAGCCAGAGCTCCCCTGCCAAGCCCCTCCCCTGGATCTGTCTAGCCCCCACCTCTCAGCCTCTTCCAGGAGCCAGAGCTCCCCTGCAAAGCCCCTTCTTGGATCTGTCTAGCCCCCACCTCTCAACCTCTTCCAGAAGCCAGAGCTCCCCTGCCAAGCCCCTTCCTGGATCTTAGCCCCCACCTCTCAGCCTCTTCCAGGAGCCAGAGCTCCCCTGCCAAGCCCTCCCCTAGATCTGTCTAGCCCCCACCCCTCAGCCTCTTCCAGGAGCCAGAGCTCCCCTGCCAAGCCCCTTCCTGGATCTGTCTAGCCCCCACCTCTCAGCCTCTTCCAGGAGCCAGAGCTCCCCTGCCAAGCCCCTTCCTGGATCTGTCTAGCCCCCACCTCTCAGCCTCTTCCAGGAGCCAGAGCTTCCCTGCCAAGCCCCTTCCTGGATCTGTCTAGCCCCCATCTCTCAGCCTCTTCCAGGAGCAAGAGCTCCCCTGCCAAGCCCCTTCCTGGATCTGTCTAGCCCCCACACAGGAAGTGTGGTGAAGCCAGGTAGGAGACCTGCGCCAACTTCCTGTGCTTACCGGGGGGGCGAGAGAGACCGGGCAGGCACCGTGTTATGCGGTGGAGCGCACGGTGTCCCCAGTGCGGGTGCATAGCCCGGTGCGGTATATTCCAGCTCCGCGTATCGGCCGGGCTAGAGTGGGCATCGAGCCAAGTGCCATGAAGCCGGCTCTACGCATCTGGTCTCCAGTGCGTCTCCTTGGGCCGGCTTACATGGCACCAGCCTTGCGCACGGTGTCCCCGGTTTGCCTGCATAGCCCAGTGCGGGCTATTCCACCTCGCCGCACTGGCAGGGCAACCGGGACGATTCAACCGGGTAAGGTTGGGCAGGCTCGGTGCTCAAGAGCTCCAGTGCGCCTGCACGGTCCGGTCTATCCGTCACCACCTCCACGCACCAGCCCTCCGGTAGCAGCCCCCCGCACCAGGCTGTCTCTCCGGCTCATCCTTACAGGGGCTCCCGCCTGTCCAGCGCTGCCGGAGCCTTCCTCCTCCCCAGCGCCATCTGAGCTACCTGTCTGCCCAGCGCCATCTGAGCTACCCGTCTGCCCAGCGCCGCCTAAGCCACCCGTCTGCCCAGCGCCGCCTGAGCCACCCGTCTGCCCAGCGCCGCCTGAGCCACCCGTCTGCCAGCGCCGCCTGAGCCACCCGTCTGCCCAGCGCCACCTGAGCCGCCCGTCTGCCCAGCGCCGCCAGCGCCGCCAGTGCCGCCAGTCTGCCCAACGCCGCCAGTGCCGCCAGTCAGCCAGGGGCCGCCAGCGCCGCCAGTGCCGCCAGTCTGCCCAGCGCCGCCAGTGCCGCCAGTCAGCCAGGGGCCGCCAGTGCCGCCAGTCAGCCAGGGGCCGCCAGTGCCGCCAGTCAGCCAGGGGCCGCCAGTGCCGCCAGTCAGCCAGGGGCCGCCAGTGCCGCCAGTCAGCCAGGGGCCGCCAGTCAGCCAGGGGCCGCCAGAGCCCCTCAGCCCAGAGCCGCCAGAGCCCCTCAGCCCAGAGCCGCCAGAGCCCCTCAGCCCAGAGGCGCCAGAGCCCCTCAGCCCAGAGGCGCCAGAGCCCCTCTGTCCCGAGCAGCCGCCCCTCTGTCCCGAGCAGCCGCCCCTCTGTCCCGAGCTGCCGCCCCTCTGTCCCGAGCTGCCGCCCCTCTGTCCCGAGCAGCCGTCCCTCTGTCCCGAGCTGTCCCTCAGTCCATTGGGGTCATTAAGTAGGGTCGCCGTGGCTAAGAGGCCACGGAAGCGGACAAGGTGGGGGATTAAGACTATGGTGAAGTGGGGGCCAGGTCCAGCACCAGAGCCGCCACCGCGGACAGATGCCCACCCAGACCCTCCCCTATAGGTTCAGGTTTTGCGACCGGAGTCCGCATCTTGGGGGGGGGGGGGGGGGGGGTACTGTCACACCCTGACCATAGTTTGCTTTGTATGTTTCTATGTTTTGGTTGGTCAGGGTGTGATCTGAGTGGGCATTCTATGTTGGATAGCTTGTTTGTCTATTTCTATGTCTGGCCTGATATGGTTCTCAATCAGAGGCAGGTGTTAGTCATTGTCTCTGATTGGGAACCATATTTAGGTAGCCTGGGTTTCACTGTGTGTTTGTGGGTGATTGTTCCTGTCTCTGTGTTTTGCACCAGATAGGGCTGTTTTTGGTTTTCCACGTTTATTGTTTTGTAGTGTTCGTGTTTCTTTTTGTTATTAAGCATGAATCAAAGAAACCACGCTGCATTTTGGTCTGCCTCTACTTCGCCACAGGAGAACCGTTACAATCATGAAATACAGTATCCCCTACTTGCACATCTTTTTATGGGCGTAGGGCCTTATCTGTAAGGCCTGAGGGGATAATGCCCTTATAGAAAGTGTTGTCACTGTCAGCCTGTGATGAGGAGAGCGCGGAAGAGGAGAAGAGGGGAGGGAAGAGGAGAAGAGGGAAGAGGAAAAGAGAGGGAAGAAAAGGAGAAATGAGAGGAGGAGAAACGAGAGGAGAGAAGAGGAGAAATGAGAGGAGGAGAAACGAGAGGAGAGAAGAGGAGAAACGAGAGGAGAGAAGAGGAGAGGAGAGAAGAAGAGGGAAGAGAGGAAAGTGGGAGAGACAGGTGGAGAGGAGGAAAGGGTGGGGAAGAGGAGAGGAAATCGGGGGAAGAGGAGAGAAGGGATGAGGAGAGCAGAGGAAAAGGGGGAAGAGTAGCGCAGCGTAGAGGGGGGAAGAGGAGAGGAGAGCAGGGATGAGGAGAGCAGAGGAAAGGGGTTGAGAGGAGATAACAAAATAATAAATAACAAAATACTAATAAATAAACAAACAAACAAATAAATACATTGTTATCCCACAACAATTTGCTTAGAAGTGTTTCCAGAGTCATAAAGTGAAGAAGATCCCATATCAGCACTCATAATGCTACCTCCATCTTTATCATATAACATGGTGCTAACGCCCTGTCAGGACCCGGTTACGAACCCGGGTCTCCGGAGTGAGAAACAGTCACTTAACCTACTGAGCCACGAATAGTCGGCAGAACCCAGAAGATGAGGCAGACACAGCAGTACTTGAGACGGTGTATTTAATGAAGTAAAAAGAGAAGTCCTTCAGGAAAACATGTAACTCCACAACCTCAAAAGGAATTCCACAAGAACAAAGGTAATCCTCCAAGACAAAAAGGTAAATCCACAAGATGGTAGGTATAGCATAAAAAGCCTCAAAAGATACTCAAAAATAAATAAACAAGAACAAAAACAGAATTCCACAAGAGAGTCCACCGGGATCAACTAGAGTTCACAGAATACTAGGGCTGGGTGCTAACATACAAACACAGAGCAAAGAACTGAGGAAAACTAAGGGTTTAAATACAATCAGGGGAAACAAGGCACAGGTGCAAATAATAATGGGGATCAAGGGAAAACAAAAGGTCAAAAAGCACAATGGGGGCATCTAGTGACCAAAAACCGGAACAACCCTGGCCAAATCCTGACACGCCCTTTCAGTTTCTGCCCTCCCCCCCTGGGGTATAGCTTACTGTGGAGGAAATCAATATGGTTACCTCGCATTTCACAGACGGTCTGCTGCGGCTGGTCTAGAGTTACAGATAACTGACTGTCACGGTCGTCAGAAGGAGGAGACCAAGGCGCAGCGTGATAAGTATACATTGTATTTTACTAATAGAATGCAACACTGAACAAAACTATACAAAATAACAAAACAAACCGTGACTAGTGCGAACAGGCAACTAAAGATAGAATAATAACCCACAAAACCAAAATGGAAAAGGGCAACCTAAATAGGATCCCCAATCAGAGACAACGATAAACAGCTGCCTCTGAATTGGGAACCAATTCAGGCCACCATAGACCTACATATACCTAGACATACTAAAATCCCATAGATATACAAAAACCCTAGACAGGACAAAAACCCTAGACAGGACAAAAACCCTAGACAGGACAAAAACCCTAGACAGGACAAAAACCCTAGACAGGACAAAAACACCTAGACAGGACAAAAACCCTAGACAGGACAAAAACCCTAGACAGGACAAAAACCCTAGACAGGACAAAACCCCTAGACAGGACAAAAACACCTAGACAGGACAAAAACCCTAGACAGGACAAAAACCCTAGACAGGACAAAAACCCTAGACAGGACAAAAACCCTAGACAGGACAAAAACCCTAGACAGGACAGAAAACCCTAGACAGGACAAAAACCCTAGACAGGACAAAAACCCTAGACAGGACAAAAACCCTAGACAGGACAAAAACACCTAGACAGGACAAAAGAAATATAAAAACTACACCAACCACCCTCGTCACACCCTGACCCTAACCCTAACCCTGACCTGACCAAAATAATAAAGAAAACAAAGATAACTAAGGTCAGGGCGTGACACAGGACTGGGTCCCACCTCATCTCATCTCCTCCCATCTCATCTCATCACATCCCATCACATCTCATCCCATCCCACCTGCAAATCAAATCACATGTTATTGGTCGCATACACATATTTAGATATTATTGCAGGTGTAGCAAAAATCTTGTGTTCCTAGTTCAATCAGTGCAGTAGTATCTAGCAATACACAACTATACACTCAAATCTAAAAAGTAAAACTATGGAATTAAGAAATATTAGGACGAGCTATGTCGGAGAATAAATATATATGTATATTATGGGATGTATAGACATTATGTACAGTATATAAATATAATATGTAGTACATATGTAGGATGTGTAGGTGTAACGACTCTCGTCGAAAGGAGTGGACCAAAGTGGAAAGTGTTCATGATTTTTATTTTCAAAAAACACTCGAACAAAATAACAAAAGAGAAAACGAAAGCGCACAGTTCTGTCAGGTACAGACACTAAACAGAAAACAAGATCCCACAAAAACCCAAACGGAAAATGACAACTTATATGTGATCCCCAATCAGAGACAACGATAGACAGCTGCCTCTGATTGGGAATCACACACACACACACACACACACACACACACACACACACACACACACACACACACACACACACACACACACACACACACACACACACACGGCCAAAAACAAAGAAATAGAAAACATAGACTTTCCCACCCGAGTCACACCCTGACCTAACCAAACATAGAGAATAATAAGGATCTCTAAGGTCAGGGCGTGACAGTAGGACATAATTGTATATGTACAGCAATAGCTAAATCGTATAGGCCTTGACTAGAATACAGTATATACATAAAAGTGGGTAGAAAAGTATGTAAATATTATTAAACTGACCAGTGTTCCATGACTATGTACATAGGGCAGCAGTCTCTAAGGTGCAGGGTAGAGTATCGGGTGGTAGCCGGCTAGTAACAGAGACTAATTTCAGGGCAAGAATACTGGGTGGAGGCCGGCTAGTGGTGACTATTTAACAGTCTGATGGCCTTTAACTAAAAGCTGGTTTTCAGTCTCTCGGTCCCAGCTTTGATGCACCTGTACGTACCTCCCCTCCCGGATGGCAGCGGGGTGAACAGTCCGTGGCTCAAGTGCCTAAGATGAATTTCTTCAGCCTCCTGAGGTTGAAGGCGTTAATGCGCCTTCTTCACCACACTGTCTGTGTGGATGGACCATTTAAGATTGTCAGTAATGTATACACCGAAGAACTTGAAGCTTTTCATTTTCTCCACTGCTGCCCCATTGATGTGGATGGGGGCGTGCTCCCTCTGCTGTTTCCTGAAGTCCATGATCAGGTCCTTCGTTTTGTTGACATTGAGAAAGAGGTTAATTTTGCACTCAGCCCAGAACAACAGGGAGAATCTCTCTCTCTCTCTCTCTCTCTCTCTCTCTCTCTCTCTCTCTCTCTCTCTCTCTCTTTCTCTCTCTCTCTCTCTCTTTTCCCCCCCTCTCTCAGTAAATGGCTTCTGGAATGATTCAGCCCCCATAATTAGAACGCGACACAAGGTCAATAGAATAGAGTTAGGGACGACTCCTGTATCTGTTCTGCAGGGAAGGAGTTACAGAGCAAGCCTCCATCCAACAGATAGCAGACTGACTAGCTCCCATCACTGGCTTTTATCACGATTCATCATAATCAATGCTCAGATATTACATCATGCAGCCCTAAAGTGCTGCTTTGTGATATCAAGTAAATCACACTTGACAGCTTTTATAAGAGCGAGATAGAGAGAGAGGTTTTATAAGTTCAGTTCAGTTCATTTAGCAATATTATGTGGTTCATTGACTTCATGTAGTGATTCTGTGAGGTTCTGTTCCTTCCCATGTGCAGAGTCAGAGGGATCTTAGTGAGGTGGCTGTTGGCGTCTTAGCTAACAACATAAAACCTCCTAGAGCCTTTAAATCCACAGTGTTCCTGAGTTCATCTCTGGACCTGTGGTAATCAGTTAACATATAATTCTTACTCAGGATATATAGGATGTAATGAATTCATAATAATTGATCATTAATTGGAGCTTGGTGCTTTTACAGATGCTCAAAGGCATTTTTCACACTTTACCTCATACAATTACACATAGAATCACGTCACGGAATTATAGGATCTCAATGCTTTATAGTACATAGACATCTTGGGGCGGCAGGGTAGCCTAGTGGTTAGAGCGTTGGACTAGTAACCGGAAGGTTGCAAGTTCAAACCCCCGAGCTGACAAGGTACAAATCTGTTGTTTTGCCCCCGAACAGGCAGTTAACCCACTGGCCGTCATTGAAAATAAGAATTTGTTCTTAACTGACTTGCCTAGTTAAATAAAGGTAAAAAATCCACCACCAATGTGTATTAACTGTTAATACAGGTTCTGCTCGACATACTTCTCTTTTAACCAAGTTAATATAAAAGAGACACCGTCTCGTGAACAGCAGGGGTCCAGCACTGTAGAAATATGCTGCCTACCCATTTCATACTATTCACCAGAGTAACGTTTGAAATCTCTCCTCGGATGCCTAGCCGTGCGAAATCTCTTTTCCGTTTAGCTTAACGTCTTCTTACACCTATTTCAAAGGGAACACATAAATAGCAGTGGATAGAAGCGAATAGAATCAGGAAAGCTGGGAGACTGGCAGGGTTTAACGCAACTGACGTGGCTGTCATTTCCAACCTGCTTTAATAGGGATCCTGCCTGTGACCCATATCGACAGCTACTTTGACTATTCTACAATCCTATCTGATGCTTTAGGTGTTATTGTCTAGGATTTAGATAGTTTAATAATGCATGGATTTTTATGCCTTTTTGGTTCTATGGGATTTCTCGTTTGAAGAATACGTTTTTGCTGGTGTTTTTCCCAAATGGAATAATTAAATCAGCAGTTGAAACCATAACAAAGCGTCCTCCCCAACACTGTTTCAGTACAGCGTTGAGGGATGGGGTTGGATGCAAGGACTGACCACCCCTGATATAAAATGATTGTTTTAACCATGTTTTTAGGCTATTCAGTGTTTGTTTATGTTTACTTTGTTTACAAACATTGGAGTTAAACAAGCTTATATTTTGGGTCCTGATGGGGTATGACAGTTGAACTAAGCTCATGAGACATTTATAAGTTACAGTATAATCTTCAAGAATCAATGGGTACATATCATGAATTTACAAATGTCCAAAAATGGATGTAACAACTGCTGCTTGCCTCTTTAAGTACTCTTAGTTTTTACTAAAGCAGCCTATTTAGAAAATAGTCTCAACATAGAGTTCCCAGCCCCAGCCACCCATTCTCAGAGTGTAGCTCTTGACTTTGAGCTTGACCTGTTATGATAAAAACTCTACAAATCCTTTTAGAAAATAAATTATTCAAGTTGAATATCCATTATTCAAGTTGGCTAATGGAGTCTCAAGTTATCACTTTACATGACAGAGAGAAACTTCATGCTGTATATCTATAATTTCCCTCCTCTGTCCAACATCAATTCATCCCAGCTCCCAATAGTCCCCCTGAAAAATCATTTTAATCTCTCCCTACAGGTCAAAGTGGTGCTGTGAGTTTGCACCTCTCCTCCCCTACCCCCTTCCCAGCCCCAGCCACCCATTCTCAGAGTGGACCCAGGTAAAAGAAGGGTCACCATGATGGACCCAGCTACCACCCACAATCAACAGCTTCATTTCAACTCTAAACCGACACACTCTGGAGCAGCCACCGGTCCCTCTAAGGCATATGTCTAAGTAATGAATAAGTAATGACTGTATGTGGCCAGGATGACCAACTCTCATATGGAGATCCATCTATTTCCTATGAGTGGTGGCATGGGAGGTGCTTCATCCATCTATTTCCTATGAGAGGAGGCATGGGAGGTGCTTCATCCATCTATTTCCTATGAGAGGTGGCATGGGAGGTGCTTCATCCATCTATTGCCTATGAGTGGTGGCATGGGAGGTGCTTCATCCATCTATTTCCTATGAGAGGTGGCATGGGAGGTGCTTCATCCATCTATTTCCTATGAGAGGTGGCATGGGAGGTGCTTCATCCATCTATTTCCTATGAGTGGTGGCATGGGAGGTGCTTCATCCATCTATTTCCTATGAGAGGTGGCATGGGAGGTGCTTCATCCATCTATTTCCTATGAGTGGTGGCATGGGAGGTGCTTCATCCATCTATTTCCTATGAGTGGTGGCATGGGAGGTGCTTCATCCATCTATTTCCTATGAGTGGTGGCATGGGAGGTGCTTCATCCATCTATTTCCTATGAGTGGTGGCATGGGAGGTGCTTCATCCATCTATTTCCTATGAGTGGTGGCATGGGAGGTGCTTCATCCATCTATTTCCTATGAGTGGTGGCATGGGAGGATCTTCATATGTTTTTGCCGAAGAGATTTTAGTCTAACTACATAGATGTTTAGTGCAGTATTTTTCAGTGAAAAAAATGTGCATGAAAACAAGTCATTTCTCATTCAATGACAACAAAGAATTTATTGAAGAATCCCTACTGTCGACCAATCACAGACGACGGGGCGTAGACTTCGGCTCCGAACTTTGGCTTGCCTCCAGAAATAAATATGTCCCCAAACAGCCAAAAAAAACCTCAGCATAGTGCAAAACGAACAAAAACGTCACAAAATGTTGTCATAGTATTTGCACAAACTCTACCGAACTGGGAAGCATGTGGACGCCTTTAACCTCATTCAATTAGAGTAAACCTAAGGTCCCTCCCTCCCAACTGGATCACTTAGGTGGTTTCTACTCTTGTTTTAATCCACATCCTCATTCCAGGCATAGACCTAATGGCTCAGTTCTAGGCAATCTTGTATCTCTTCCAATTCAAGCAAACCCCATGGTATTTTCTAATAAATAGGGGGTTACCGGCTGAACATGGCATGTTCGAATTAGAGACTCCGTCTGATCTGAATTCACGCAGCTGCGGCCTTGGAGTAACTCATGTAAATGCTCGAAGTTTGATTTCAAAAATGGATTTTATTGTAAATCTGGCGGGCATTCTGGTTATAACTGAATCTTGATTAAAGAAGTCTATACTGGACTTTGATTTGTCTCTGACTGGATGTTTTTAGAGAACAACTTGACTGTTTCTGTATCCATCACCACCCGTCACTAAGCAATGTGAATGTCTAGTCCTAAATGTGGGCCTGGGTAATAATGCCCAATTGACAGTAATGGGAATTTAGTGCCCTTCCTCGGTCTCCTTATGTGCTCTTAACAAATTGTCTGACCTGCGGTCCAACTATGCTAAATCCAATAAAAAAAAAAAAATCCTGAAAAACCTACTCTTAGATATTATTTTAACAAATACCCCTCAAAAGTTTACAGCAAATATGATATTCGCCATTGAGTTCAGTGACCATTGTCCAGTTGCCTGCATAAGAGATGTTAAGATACATAAATCTCGCTTATGCATTATAAAAATATGTTTTAGGAATTTTTATGAGCAACATTTGTCTGAGCTGAGGCTGAGTGACTGTTGGGTTGTGTTATCACTTACTCGGATCAGGCTCTTAATTGTTTTATTTCCCTGTTTAACTCTGTTGCAGATAAACATGCACCGCACAAAATACTAAGGGTGAAAGACAGATCTAATCCTTGGTTCACGTATGAGTTGTCTGTGAAATTACAGGAAAGAAATGTAGCTTGGGCTAAGGCAAGACTGACTGAGTAAGTTTACAGGCACACTAATAATTTTATATTATCCTGATTATGGCAGAAGGCCGAGTATGGTATTAGTCATGTAAACCCCTTACTCTGTTTATCTTAATCGGCTTTAGGCCTTACTTGAAGCATACGCCGATTAAAACACCTGGTTGTGAGGGTTTTCCTGTGGTGAAGGAGAAGCGGACCAAAATGCAGCGTGGTGGTTATTCATGTTCTTTAATAAAGGAACTATACATGAAATAACTAACAAAACAATAAATGTGCAAAAACCTAAACAGTCCTATCTGGTGCAAACACAGAGACAGGAACAATCACCCACAAACACACAGTGAAACCCAGGCTACCTAAGTATGATTCTCAATCAGAAACAACTAATGACACCTGCCTCTGATTGAGAACCATACTAGGCCAAAACATAGAAATACCCAAAACATAGAAAAACAAACATAGACTGCCCACCCAACTCACGCCCTGACCATACTAAATAAATACAAAACAAAGGAAATAAAAGGTCAGAACGTGACAGTACCCCCCCCCCCCCCCCCCCCCAAAGGTGCGGACTCCGGCCGCAAAACCTTGACCTATAGGGGAGGGTCTGGGTGGGCGTCTGTCCGCGGTGGTGGCTCTGGCGCGGGACACAGACCCCACTTCACTATTGTCTTAGTCCGCCTCATTGTCCGCCTCCGTGGCTTTCTAACCATGGCAACCCCTCTCAATGACCCCACTGGACAGAGGGGCAGCTGCTCGGGACAGAGGGGCTCTGGCGCCTCAGACTCCGGCAGCAGCGCTGGACAGGCGGGACACTCCGGCAGCAGCGCCGGACAGGCGGGACAGCCTGCAGGGAGGAGACAGAGACAGCCTGGTGGTTCCTGTGGCAGCCCCACGCACCAGGCTGGGGAGACCGTCAGGAGGCTTGGTGTTAGGAGGAGGCACCTGAAGGACCGGGCTGTGGGGGAGCACTGGAGCTCTGGTGCGCAACCTTGGCACCACTTCCCCAGGCTGGACAACTACTCTAGCCCGGACCCTCCAGAGTGCAGGCACAGGTTGAACCGGGCTGTGGGTAAGCACGGGAGATCTAGTGCTTACTACGCACACCTCTCCCTTAGGCTCCACTCCCACATTTGCCCGACACGAGCGGAGCGCAGGCAGAGGACGCACTGCACCCTCCCAGCGCCCCGGAGACACAGCACGCAGAGCCGGCGCAGGATACCCTGGACCAAAACTGCGTACCGGCGACCAGACCCGCTGAGCAGGCACCATACGCCATGGCTCGATGCCCGCACTCGCATGACACTCAGGGGGCTGTCCTATAGCGCACCGGGCTATGGACACGTACTGGCGACACCGTGCGCTTAACCGCATAACACGGTGCCTGACCAGTAACGCGCTGCTTATAACAAGCACGAGGAGTGAGCTCAGGTCTGCTACCTGGCTTAGCTCCACACCTCGTGTGCCTCCCCCCAATTTTTTGGGGGGGGCTGCCTCTCGTACCTGTCGCACTGCCTCCTCATATCGCCGCCGCTCAGCTTTCGCTGCCTCCAGCTCTGCTTTGGGGCGGCGATATTCCCCAGCCTGTGCCCAGGGTCCCTCTCTGTTCAGTATCTCCTCCCATGTCCAGGAGTCCTGTGATGCTGGCCGCTGTTGTTGCTGCTGCTGTCGTCACTGTCTTTTACCACGCCGCTTGGTCCTTGGTTGGTGGGTGATTCTGTGAGGGTTTTCCTGTGGTGAAGGAGAAGCGGACCAAAACGCAGCGTGGTGGTTATTCATGTTCTTTAATAAAGGAACTAGACATGAAATAACTAACAAAACAATAAATGTGCGAAAACCTAAACAGTCCTATCTGGTGCAAACACAGAGACAGGAACAATCACCCACAAACACACAGTGAAACCCAGGCTACCTAAGTATGATTCTCAATCAGAAACAACTAATGACACCTGCCTCTGATTGAGAACCATGCTAGGCCGAAACATAGAAATACCCAAAACCTAGAAAAACAAACATAGACTGCCCACCCAACTCACGCCCTGATCATACTAAATAAATACAAAACAAAGGAAATAAAGGTCAGAACGTGACATTGGTTTTCTGAGCAATGTTTCTAAATATTATGACGTGTAAACAGCTTAATCAGTGTTCCAGTGGTGTATTTGATCTGCACATGTACCAGCACCGGGTAGCGCGAGCTTCCCTCTTATCCACGAGAGAAGTGAGTTCAGAAAAACTGAATGTGTGTGCATCATGTAAATAGTTGTCACATACACACTTTATATGTCAAAACTCAAAATAAAATAGTCTTCGAAAAATAACATAGTCACTGTGGTATAACATTTATTTTGATTGCCAATTTTCTGCATTTATAAAAAGTCCCATCAGTAGCCTGATTTCAGATGTGTCCATGTAAACAGAATAATTAAGGAAACTGTTCTTCCTGCAAAGCATGTAAACATTTGAAACAAACTATTATATTAATTTGACTCTCCACAATAATCCCATTGTTACGTGCATGTAACCATGCTCACTGATTCCACGTCTTATTGGTCCTTCAGACATTTTAGAAATATATGTCTATCTCTGGTTACAAAAGCAAAATTAACATATTTCTTGAATTGTGTCAGATAGTGGTGGTAATCCAGCTAACTTTTGGAAAGTGGTCAAATCTTTGGAGCAAAACTCCACCCTCTCTTTGCCCCAGCAGCTTTTAACAGCCTCTTGTCCCATACTAGACAAAATGGACATTTGTGGGGCTTTTAATTACCATTTTGCTTCAGCTGGCCACCTGTTTGTAAGGATAGTCTAATTAATCTCATTTAGGGTGTTAACCTAGTAGCTGAGGACTGTAACTGTTTTTCATAAATGTTGTGCTGTGTTTTGTATTGATTTCTGTTTTGTTTTACATTGTATTGGTTGTTGTACTGTTGTGATCAGGGCACCACTGGGAATGAGACCATGGTCTCAGTGGGTTTTGACTGCATAAGTAAGGGTTCCTTGTGGGCATCAGGGAAGAACCCTTTGTGATTTAAGTGCCATCTTTTTTCAAAGAGTGTAATGGAGGAGGATACGTGTCTGATAATAAGTGACAGTGACATACAAAGTAAAGTGCTGTTCGTAAATCCAATCTGTTATTATTAATACATTTTCTTCTTAAAATCAGGGAAATATGTTCTGTAAATACTGCCATTTCAGAGGACTGTTTTTTGACTGTTTTGGGTAAGGACAATTGACATTGCTTAGTTAGAACCTTCATTTGGGGGAAATCTGTCCTTTCCATCATCCCCTCTGTCTTCCAATTTAACCCTACAATGGGGACGTAACATGATGCTGGATGGCAGTGCAGTTGAGTGTCTCTAGGTACTGTAAATACTGCTAGTTCCAATGAGCCTGTTGTGGTTTGTGTAATTAGATCACGTTCATCTTAAGAAGCTTGGCATTAAGCCCCCCCCACAAGCTGTTTCCCAAGACGCCCTCACTCGCTTTCTCTCTCTCAAGCACACACATGCGTGCCACACACACACACACACACACACACACACACACACACACACACACACAGACAGAACGAGAACCCAAACTGATTGTGTTGTGTGCCTTATTGCTGTATTTAACAGATAAGTCCCACACCATGATGGGTAGTGATAGCAGTAGCCAGAGTCTAGGGGTCATCCCGTGTGCCATCTCCTGGTTCTACAGTCACATGGAGAGGAGGAGGGAGAGGACTGGGGCCAGCCTGGCTGTGTCTGTCTCTGCTATGGATGTCTGTGGGGAGGACGAGGTCCTCAGGGACTTCCTGTCAGGCAACCTCCAGGACAGCCCACCAGCAGACCTATATCTCTATGAGGACCCCATCTATGGAAAGCAGGTAAATTATGATCGATGGTGTTATTGTTGTGGACGGTTCAGATCAGATAGAAATTTGAAACGCTTATAGAACAGACTTGAATCTTTGTTACGCTAAACATGGAATCGTCAGTTCTGCATTTTATTTTCATTCGTGTGAAATCTGTGCATAAGTACATTTTCTTAATGAAGCCCCAGGTCTTAAGAACACAGAAAAACATGTGCTGCTGTAGTTGCACTGTTATCACTACATACGGTGGTGTAAAGTAGTTAAGTACTACTTAAGTAGTTTTGGAGGGTATCTGTACTTTACTAAAAAAATATTGTACTTTTTACAACATACATTTTCCCTGACATGCAAAAGTATGAATGCTTAGCAGCACAGGGAAATGGTCCTATTCACACATTTATCAAGAGAACATCCCTGGTCATGCCTACTGCCTCTTATCTGGCAGACCCACTAAACAGAAATCATTTATTTGTAAATTATGTCTGAGTGTTGAAGATAGCCTCTGGCTATCCATACATTTAAAAAACAAGAAAATGGTGCCATCTGGTTTGCTTAATATAAGGAATTAGGAATTATTTATATTATATGTACATTTCAAACCAAATACTTTTAGACTTTAAGTCAAGTAGTATTTCACTGGATAACTTTCACCTTTACTTGAGTAATTTTCTATTAGGTATCTTTACTTTTACTCAAGTATGACAATTGGGTACTTTTTCCACCACTGACTATATACAGTATGCCGCTAAGGTGTCATGTCACATTAAGGGTATCTTGTATAATGACTGTGTTTTGTTTGTTAATTTGAAGGCCCCATTCTTTTGACAATACATCCCTTATTGAAGGCCCCCTTTTTTGACAAGACATCCCTTATTCAGATGTATTGTCAAAAAAGCTAGGTAGTGGGAGTTAACGTATTTACGCTACATATTCCCAGTTACATAATGACTTCGGCATTGTCACATTGAACAACATTTAATATTACAATTTTTGCTGTGCAGGTCTGGAGTGCTAGAGTCCCTCTATCCCCCTCTCTCCCCTCTCTACATACAGGGCCTTCAGAAAGTATTCATACCCCTTTACTTATTCCACATGTTGTTGTTGTTGTTTTCTCTCCCCTCTCTACATACAGGGCCTTCAGAAAGTATTCATACCCCTTTACTTATTCCACATGTTGTTGTTGTTTTCTCTCCCTCTCTACATACAGGGCCTTCAGAAAGTATTCACACCCCTTTACTTATTCCACATGTTGTTGTTGTTGTTTTCTCTCCCTCTCTACATACAGGGCCTTCAGAAAGTATTCATACCCCTTTACTTATTCCACATGTTGTTGTTATTTTCTCTCCCTCTCTACATACAGGGCCTTCAGAAAGTATTCATACCCCTTTACTTATTCCACATGTTGTTGTTGTTTTCTCTCCCTCTCTACATACAGGGCCTTCAGAAAGTATTCATACCCCTTTACTTATTCCACATGTTGTTGTTGTTGTTTTCTGTCCCTCTCTACATACAGGGCCAGGAAGTATTCATACCCATTTACTTATTCCACATGTTGTTGTTGTTTTCTCTCCCTCTCTACATACAGGGCCTTCAGAAAGTATTCATACCCCTTTACTTATTCCACATGTTGTTGTTGTTTTCTCTCCCCTCTCTACATACAGGGCCAGGAAGTATTCATACCCCTTTACTTATTCCACATGTTGTTGTTGTTTTCTCTCCCCTCTCTACATACAGGACCTTCAGAAAGTATTCATACCCCTTTACTTATTCCACATGTTGTTGTTGTTTTCTCTCCCTCTCTACATACAGGGCCTTCAGAAGGTATTCACACCCCTTTACTTATTCCACATGTTGTTGTTGTTGTTTTCTCTCCCTCTCTACATACAAGGCCTTCAGAAAGTATTCATACCCCTTTACTTATTCCACATGTTGTTGTTATTTTCTCTCCCTCTCTACATACAGGGCCTTCAGAAAGTATTCATACCCCTTTACTTATTCCACATGTTGTTGTTGTTGTTTTCTCTCCCTCTCTACATACAGGGCCAGGAAGTTTTCATACCCCTTTACTTATTCCACATGTTGTTGTTGTTTTCTCTCCCTCTCTACATACAGGGCCTTCAGAAAGTATTCATACCCCTTTACTTATTCCACATGTTGTTGTTTTCTCTCCCTCTCTACATACAGGGCCTTCAGAAAGTATTCATACCCCTTTACTTATTCCACATGTTGTTGTTGTTTTCTCTCCCTCTCTACATACAGGGCCTTCAGAAAGTATTCATACCCCTTTACTTATTCCACATGTTGTTGTTGTTGTTTTCTCTCCCTCTCTACATACAGGGCCTTCAGAAAGTATTCATACCCCTTTACTTATTCCACATGTTGTTGTTGTTGTTTTCTGTCCCTCTCTACATACAGGGCCAGGAAGTATTCATACCCATTTACTTATTCCACATGTTGTTGTTGTTTTCTCTCCCTCTCTACATACAGGGCCTTCAGAAAGTATTCATACCCCTTTACTTATTCCACATGTTGTTGTTGTTGTTTTCTCTCCCTCTCTATATACAGGGCCAGGAAGTATTCATACCCCTTTACTTATTCCACATGTTGTTGTTGTTTTCTCTCCCTCTCTACATACAGGGCCTTCAGAAAGTATTCATACCCCTTTACTTATTCCACATGTTGTTGTGTTACAGCCTGAATTCAAAATTGAATAAAGATATTTTTTCTCACCCATCTACAAATAATACCCCATAATGACAAAGTGAAAACATGTTTTTAGGAGTATTTGCAAATTATCACACCCCTGAGTCACCTTTGTCAGCGATTACAGCTGCAAGTCTTTCTGGGTAAGCCTCTAAGAGCTTTGCACACCTATATTGTAAGTATTATGCATATTATAATTTTTTAAAATTCTTCAAGCTATGTCAAGTTGGTTGTTAATCATTGCTAGACAGCCACTTTCAAGTCTTGCCATAGAATATCAAGCTGATTAAGGTGTTTTAGGTTGTGTTTTAGGTTGTCCTAATTAAATATTCATTTGTCTACCAGTGTCTGTTGGAAAACAGACTGAACCAGGTTTCCTCAAAGATTTTGCCTGCGCTTGGCTCTGTTCCCTAGTCCTTGCGGATGACAAGCATAGCTATAACATGATGCAGCCACCACCATGCTTGAAAATATGAAGAGTGGTACACAAGGATGGGTTGTGTTGGATTTGCCCCAAACATAACAGTTGCCAGTTGAGGACTTGTGAGGCGTCTGTTTCTCAAACTAGACACTCTAATGTACTTGTCCTCTTGTTCTGTTGTGCACCGGGGCCTCCCATTCCTCTTTCTATTCTGGTTAGAGCCAGTTTGCGCTGTCTGTGACAGCGTTGTACGAGCTCTTCAGTTTCTTGGCAATTTCTGACATAAAATAGCCTTAATTTCTCAGAACAAGAATAGACTGTTTCAGAAGAAAGTTTCTGGCCATTTTGATCCTGTAATCATACCCACAAATGCTGATGCTCCAGATACTCAACTAGCCTAAAGGACAGTTTTTATTGCTTCTTTAATCAGCACAACAGTTTTCAGCTCTGCTAACATAATTGCGAAAGGGTTTTCTAATGATCAATTAGCCTGTTTAAAATAAACATGGATAAACCTTTTAAACAGGTCAACATTCACAAAGCCACTGGGCCAGATGGATTACCAGGATGTGTACTCAAAGCATGTGTGGACCAACTGGCAAGTGTCTTCACTGAACCTCTCCCTGACAGAGTCTGTAATAACTACATGTTTCAAGCAGACCGCCATAGTCCCTGTGCCCAAGGAAGCGAAGGTAACCTGCCTAAATGATTACCGCCCCATAGCACTTACATCGGTAGCCATGAAGTGCTTTGAAAGGCTGGTCATGGCTCACATCAACATCATCCTTCCGGATACACTAGACACACTCCTATTTGCATACCGTCCCAACAGATCCACAGATGACACATTCTCAATCACATTCCACACTGCCCTTTCACACCTGGACAAAGGGAACACCTATATGAGAATGCTGTTCATTGACTACAGCTCAGCGTTCAAAACCATAGCGCCCACAAAGCTCATCACTAAGCTAAGGACCCTGGGACTAAACATCTCCCTCTGCAACTGGATCCTGGACTTCCTGACGGGCCTCCCCCAGGCGGTAAGGGTAGGCAACAACACGTCTGCCACGCTGATCCTCAACACCGGGGCCCCTCAGGGGTGTGTACTTAGTCCCCTCCTGTACTCCCTGTTCACCCACGACTGCATGGCCAAACACGACTCCAACACCATCATCAAGTTTGCTGACCACAATGATAAGAACCTCTCCCTCAATGTGAGCAAGACAAAGGAGCTTATCGTGGACTACAGGAAAAGCCGGGACGAACAAGCCCCCATTAACATGAACGAGGCTGTAGTGCAGCGGGCTGAAAGTTTCAAGTTCCTTGGTGTCCACATCACCGACGATCTATCAATGTCCAAACACACCGATACAGTCATGAAGAGGGCACAACAAAACATTTTCCCCCTCAGGAGACTGAAAAGATTTGTCATAGGTCCCCAGATCCTCAAAAAGTTCTACAGCTGCACCATCGAGAGCATCCTGACCGGTTGCATTACTGCCTGGTGTGGCAACTGCTCAGCATCTGACCGTAAGGTGCTACAGAGGGTAGTGCGTACGGCCCAGTACATCACTGGGGCCAAGCTTCCATGCAATCCAGAACCTATATAATAGGTGGTATCAGAGGAAAATTGTCAGAGACTCCAGTCATCCAAATCATTGACTGTTTTCTCTGCTACAGCATGGCAAGCGGTACTGGAGCACCAAGTCTAGGACCAAAAGGCTCCTTAACAGCTTCTACCCCCAAGCCATAAGACTGCTGAACAATTAATCAAATGGCCACCGGACTATTCCCCCCCCCTCCCTTCACCCCTACCTACATGTACAAAAGACCTCTAACCTGAACCCCATCACACTGACTCGGGACCGTTACCCCTGTATATAGCCTCGTTATTGTTATGTTATTGTGTTACTTTTTATATTTTTTTACTGTAGTTTATTTTGTAAATATTTTCTTAACTCTTCTTGAACTGCACTGTTGGTTAAGGGCTTGTAAGTAAGTATTTCACGGTAAGGTCTACACTTGTTGTATTCAGTGCATGTGACAAATAAAGTTTGATTTGATTAGTAGGAACCCATTAGCATGGCAGGCTCTCTCTAATTGTGTAGAACCTTGTCGGTTCTCCTTTTTGTTTTGTCAACTATTTGGTATGTTCTCTGTGATGTAGGCAATGGGAGTTTTGTAACGTTTTCTACCTTGGCTTAGTGCTAGTTTATGGAAATCTGTAATCTATTTTTGATTTCTCTGATTCCCGGTGAAGCCGAGAATCAGCTAACGGAGCCGGATGGCCCCCAGCTGTCAGTCTGTACATCTCTTTTTTATTTGATTTTTTGATTTTTTTTTCTCTCTTTGCTTTTAATCTGTGGTTATGTTTTAGTTGTGTTGGGTTAATTGTGTTCTACCTGGTCTCCAGTATTTAGCGCGTCTACCATAACCATGGTGATTGGCTAGGCTGGCTAGGCTAGTAGCTGATTTTTTAACGTTAGGTGGCTGGCTAGCTTGCTGGCTAAGATAACTGCATATAGCTAACATTCTTTGATAACTGGTTAGATGGTGTTATGTAATTACAAAATGTTGGTTTAATGTAGCTGTAAGCTAGGTGTTGATAGCAAATGTCTTGACTCATGCGGTAGGTCTAATGTTAGCAGGCTAGTAGGGCTAACATTAGCTGGCTAGTTGGCTAACTCTGAGTTGATTTGGAGCAATAAATTCATAAAGTATTTGCTTGTAAGTTGGCTGAAAATGACATTTAAACCAATTTGATTTAATTTGAAGTTATAGATTGAAAGTTATTTCTGTTGGAGTTTACATTATAGGGAATAGGCTGGCTTGCCGGGTCCTCCATATGGCATCATACCCCGGAAAAATATTTACCGACTTGACTGATCGGTTTTATGTAATAACAAAGATAATTGAAAAGAGATGTGTAACTTTGCATTGGAACATTTGATGCGTATACTAATGCAAATCCATATGTTACACATGGCTAAGTTTATGATACCTCCCTTTAATGTGTACACATGTAGTTCAGAGACCTTTTCCAAGACAGTAACAAAATCTTAGTTATTTATTTGTGTGCTCTTTGGTCAGTGACCTGTGCGTAACTTGTACTCTGTGTCCCCCTGCAGACTTGTGAGTAAGCTTTCCAACTAATAAGCATCTGGTGATTTCATCTTCTGACTTAATAAACTGTACCTAATTTGTTTTCCAAGAATACTTTGAATACTTTGTTCAGTTCTCAAATATTCTTTCCTGTATTTAATTTCCTCTCCACCCTCAGTACCAGGCGGTCATAGCAGGTTGATTATGATAGACCTGGCTGACAGTATAGGGATCCAGTAGAACCCCTGACAGCAGAACTGAACGTCCTGAGTCAGAGCTGGGCAGTGTTATCCTGGCCTTACTCAACAATGGAAACAAAAACATCCCTAACAGGTTAGATACGGGAGACTCTAACATTGATTGTAATTACATTGCAATGAAACAGGAAATTATTGATTCATGCAGTAGATAATGAAATTGTATGTATAATACTGGTATATACTAGAATTGTATTCTTTATGGATAATGTATGACGTTGATGAGGATGTTGGTGATGACGAGGATGGTTTTATTTTGTGCTCGCCACAGGGACAATGAAGTGACCATGCTGCTACAGGAGTCTCTGGGTAATATTAACTGTCGTACGACCGTGCTGGCCCATGTGACTGACTTACCAGAACACTGCTCAGAGACACTGTCAACTGTCCAGATCGCCTCACACATTCGTAGGACACAGAAGAAGGCTAAAGTATGTAAATGACTGAATTAGAGATTTATTACCATGGTGCCAATAATGGTGACAAAAGTATTATTCAATTAACCTTGGGTGGCCTAACTCTTAGTAGACAGTAACACAATATATATTGTGGGTGATTCCTTGATCTACCTCTACGCAGACGATACCATTCTGTATACATCTGGCCCTTCTTTGGACACTGTGTTAACAAACCTCCAAACGAGCTTCAATGTCATACAACTCTCCTTCCGTGGCCTCCAACTGCTCTTAAATGCAAGTAAAACTAAATGCATGCTCTTCGCTGCCCGCACCCGCCCACCCGACTAGCATCACTAAGCTGGACGGTTCCGACTTAGGGATTTGTAGTTGTCCACATATTCTGGTTGTCTGGCTGGACTGTAAACTCTCCTTCCAGACTCATATTAAACATCTCCAATCCAAAATTAAATCTAGAATCTGCTTCCTATTTCGCAACAAAGCCTCCTTCACTCACGCCGCCAAACATACCCTCATAAAACTGACTATCCTACGGATCCTCGACTTCGGCAAACTTCCCTCACTAACTTTAAACATCAGCTATCTGAGCAGATAACTGATCGCTGCAGCTGTACATAGTCCATCTGTAAATAGCCCATCCAATCTACCTACCTCATCCCCATATTGTTTTTATTTACTTTCCTGCTCTTTTGCATACCAGTATATCTACTTGCACATCCTCATCTGCACACCTATCACTCCAGTGTTATTTGCTAAACTGTATTTTACTTCGCTACCATGGCCTATTTATTGCCTTACCTCCTCACGCCATTTGCACACACTGTATATAGACTTTCTTTTTTTCTATTGTATTATTGAGTGTACGGTTGTTTATGTGTAACTCCTTGTTGTTGTTTGTGTCGCACTGCTTTGCTTTATCTTGGCCAGGTCGCAGTTGTAAATGAGACCTTGTTCTCAACTAGGCTACCTGGTTAAATAAAGGTGTTCTCAACTAGGCTACCTGGTTAAATAAAGGTGAAATAAAATCAAAATAAAATAAGAGACATTTTTTTTACATTTTTACCCCTTTTTCTCCCCAATTTTGTGGTATCCAATTGTGCTACAACTCCCGTACGGACTCGGGAGAGACGAAGGTTGAAAGTCATGCGTCCTCCGATACACAACCCAACCGAGCCGCACTGGTTCTTAACACAGCGCGCATCCAACGCCGGAAGCCAGCCTCACCAATGTGTTGGAGGAAACACTGTGCACCTGGCAACCTTGGTTAGCGCGCACTGCGCCCGGCCCGCCACAGGAGTCGCTGGTGCGCGATGGAAGGAGAATGAGAGGAAGGAGAATGAGAGCATCATCCAAGAACAACTTTTCAGAATACAGCAGAAGAAGTGGGCCAGTGTGAGAGGGACTTGAGTCTTAAGTGTGACACGTTCGCCAAGCTGCAGGAGCGACTCGGGTGCATCAACTGGAGCGAGACGGTTACCAAGTCATTCTTAAAAGAACCTTCTGCCACAGTCCCCTCCAATCCCCCAAGATGGCTCAGGCCGACCTGAGACTGGGGAGAATACCTCTTTCTTTAAACCACTGAATATGGATTTGAAGTGTAGTTTTCCATTGTGGCTGAGAAAGAGAGCTTGGTGACAGATGGCAGTCTTCCGGTTGACAGTTTTCAGAGAGAGGACTCTGGTCTGTATGACTGTGAGGATGGCAGTGCAGCCAGCTCCAACAAGGACCAACCATAATACCCCTGTGGCTCTATCAGTTTACATTCAGTCTGCCAGAGCCTGAGCCAGGGCAACACTGAGTACAGCTACCTACCACAGCACCGTGAAATCTACTCTCAGATCAACCCTGTGCCAAACTCACATCCTCCTCTTCCACTGTCTCTGGAGCCAGCTGGATACCCAGAGATGTCTGACTGGCTGCAACCCAAGACCAGGACCTCTCAGGCGGTCAAGAGCTCCCTGATACCCCCCCCCCCCCTCTCTCTATCCCTCTTCTCCCCCAAGTCCTCCACCTCCTCCTTGGCTACCAGTGTTCCCCTAGGAGAGATGATCCTCCCCCAGCTTCCCCAGCTGTCCACCACAGAGTTAGACCTAAAGGATATGAAGGCTACCATCACAGTGACGGTCCAGCAGCCGTTGGGCCAGACGGGTCAGGACGAGCTGGTGTTCAATACGGCGGAGGAGGTGACCATCAGTGGGGCTCTGGAGAGTAGAGGCCGGGCGAGGAACATCATCAAAATCAGGGATGCCCACTCCTCCTCTGGCCAGGCTTCAGTGTCTGTACTGGGTTCCCTCCCGAACAGGATTATCAGTAACTTCAGTAAAGATCCAGCTTCTACTACAGGCTCCACTATCAAGGCCATGGACCATGCTAATACCACTAAGACCATGGCTGTTGAAGTCAACACCAAACCCAAGGCCATGTCTTCTCTTTACAGGGTGGAGAACAGGTTCTTGCCCTCCTTTATAAACCCCTTGCTCGCTGATGTTAAAGGGGTAGTGATGTGGAGGGGTCTCATCCCAGAGGGGTGTCTAACACTCTCGCCATGCCAGTGGATACTTCAGCTGAACCTGAGAAGGACGATCATCTAAAAGGTTCAGGAAATGAAAGGAATTACGAGAGGAAGACCAACGAGAGCGTGTTGATGTCTTTCCTGGGTCAAACTAGTGGTACAGCATCATGTGACACACATGCCTGGAAGGAGGCCGATTGCTATGAGACGATGTCATCAGAGAAGAGGGCCAGTGGGAGGGATGGTAACCAAGCAAATAGGTGCTATCCCAGAAGAGGGGACGTTACCACCTGTTCCCTCACCTGTCATGACAGAGTCCTACCTGTTCCCTCTTCCTTAATTACTGCAAAGCTGTCTGGGGACTGTAGTGAAAGCAGCCGGAATACACCAGAGAACTGTAACCCTGGTTACCCTGCAGCTAACCAACACAGAATAGCCAGTCTACCAAGAGGCAGGCATAATATCAACAAGCAGGAGAGCTATAGTCTGATGAGAGAGGAGTATATAAATATGGAACCAGATGTTACATCATCCACCCCTGACCCTGGAGAGGAGGCCATCCTCAGCCAGGCAGGGGATCTTCTCCTGGGCCAGGGAGAGCCTCCCTCTCCCCTTCTCACCAGCTCGGAAGTACAGCCTGTAGCAGCATACCCAGAGACAGAGAACTAGTAACAGTTCTCTCAGCACAGCCAGTAGTTCACCGTTGGAGCCCATGCCATCCACTCTGAGTGTTAGACATGATAGCGGGAAGCTGCAACTCCCTGTAGAGGAAAGCAGTAGGCTGTTCAGTGCTAAACTAGAGCAGTTGGCTAACAGGACCAACTCTTTAGGTAGAATACCTCTGGAGTTCCACACTCTGGACCGAGGCAGTAGCCTGTCCTCTGTGAGCTCCAAGGAGTCCAAAAGTTTTGAATGGGAGTCAAACCATCCTACCCTATCCTGCGCCAGCAGGAGCCCAAGGAGGGCCCCTAGGCCCATTCCCTTGACGCATAACAACACCCCCAACACAGCCCATTCTCCCAAAACCAGCAGGTCAACCTTTATAACTGACCCCAACACAGCCCTACAGTCTCCAAGATCCGGCCGGTCTAAACTCTCTGCGGCAGGGAAACTGATGATGGCCAGCCCTAATGCCCGCCGGATCTCCATCCCTAGTACCAAGAACCTCAGCTTTTCTCTCAAGGATCTCCATCAGTCCATCAACAGGAGCACCGGTCTTTCCCCTGATGGGAAGAGTCCTGAGCAAAGTCCACCCTGGTCCACCCAGTCTCTAAGCCGTAACCAGACCCGGTCGCCTCAGACCCCACCACCACGCCTTGCACCAAAGTCCCCCGTCCGGGTCATCAATGGGCACATTTTAGAGCTGCTTAGAGGGGCCTCCGGAGGACTAGCCCCGGCAGCGGCCGGAGTTACCTGTGGATCGATGGGAGAGGCTCACCCTGATCACCCTGTACCCTCGCCCTATGCCTGGTTGACCGCCCCTCGCAGGCCCAACCACCTCAGCGGGCATGCCAGTGATGTCACTAGCGTGTTGAGCGGGGAGCTGCCCCCGGCCAGAAGACAGCGTTATTGACCAATAGGGACAGCATGGTGAGCAGTGGCTATGAGAGCATGGTAAGAGAAAGCGAAGCCACAAGGAGCAACACACCCAACAGAGACTCTATCAGCGATACGAGCTGATCTATTATCAGTGTGACCCAGATTGGGAGGAACCCTAATAGGAGGAGCAACATGGTAAGATCTGATCTGAGTAATTCCTTAGTTGAATGCACACCCTGGACAACTGGACAAAACTGGTTGAAATGACGTGATAATGATGTAATTTCAACCAGTTTTGCCAAATGGTCATATTGTAAGTTGTTGTAGATACAAGTGCCTGATTCATGTTTTCCGTTTTGTGCTGTGTTAAAATATCAGGTGTGAGCTGTACACAGGTGAAGATATGGTAAACAAGGTCCTCTGTGTTAACAGCAATAAAAACACTGATATGTGTGTGACATGCGTTTTCAGAGTTCAGAAAAAGTAGCTTTTTATGTCATTCATTGCAGTTACACAGATTACTATTTCCTGTCCTCTTATTTGGCATCATTTTAAACGAGCCTAATGAAAAGTGTTTGAATCGTCAAGTGAAAGTACTACTCTTAGATATTAGTGGGCTTATTGGGGTATTTGTCTCCTGCCTCTGGCTCTAAAGTATTTTACTCTACTCTACTCATATAGGATCTTAATTTGATCACTCTTGTTGCTGAGAATTTTCCTGCATCACAGGAAATGCAGATGAGCTTTGTGATTTCCGTACTGTAAATTCACTGAAAACCTGCACAAACACACAATTATATTTTAAGGGCTTGTTAGTAAGCATTTCACTGTAAGGTATTGTATTTGGCACATGTGACAAGTACAATTTGATTTGATTTGTTCTAGACTAGAGCTCCTCCTGCTGGCATCTCAACATTACTGCAGCCTCCTGTCTCTCTTCCTACGTCCCAATCATGTCCTCATCCATTTGGATCAATAACAAAATAGCACACTGGCAATAAGCTTACTGAGGGCTCTCTACACCCTTTCCCAAGTTCTCACTTCCCGACATGGATTTAAAAGTATGGGATTGGTGTGAACATTGGAGTTTCCCTTTTTGTTTAGCTGAATTCCATGAGAAAGTATTTATTTATATTTAACCAGGCAAGACAGTTAAGAACAAACTCTTATTTACAATTACTTCCTACCTGGCCAAACCCTAACCCGGACGACGCTGGGGCAATTGTGTGCTGCCCTATCAGACTCCCAATTACGGCTGGTTGTGATACAGCCTGGAATCGAACTCTATCACTGAGATACAGTGCCTTAGACCACCGTGCCACTCGGGAGCCCAAGTATGCAAGTGCACACTTTGGGAAGGGTGGAGAATCGGGACCCAGACAGAAAGGGCTGGGGCCAGGGTCCAGGGGCAGAGAAAAACAGGCAAAGCTGAAGCCTGTTTCCTATATGCGGCCTATGTTTTTTCTAGGGGCCAGGTAAGCTGGAAAGGGATTCACGTTTTCCTAAAACAACTTTCATCAATGTCGCTTTTTTCCTTAACAGCATTCCACTTTTCATGTAGCCTCATTTTGTCCAGCTAATAGCCTAACCACTGACAAACAACACTATGGACTAAACGTTCAAATCCTGTTGCTGCATGATTATTTTTCTGTGACAATACAGGTCCAATTTAGATCTTACATCTGTACTCCATTCTATTCCGTTCTACTTGAATAGGCTCCCACTCTCGGCGTCTCTTCCATGACACGTCCCTCTCTCTCAGGAGGTCAGCCAGTGCCCCCAGGTCTCGCTGGATAGAGAGTGACATCCCAGAGGCCTACGAGATCAAGGTGTATGAGATAGATGACGTGGAGAGGCTTCAGAGGAGAGGAGGAGGAGCAGACAAACTGGTGAGGGGACGAGATTTTGGTGTTTAAAGATAGGCTTGGATACATGTTTAGTTTATCAGGGGAAATCAGGGCTTTTCTTGAGTTTGTGTACAAAAAAAGAAATAGCCAAGCACAATAGCAAACTTACCATGCATTACATGATACTAGCATGTACATAATCTCCATGTGCACTACATACAGTGCCTTCAGAAAGTATTCACACTCTTTGACAGTGACAACAATACAACAGATACATACACAACATGAAATATTGAGATCGGTTGCAATCTTAAAATCAATCAAAAGGGGCGGCCATAGTGCATAAGTGCAGCAAAAGAGATACATTGAATTTCACGTGCAGATTCCAAAAGTGTATGGCCTGTGGGATAAAAGAGTTCTTGTATCTGTTGCTATTGAGTTTGGGAAGTCTAAAACAACAACTTGAGGGGAGAAGTGCAAAATGGTTGAGGGGGTGATCAGGCCAGTCTAGGAGGAGAGCTGCTGTTAGCTCCCCTCACCACTTACTTTCTGAATGTCACTGAGAGATGTGCCTATTGCACCCCGATGACCTTGCTGTCTACCTTAACCCCCCTGTCCAACCTATTTCTGTTGCAAACATTAAGATTGCCAAAACAGGCCACCATTGAGAACATCAGTACGGAGTCAATAAAACTCCTGTAAAACAGTGTTATTGGCTGTCTTGCTGATATTAAGCAGGTTCATCTTTCTCAGGAAATAAAAAACTTCTGCTGTCCCTTTTCACAGATGGCATCTGTGTTCTCCTCAAACATCAACTTGTTGTCCAGCACTGTTCCCAGGTACTTGAAGGTACTGACCAGCTCCATGTCCAGCAATAATCAACAACCAATTTGACTGAGCTTGAAGAATTCTTTCAAGAATAATGGGCAGATGTTGCACAATCCAGGTGTGAAAACGCTTAAAAACGTACCTAGAAAGACACATAGCTGTAGCTGCTGCCAAAGGTGCATCGACAAAGTATTCTACAAACTATGTTTTTCATTTTCAATAAATGTCTAAAAACATTTCTAAAAACATGTTTTCACTTTGTCATTATGGGGTTGAGAAAACAAATCAATTTAATATTGTAATGATGGGGCGGAAGCAGGTGCAGGTGAAACGTTTTAATAAAACCAAACCAAGAACATGACATTAACATAAGGCAGAATGCCAATACACAACAACAATACCAACTAGTGAGTGAACATGGGAGAGTGACATATAAAGGGGAGGAAATGATGAAGGTACTGGAGTCCAGGTGTGAATTATAATGAGTAACAGGTACGTGTAATGATGAGTGACAGGTGTGTGTAATGATGAGTGACAGGTGTGTGTAATGATGAGTAACAGGTACGTGTAATGATGAGTGACAGGTGTGTGTAATGAGGAGTAACAGGTACGTGTAATGATGAGTAACAGGTACATGTAATGATGAGTGACAGGTGTATGTAATGATGAGTAACAGGTATGTGTAATGATGAGTAACAGGTACGTGTAATGATGAGTGACAGGTGTGTGTAATGATGAGTGACAGGTGTGTGTATTGATGAGTAACAGGTACGTGTAATGATGAGTAACAGGTACGTGTAATGATGAGTGACAGGTGTGTGTAATGATGAGTAACAGGTACATGTAATGATGAGTAACAGGTATGTGTAATGATGAGTGACAGGTGTGTGTAATGATGAGTAACAGGTACGTGTAATGATGAGTGACAGGTACGTGTAATGATGAGTGACAGGTGTGTGTAATGATGAGTAACAGGTACGTGTAATGATGAGTGACAGGTGTGTGTAATGATGAGTGACAGGTGTGTGTAATGATGAGTAACAGGTACGTGTAATGATGAGTAACAGGTATGTGTAATGATGAGTGCCAGGTGTGTGTAATGATGAATCCCAGGACCGGTGGTTAGTACATTGGTGACGTCGTACGCCGGAGGGGAGGAGCAGGAGCAGACGTGACAAATACATTTATGAATTCAGGCTGTAACACAACAAATTGTGGAAAAAGTCAAGGGGTATGAATACTTTCTGAAGACACTACATACCGTACATACATACATTCATAAATACATAGAATTATGAACTAGCCATTGAAAATGTATTATTTTCTAATTTAAGGTGAATATAGTCAGAAGATGTGTCACAAATGGCACCCTATTCCCTACATATACAGTACCAGTCAAAGGTTTGGACACCTACTCATTTAAAGGTTTTTCTTAAATGTTTTACTATTTTCTACATTGTAGAATAATAGTGAAGACATTAAAACTATGAAATAACACATGGAATCATGTAGTAACGAAAAAAGTGTTAAACAAATCTAAATATATTTGTGATTATTCAAAGTAGCCACACTTTGCCTTGATGACAGCTTTGCACACTCTTGGCATTCTCTCAACCAGCTTCACAAGAGTGTGCAAAGCTGTCATCAAGGCAAAGGGTGGCTACTTTGTAGAATCTAAAATGTATTTTGATTTGTTGAACACTTTTTTTTGTTACTACAGGGTTCTTCTATATGTGTTATTTCATAGTTTTGACGTCTCCACTATTATACAACAATATTGAAAATAGTAAACAATTCAGAAAAACCCCGGAATGAGTAGCTGTGTCCACATTTTTGACTGGTACTGTATATAGTGAAACATTTTGACCAGGGCCCATAGTGCTCTGTTCAAAAGTAGTGCACTATGTATTAGGAATAGGGTTCCATTTGAGACACATACAGGATACTTAGGTTTGTTGTTGTGAAAAACTTGTATCAGATATTTAGCCGAAGCTCACCTTGCCCTTAAATGGCTGTGTTGCTGTTAACAGGGGATAGCTTGCTTCAGTGCCAAACTCAAGTTCCTGAAGCACCGTCAGCAGAGGGTGGAGGAGATGAGAGCCAAGTACAACAGCCTGAAGACAGAGCTGGAGCTGGCTAAACAGAACCTCAGGCTGGAGCCAGGGAAATGGAACAAGGAGTGTGGGTGTTTTCTGTAGATTCATCAGACATTAATGAACTAGTCAGTTTATTTCTCTTAGCAACTGGACTTACACTTTAAGGTGTGTGAACATTCCTCTTTTCATGAATGACCAATGCAATAGCAACTGTACAAAAGCATTTATCTTGTGAAGTTCTTTTCAGCAACCTTTGCATTGACTCTTGGTATTGTCATAGAATCAGTCTACTAGATAGAATATTCCATCCTACTGTGGCCCTTAAACTGCTTCTTCTCTCCGGTGCTTGTCTGGTGTGTTGGTGAGGATATGTTATGTTAGATGGCTAATATTGGTCATCAGAGGCCTTCCTCGTTCATGTTATTTTGAGATAATGGCTAGAAACATGAATCTCACGTTGTGTTTGTGAAGTTGACCCGTGGCAGACGTTTGAGGTGGACTCTTTGGATCGCCTGGAAGCCTTGGAGGTTGTCACGGCGAGGCTGGAGAGCAGGGTCAACCTCTGCAAGGCCAACATCATGATGGTCACATGCTTCGACATTGCCACCAAGCGCCGGCAAGCGAGGAGATGTCGTCGGACGGACAGCAGCAAGGATTCATGGGTATTTAGTGTTAATTTTGTGTAATTTTGTTCCCAGTGTTGTTAATAGTGGTACAGAGAGAACGCCACGATGTAATACCACCGTCACAGAAAAGTTTTGACAATTTTTTTGGTGCTTATCTGAATTCCTCTTGAAAACATAAACATTTGTATTTCAACTCCCTACCAGTAGGTCGAAGTATCACTCAGTGTGGACTTCTCATGAAGAAGAGGGAGTGAAATCGCGGAAGATCACAGAGCACACTCACTCTGAATGATGTATGTTCTGACTCATGCAGATCAATATTCACTGTTATGTTGATAGATCAGCTCAAGGCACTCCAACACACACTCCAACTAATCACAATGACTCACTGATACATATACTACAGCTTCACCTGGATGACACACACACACACACACACACACACACACACACACACACACACACACACACACACACACACACACACACACACACACACACACACACACACACACACACACACACACCAGAGGAGGCTAGTGGGAGGTGCTATAGGAGGACAGGCTCATTGTAATGGATGGAACGGAATCAATGAAATGGTACCAAACACATGGAAACAACATGTTAGACTCCATTCCATTGATTCCATTCCAGCCATTACAATGAGCCCATCCTTCTATAGCTCCTCCCACCAGCCTCCTCTGACACACACACTCCATGATGTTTGTTTTATGAATCTTATTTACAGTATCAGCATGTTGTGTGTCAACACTTTATAAGCTACATGTCTTCATATTTCTCATATTTCTCTGTATTTTCAACACAGACTACTGTTTTAAACACTAGTTGGAGAAGGGTGACAAAACACTACCACAGTAAACAAGAGTAACAGTAGATTTCCAGTGACCCAGGTTCATTTGACAAAAGCAACATTGCAACTTGTGTAGGGTTCCTCTACATGTCTTATGTACTTCTGTTTGTTTTGGAAGTTATCTGATGACCATTTTAGCCTATTTAGTGGTGTATACTTTATACGAGGTAGGTTAATGTACATCTGGCGGTGCTGTCATATTTTTATCATTTATAATCATAATCCGATGCTGGATTATGTTGCACATGTCAAACTATAATGCATTATGACACTAGTTGGACTGCCCCCCCCCCCCCCAGAACAATTGCTTGCACAAAAGAGTTTGCTATTTAAAAAAAAAAAATATGTGGATGATGGTAATGGTTAGGCAAACAAACTATGAAGGAAAATAAGTGGTTAGAGTTTACAAGTTTTGAGTTATTTAATTAAGTGTTGTTCAAAGAAAAGGGAGGTTTTTCCCAAGTATCGGAGTAGTTACCCCAGGTTAATGGAAACGGCAGATAAAGGATGCATTTTCTACAGGTTGACCTCGCTTCCATCAACAGTTTTTATGTGAATAAAGCTACCGCATATCAAAAATAATCAGGACAACTGTGATGGAAACAAAGTATGTGTACAATTTTATAAATGGCGACAGACAATTTGTTCGTTCGACATGGTGGGATCTTTTTGTGTCGGCGGTAAAATTAATTAGGCAAGAAATGGCGGTTTTAATGATGGTTATTATATCAATGTATAAAAAAGTGTTTTGGCTTTATGTGGAAATATTGATATAATAACTGTCATAACAAAGTAAACTTGGAGTCACGAGATGATATGGTGTGATGTCCTCCCTATGACTCGGGAAACAAGGCAGTTTATTTGGCTACAGATGAAATAAACTACGATGAACTTCACAGGGTGGGGAAAGTGCAAGCTGGTGATGAGCTTGATGCTCCTTTCTAATAAATATCCAGAGTCTTATTCTGGTGACAAAATAACAAAATCATAACAAAGGAAGTCAGTCTTACTGTTGAGAGTTGTAATAGTAGAATTCACAAGGTGCCATTTTGAAATGGGGTTTTCCTCTTGTCATATCAGTCATTGTATATTGTACCTTAGAGAGATATGTATAACTTGCCAGAAATGTCCAGACCAACTAGCCCATGTCAGCTAACGTTTTTAGCCCACAGATTTTGTTGTAATGTTTGAGTCTTTCAAATATCACACACATGCGCATTAGACATGTCAAAATGTATACAATTGAATGATAGAGCTTTAAAACAGCTAGAAGTTCTCTGTACCCCATGACAAAATGTGTAGAATTGCAGGAAATAAGCTTTTAACCTGCAACATTTTCTCTCCACCAATGAGCAGTGCTTGTGCCCATTCCCCAATGCTGGAAGGGGGGCCTGAATAAAAATGTTTGGGAACCTGTGCACTATATAATGCAACATTTTTTATGACAAAACCATCAGTAGAGTTGACCACACACACACACACACACACACACACACACACACACATAGAGACACGTTCACTCTTCACATATGCTGCTGCTACTCTGCTTATTATCTATCCTGATTGCATAGTCACTATTGGCTAGTCACACCCAACCTACATGTACATATTATCTCAATTACCTCAACTACCTCGTACCCCTGCACATTGACTCACTACTGGTTCTTCTTGTATATGGCCTCGTTATTGTTTTTATTGTGTTACTATTTCCTTTTTTATTTAGGCGTGACATTTTGATAACCATGTAAAACTCTCTTGGATAAGGTGGCTTTATTCAATATATTCGCCTGTATTTAACACCCCAAAATAAAATGCTAATTAGTTGCTAATGTGGCAATCATAAACAACTACTGTACAAATGCCATGATGATCTGGATTAGACTGCTGAATCGAGGCAAAGGACAGAATCTCAGGATTAACTTTCTAATGTTAGCTAAATTTAGTAATGAATACATTGGCTAAATTTCTTTAAATGGACAATTTTGTGAATTGTCTTGTGCAAGTTTTAAATTGACACAATACCTGTTAGCAAAAGAGTCAGCTAGAGATGATGTGCAGGAGCTTGCAAGTATTTGTAGTCTTGCATGATGTCTATTTCGATACTAATTAGCATGTTTGAATCTGAGAGTAAATAAAGCCAGATATATTGATAAAAGTCACCTTGTCCGAGAGAGATTTACATGGTTGTCAAAACGTCAAGCCAGGGGAAGTCTACACCAAACACAGTCGTTATTTTAGTGTTTCAAATATACCCTATGGGAAAAATGAATGGTGGAAAAATGATTGGAACCATTTCCATGTTTGACCGCTAGGTTTTATGGGTATTAAGACCTCCTTGTTTGGTGCTCTATTGTATTTACGGAATGTGATTAGATTTTTAGCAAAAATAAATTTCTCAAGAAAGAATTTTGCTAGGACTGTCTGAGAGTAGTCTGAGTGAAAAACTGAAAACTAGCTTTTATTGGCAGAGAGGTTTGGATTATCTTTCTTATTGGTCAAATAACTAATTTACAGCCTGGTGATGTCACCAGGCAGGCCAAAAGACCATCCCACCAAAACAGGCTGTATTTTCAGGCGTCTTTTCCAACAGCTCTTAAACCAAAAGGGTATTATCATAATTTTTTACAATTTTACAATATTATTTCAACCTGTTAGTGTGGATATGTATATAAAACACAGGAACATCACGTTTTTTGGCAGTGCTGGGCCTTTAAGGTACATTATTGTAACATGATGCAACAGCTTAGCCATTAGCTGCTGTCGCTACGGCTGTTTTCCAGTGGGAAGGTAATGAGGATGCCCAGTCAGTCAGCCAGAGTTCACTTTTAAAGGTAGCCCATTACAAAGTCAGACCCCCCCCCCCACACACACACACAGATCGCTCCCCGTTCCAGCCTTTCTCTCTTTCTGCTCTACTTCACCGTCATTTAGGACTCATTTGAAGTCTCCATGAAAATACCAATGCAGATGTGAACAGGGCAACTATATCTAGAAAGGACAGACGTACAGTATGATAAGGGTCATTCAGAGGGTTAATACTACTGAGCTGCCTGTGTTGGATGTGCCCCCACGTTGTTACAAAGGATTCTCAACACTGTGACTGTTGGATTTCACACGTTGAATCACCATTTCTAGAAATATTGTCTACATATACACAGACGAAGGCTATGCATCTTTTTAAATAGTAAGTTACCCATGGGATTCTTCAAATACATTTTGACCATTTAATTATAATGGAAACCTGCACAGAGGACCCCAGAGGTATCAAGCACATGCATATAGGAGTAGGCTAGAAGAACACTGACTCAGTTACTTTACTGATGATACACCAGTGCAATATCAAGTGGCAGATATTGAATAAGCTTTCCATGAGAATGATACCAAAGCTCTCTAATATATATTGTTATATACGGTTTCTAAGGAGATGCCTTTTACACAATACTTTCCCACATTTTGTAAATACTGGGCAAAAAAACACATGCAAGCCCATAAATACATTCCTCTAGTTACAGTTACTGCAGGCCAATCGGTGAGGGATATAAGAGTACAGCCAGAAGATGTCCCCATTGCCTCCGTTGTTTGTACAATAAAGTGATATATTTTGCAATGAGGAGCTGCAACAGAAATTTCCCGGATTAGATCGTAAACAACCATGGATCCGCAGAGAACATCACTTTAGTTGACATATTCTAAAAATCACTACCCACGGTGACACTCACGATTATAGCATCATGTGCATTTACAACATCGCGTTCAGAATGGAAGGGATTGAGTTGTATGACCGTTGATGACCGTTCCGGTGATTGTCACCCACGAATCTGCTGTCTACCGCGGGACATTATACTGCATGTGTGAGTATGCATACATCCGCGTGATGAGGTAGCCTACCACAGTTTTTACTGTTGCAACCATTGAGTGCTCTTCGGATATAATTATGACAGCATGTTAGCCCATGAAGCTATAGCCTAAATTTCGCATTAATGGCTTTTTGAATCGGCAATATTTATTGGACTAGCCTGAAATGTTTGCTCTTCCTTGCCGAATAATAAACATGAAATTGTTAATTAGGTGAACATATATACTGTAAATTGCGATATTGTAGCGCATGAATTCTGTTCATTACTGTTATTGTGTAGACTTAAACAGTATTTACATGAATTGAAACAACATGAAAGGCTTGGCTTGTACTGATCATTTCGACTACACGGAGCAGAGCACGCACTTGAAAGCAGAACGCATCAGCTTCAGCATCAATTCTTCACTATTGGTTGGCGACATGAAGTAGCCTTGATTTAAATACATGGTCCTGTAAACGTCACAAAATAAAAGTACACATGACTACAAGAAAAATAACCCAATAAGACCAAATAGACCTCTGAAATGACAACATTTCTGTTACACATATTACTCTATATATCAAAAAGGTTAATTGTAATCAGTAGTCTTGTCAGTTTCAGGTTGGATGATTCAAACATGGTTGAGAAACGGTGTGCAAATGTTCCGTGAGTTTTGTCACTTTAAATCTATGTAAGAGCTATGAGTAATGCTCGGTCACAGTGGTTTGATAATAGGAGGGTAAAGGCCAGCCACTACTACACAGTAGACAGGATTCACACCATATGAGTCACAGTCCTCCTTGCTCTAAGCTGTGTTCTAACTGTCACATTCTATTTTCTAGTTCTATGTTCTAAACCCGCTCACATCCACATGACTGTGAACATGGCACCAAGTGTTCCGAGTTGACACTGTGCATTTTCCATCCATACTCTCTGGTCATTCATTCAAGCATAAATGTAGGCTAGGTCTTATGATGGAGGTTGTTTATTAAACACTGTGTCAACTGGCTTTCTCTCTCTCTCTCTCTCTCTCTCTCTCTCTCTCTCTCTCTCTCTCTCTCTCTCTCTGTGTGTGTGTGCAGGGCCAGTCTACCTCCTATTCTACACATTTTGCCATGGGGAAAGAGAGACATTTGCACAGTTTTAAAGCTAATTCCATGCAATTCTACACATGTTGCCATTGCTTATTATGTGTTCATATGCAATCTGGGGGGCCCCCGACCTACAGGTGGCCCCGAACCAAGATTATTTTGTGTATGTTGGGTCCCCTGGAGGTCAGGCTTGTAACACAAAGAGTTCTCTCAGAAAATATTCACTCAGCAAAATAACTATAATTTCACTCCTACTCTTCTGCACATTGAGTTTTCTCACTAACTCAAGTAGGAGTGCAGTCAGGAGGGAAATAATGCAGTTTATCTCTGGGTTGGAAACACACGCTGATACTAACACAATAACATCTGTTTATATCCAGCAGGGTGTTGAAGAGGAGAGGAATAAGCACCTTGGTGAGCTGGTCAAGGGTTTTCGAGGATCAGGGAGAGCCCCAAACAACCCCAACAAGAAGACCAGAATTCAAAGAGATGAAATAATAGACCTTATGCACTCACTGATGATACAACCGTCTACTCATATTTTCCAAACTGCAACAACAACAACAACAACAACAACAAACTGCTAAACCTAGAACATTGGATCCCACATTTTATTAAGCTGACCCAAAGCTTTTGGAGTTTTCTGTGACCCATAGAGTAATCCTGAACCAAATCAATGTCTCTAGCCATAATCCAATACTAGTAAGTGGCAACCCTAAGGCAGCCAGCCACGTCCCTCCCACCGTTTGGGAGCCACTGAGTTGGAGGAGAACAACAGCGTGAAGGAGAGGATGGGTAACAAGAGCAGCAGCCCCTCCAGAGACCCAGACACTGATACGACTCAGAGAGAGGAGAGAACCAACACTGGAACTGCCTCAGGTAGCCTAGCACTCTGCATAAAGCACACCTCTCGTTCAGTACTGTATGTGTAGTATACGGGACATATTTACTGTGTAGTATATCTGGGTCACCTACCTCAAGCTGTTTCAAAAGACAAGCACAAATTGTATCTTTGCTACTAGAGCACTAGAATGTCCTTACTCTTTATGGCTGCCATGATAACACCTTAAGAGTAGCCTCAAAATGTAAAATCTAACAGATTATTTTAAAATGTTACAGCTATACATTCTACTGCATACCTTTTAAACTGTTACAGCTATTCATTCTACTGCATACCTTTTAAAATGTTACACCTATTTATTCTACTGCATACCTTTTAAACTGTTACAGCTATTCATTCTACTGCATACCTTTTAAACTGTTACAGCTATTCATTCTACTGCATACCTTTTAAAATGTTACACCTATTTATTCTACTGCATACCTTTTAAACTGTTACAGCTATTCATTCTACTGCATACCTTTTAAAATGTTACACCTATTCATTCTACTGCATACCTTTTAAAATGTTACACCTATTTATTCTACTGTATACCTTTTAAACTGTTACAGCTATTTATTCTACTGCATACCTTTTAAACTGTTACAGCTATTCATTCTACTGCATACCTTTTAAAATGTTACACCTATTTATTCTACTGCATACCTTTTAAAATGTTACACCTATTCATTCTACTGCATACCTTTTAAAATGTTACACCTATTTATTCTACTGCATACCTTTTAAACTGTTACAGCTATTTATTCTACTGCATACCTTTTAAACTGTTACAGCTATTCATTCTACTGCATACCTTTTAAAATGTTACACCTATTTATTCTACTGCATACCTTTTAAACTGTTACAGCTATTCATTCTACTGCATACCTTTTAAAATGTTACACCTATTCATTCTACTGCATACCTTTTAAAATGTTACACCTATTTATTCTACTGCATATCTTTTAAACTGTTACAGCTATTTATTCTACTGCATACCTTTTAAACTGTTACAGCTATTCATTCTACTGCATACCTTTTAAAATGTTACACCTATTTATTCTACTGCATACCTTTTAAAATGTTACACCTATTCATTCTACTGCATACCTTTTAAAATGTTACACCTATTTATTCTACTGCATACCTTTTAAACTGTTACAGCTATTTATTCTACTGCATACCTTTTAAACTGTTACAGCTATTCATTCTACTGCATACCTTTTAAAATGTTACACCTATTTATTCTACTGCATACCTTTTAAACTGTTACAGCTATTCATTCTACTGCATACCTTTTAAAATGTTACACCTATTCATTCTACTGCATACCTTTTAAACTGTTACAGCTATTTATTCTACTGCATACCTTTTAAACTGTTACAGCTATTCATTCTACTGCATACCTTTTAAAATGTTACACCTATTTATTCTACTGCATACCTTTTAAAATGTTACACCTATTTATTCTACTGCATACCTTTTAAACTGTTACAGCTATTCATTCTACTGCATACCTTTTAAAATGTTACACCTATTTATTCTACTGCATACCTTTTAAAATGTTACACCTATTTATTCTACTGCATACCTTTTAAAATGTTACACCTATTTATTCTACTGCATACCTTTTAAAATGTTACACCTATTTATTCTACTGCATACCTTTTAAAATGTTACACCTATTTATTCTACTGCATACCTTTTAAAATGTTACACCTATTTATTCTACTGCATAACTTTTAAACTGTTACAGCTATTTATTCTACTGCATACCTTTTAAACTGTTACAGCTATTCATTCTACTGCATACCTTTTAAAATGTTACACCTATTTATTCTACTGCATACCTTTTAAACTGTTACAGCTATTCATTCTACTGCATACCTTTTAAAATGTTACACCTATTCATTCTACTGCATACCTTTTAAAATGTTACACCTATTTATTCTACTGCATACCTTTTAAACTGTTACAGCTATTTATTCTACTGCATACCTTTTAAACTGTTACAGCTATTCATTCTACTGCATACCTTTTAAAATGTTACACCTATTTATTCTACTGCATACCTTTTAAAATGTTACACCTATTCATTCTACTGCATACCTTTTAAAATGTTACACCTATTTATTCTACTGCATACCTTTTAAACTGTTACAGCTATTTATTCTACTGCATACCTTTTAAACTGTTACAGCTATTCATTCTACTGCATACCTTTTAAAATGTTACACCTATTTATTCTACTGCATACCTTTTAAACTGTTACAGCTATTCATTCTACTGCATACCTTTTAAAATGTTACACCTATTCATTCTACTGCATACCTTTTAAACTGTTACAGCTATTTATTCTACTGCATACCTTTTAAACTGTTACAGCTATTCATTCTACTGCATACCTTTTAAAATGTTACACCTATTTATTCTACTGCATACCTTTTAAAATGTTACACCTATTTATTCTACTGCATACCTTTTAAACTGTTACAGCTATTCATTCTACTGCATACCTTTTAAAATGTTACACCTATTTATTCTACTGCATACCTTTTAAAATGTTACACCTATTTATTCTACTGCATACCTTTTAAAATGTTACACCTATTTATTCTACTGCATACCTTTTAAAATGTTACACCTATTTATTCTACTGCATACCTTTTAAAATGTTACACCTATTTATTCTACTGCATACCTTTTAAAATGTTACACCTATTTATTCTACTGCATAACTTTTAAAATGTTACACCTATTAATTCTACTGCATACCTTTTAAACTGTTACACCTATTCATTCTACTGCATACCTTTTAAAATGTTACACCTATTCATTCTACTGCATACCTTTTAAAATGTTACAGCTATACATTCTACTGCATCTCTATTCATCAACTTTGTATTGCACATGACATTGTGTGTGCTTTCAGGAAGTGGTCACCCAGGCCCCAGCCCTGACCTGCTTGCCTCACTACAGTCATTGGGAGAACACAATGACCACACACTGCTGCCACAGTCTCTACACCAGGTGTGTGTGTTTGTGTGTGTATGTGTGTTTTCACCCTCACACAGTCCTCTGTGTTCTGGTCCTCTGTGGATTGGTCCTCTGTGTTCTGGTCCTCTGTGGATTGGTCCTCTGTGTTCTGGTCCTCTGTGGATTGGTCCTCTGTGTTCTGGTCCTCTGTGGATTGGTCCTCTGTGTTCTGGTCCTCTGTGTTCTGGTCCTCTGTGGATTGGTCCTCTGTGTTCTGGTCCTCTGTGTTCTGGTCCTCTGTGGATTGGTCCTCTGTGTTCTGGTCCTCTGTGGATTGGTCCTCTGTGTTCTGGTCCTCTGTGTTCTGGTCCTCTGTGTTCTGGTCCTCTGTGGATTGATGCCTTTGATGCCCTTTCTCTGTACAGTTTTCTAATCTTATTCTGTTACTACGTTGGCCCCCATAGTACTGTCATAGTACTGTCATAGTACTGTCATAGTACTGTCATAGTACTGTCATAGCCTTGTAGTTGTTTGTCTTTCTGTGCCAATTCTGGTCATCATGGAACAAAGAGCCAGCTATGATTTAGACTCCCCATCGAAAGGACCGGTCACACTAAGGGCTACGTCTCAAATGGCACTCTATTCCCTACATATGGTCATTCCCTATGTGCCCGGGTCAAAAGTAGCGCTCTATACAGGGAACAGGGTGCCATTTGGGACAGGCCTCTTATACACTGATACAGAAGAAAGAGTTGCTCTGTGATCAGACTGGTACAATCAGTGGAGTATTGGCAGAATAACTGGCCAAGAGAAGTAAACTCCTTGTAAGCAGGCGTTGACCTCTATGGGAAATCTCATGGCATCTGGAGTATGTGTGTGGCTCTACAGAGTTGAGGCAGGGACAGGCAGAGTTGTTTTGAGTTCTGCTGCGCGTCATGTTATTAGTGAACCTGACACACAACGGCTTGTTATTTACCACCTGACATCTGAGTCCCATCTTGAGTCTTTTCTTCCTATACCTTCCAATACTTCATTCCCAAGCACGAGAATATCTATTCTAGAGTCTGCAACTAAAGCAAGTACACCATTTTTCTTCAGCAAAATACCTTTCTAATTAAATTAAATTAATTACTTTCTAAATTAAACTAGTTTATGTATTTCCTTTATGTAACATATTGAGAACACATTATATTTTTAAGTAAAGCCCTGACATACAAGTCTGATTCTGAATGAGTTATCCAAGTAACAGAATAAGCAGGTCGGTTTGTAATGTAATGTCCCCCCCCCCCTCCCCTCCCCCCCCCCCTCTCTGAATTCAATTTCAATTTAAGGACTTTATTGGCATGTGAAACATATGTTAACATTGCCAGATGTTAACTCTTTCTCTCTCTCTGTCTCGTTCTTCACAGATAGCAGAGGCCTACTCCCTGGATGAGGACTGTATCCTTGCCATCACATTCCTAATACTTATCTCCACTACGTCTTTTGTTTTAATGGAGCTGTTGAATTGCAGTGTATTTCTTTCGAAGCTTTGGGAACTGTGGTGACACTGATTTATGATGTCACTCTGGGGACTGTGGTGACACTGATTTATGTTGTCACTCTGGGGACTGTGGTGACAGTGATTTATGATGTCACTCTGGGGACTGTGGTGACAGTGATTTATGATGTCACTCTGGGGACTGTGGTGACACTGATTTATGATGTCACTCTGGGGACTGTGGTGACACTGATTTATGATGTCACTCTGAAGACTGTGGTGACACTGATTTATGATGTCACTCTGGGGACTGTGGTGACAGGGAATTATGATGTCACTGGGGACTGTGGTGATAGTGATTTATGATGTCACTCTGGGAACTGTGGTGACACTGATTTAGGATGTCACTCTGGGGACTGTGGTGCCAGTGATGATGTCACTCTGGGGACTGTGGTGACAGTGATTTATGATGTCACTCTGAGGACTGTGGTGACAGTGATTTATGATGTCACTCTGGGGACTGTGGTGACACTGATTTATGATGTCACTCTGAGGACTGTGGTGACACTGATTTATGATGTGACTCTGGGGACTGTGGTGACAGGGAATTATGATGTCACTCTGGGGACTGTGGTGATAGTGATTTATGATGTCACTCTGGGAACTGTGGTGACACTGATTTAGGATGTCACTCTGGGGACTGTGGTGCCAGTGATTTATGATGTCACTCTGGGGACTGTGGTGACAGGGAATTATGATGTCACTCTGGGGACTGTGGTGATAGTGATTTATGATGTCACTCTGGGAACTGTGGTGACACTGATTTAGGATGTCACTCTGGGGACTGTGGTGCCAGGGATTTATGATGTCACTCTGGGAACTGTGGTGACACTGATTTAGGATGTCACTCTGGGGACTGTGGTGCCAGGGATTTATGATGTCACTCTGGGGACTGTGGTGACAGTGATTTATGATGTCACTCTGGGGACTGTGGTGACAGTGATTTATGATGTCACTCTGGGGACTGTGGTGACAGTGATTTATGATGTCACTCTGGGGACTGTGGTGACAGTGATTTATGATGTCACTCTGAGGACTGTGGTGACAGTGATTTATGATGTCACTGGGGACTGTGGTGACACTGATTTATGATGTCACTCTGGGGACTGTGGTGATAGTGATTCATGTTGTCACTCTGGGGACTGTGGTGACAGTGATTTATGATGTCACTCTGGGGACTGTGGTGCCAGTGATTTATGATGTCATTCTGGGGACTGTGGTGACAGTGATTCATGATGTCACTCTGGGGACTGTGGTGACAGTGATTTATGATGTCACTCTGGGGACTGTGGTGACAGTGATTTATGATGTCACTCTGGGAACTGTGGTGACAGTGATTTATGATGTCACTCTGGGGACTGTGGTGACAGTGATTTATGATGTCACTCTAGGGACTGTGGTGACAGTATTTATAATGTTACTTTAAGATCCATTCAACTGACTGAAGGAAAGGGACCATTTTTTTTGCAGTGTTTCCTAATCTCTCATGGACAGATTCACGTGGACAAACGAGAATCTGTCAAGGATAACGTAGAACTATGTGATTACGAGCAGCAGCAGTTCCTGGTTTCTTCATTGATTATTTGAACGAATCTGGATTGGGCCAAGGCGGTTTTTGTGCAGTGATTTCCCAGCAGATGATAAACCGTTTCTACTAGATTCCACAGACACAAAGTCAAAATTGTCTATATTGTAAAAATTCATAAAAACAAACAGTCTCTTTTGGCCGTTATAAACACAGGTGAAATTAGCAGGGGGAAGGGGTTTGGCCTCGAATTTCCATTTGAGAGGGAGGAGACTTCGCTTCCTTCCTTTGCACAAAGGTTATCACAATTGTTAATGGCATTTTCCCCAGAAAACAAATAGGAAATGACAAACATTCGTTAGAGAATTTGACCTCTGGGTAACCAAGATAACGTGTTTCCAAGTGTGCTGGGCAGAGCGGAATATGATGTTTAGTTTCTGAGTTTCTATAGGTGGGGTATTTTCGTGTGTGGCGAGGTCGTTAGTATTTGGCCTGTTCTGTCACGGGTGGATTTCCCTTTGTCCCTTGCAGTCTGTTTCCTCTGGAGTCTCCTAGCTGGAGTCTACTCTGTCGCCCTGTTTGCTCTGTTACCATGGTAACTGGGCCCCGCAGTGTAGAGAGAGTTGTGTGTGGATGTGAAAGGTTTGTGTCTATGTCCAGAGACATAGTGTGCTTCTCAAATGGCACCCTATTCCCTAAGATGGAACCATAGTGGTGGTTGATTTCTGGGAGGACCGGGTGTGGAAGTTCTGGGGAGAGAAAAGGGTTCTACTGGAAATAATCCAATTCACCCCCCCCCCCCCCCCCCCCCCCCCCCCCCACACACACACACACTGAGAGTAAAACACAATAAAGTACATATTCTGGTCAAATATTATTTTTCTTGAGCAGCAGACCATGTCCTGGAGTAGCTTTAAAATTCCAGTATTTATTTATGTCATCTTCAAAACACCAGATGCTATATATATTTGTCACAAGTTTGATAATATGATCCTGTCTTTTGAATCCCGAGTTGACAGCCTCAGGGACAGCTGTTATTGGCTGGTGTGGAATCTGGTTTCCTTAACTGCTAATGGTTATCAGACCAGTGGGCGGTGCAGTTCTTGCAGCTGGAGAAACTGTACCATGAGCGCCTCCTGTCCAATCTTGCTGCCCTGCAGGAGGACTGGGGTACTGCACTCTACTCCACACATCTGTTCTGTCACTGCAGTCTGAAGTCCTGAACCCATCACTGACAAAATAATCCTGTCATTCTTCCAATTGCAAGTGTTTGTGTGTTTGTACCTGTATGTGTGTGTGTGTGTGTGTGTGTGTGTGTTAATCATAACCTGTGTGTTCTGTGTGCTTTCAGAGAGTCAATGGAGAGAGCGTAACAGAGTAGCAGAGAGCACCTCCCCAGCTGAGACCAACAGCACTGGACAGGAACACATAGAAATGCTGAGCCAGATCTGCAAGACGCACCAGAGGTGAGCTAGATACTTACTGATGTGTTATAGTGCTGTTCTAGAACTGGGACTAAATGCACAATCACTTGGACAGTTAGTTGCAGCAGTGGTACTGATTGTGTCAGTAGAAGGGAAAGCAAATCATGCCTATTTACTTTAGTTTGTCACAGTCTGTCACCACCCACAATACTACCCACAATACTACCCACAATACTACCCACAATACACCCACAATACTACCGCTCCATACAGGGATCAAAGGAATTTGAACAACAAACACTGTCTGCATTTAAATGTATATTTTCATTTATACATGGTTTATTAGTTAAAGTCATAATATGTGAGATCATACCCTATATTTGAATGTTGATTATAAGCATCCCACGCTAGTGATTCTTGTCTAGACATGAAACCATATAGTATGTCCTATATCCCATGTCCTATATCCTATGTTCTATATCCTATGTCCTATATCCTATATCCTATGTCCTATATCCTATGTCCTATATCCTATGTCCTATATCCTTTGTCCTATATCCTATATCCTATGTCCTATATCCTATGTCCTATATCCTATGTCCTATGTCCTATGTCCTATATCCTATGTCCTATGTCCTATATCCTATGTCCTATATCCTATGTCCTATATCCTATGTCCTATATCCTATGTCCTATATCCTATGTCCTATATCCTATTGTCCTATGTCCTATGTCCTATATCCTATGTCCTATATCCTATGTCCTATATCCTATATCCTATGTCCTATATCCTATGTCCTATACCCTATGTCCTATATCCTATATCCTATGTCCTATATCCTATGTCCTATATCCTATAACCTATGTCCTATATCCTATGTCCTATATCCTATATCCTATGTCCTATATTTTATATCCTATGTCCTATATCCTATGTCCTATATCCTATATCCTATGTCCTATATTTTATATCCTATGTCCTATATCCTATGTCCTATAACCTCTGTGACTTTTAGGAAGATTTGAACCCATGTAACCTCAACATTTCTCCAAGTTTTCACCATCATTGTAAAGCCCTAGTCATTTCTGAAGATAATTATTTACTTCATGTGATTCATTTTAAGGTAAAAAAAACAACAACCTGGCTCTCATTTTAAGTTCAACCCTCTTGCGTGAACTGAACTATCTTTTTAATATCGTGAAACTCTTCCTTTTTAAATGTATTTTTTTCTAAATAAATGTTGAACATCTAATCATAGTGTAAAAGTTGGTTTGACTCTTTTTGACCATTTTCTGGTGTTTTGTGGTGGAAAACTGAGCGGGTCGAACATAACACCTGTTACCCAGAGATAGACAGGCTAGACATTTTTTCAAATTGTTTTTGTTTTGTGAAGCTTGCATTCAATTGCCCCTCCCCGTTGCACACAACAAGCACAATCTGACTCTCTCTCTCTGTGTCTCTCTCTGTGTCTCTCTCTCTGGGTCTCTGTGTCTCTCTCTCTCTCTCTCTCTCTCTCTCTCCCTCTCTCTCTCTCTCTCTCTCTCTCTCTCTCTCTCTCTCTCTCTCTCTCTCTCTCTCTCTCTCTCTCTCTCTCTCTCTCTCGTAATAGACCAATGCTTAGTGCGAAAATGGTAAGAAGACACATAACAGTACACTACACACCATCATTTTGATCATGTTTCTTAATCCATCACATAAGATGAGTGTTTTTGTGGTGTGACAGTCATGATAGAGCTGTTTTTTCCCCCAGAGCATGGCAGACACGGTGCTGAAAGACAGCCACAACACCAGGGGGCAGTGTGATGGGAGAGAGAAAGAAAGGTCACCATCCCATCATGGAAAAGGTCAACACAAAACACATCATATGAATTCCTAAATCAATATTATAGTATGGCCACTTAGCCTAGAGATGTGAATACGAGGTTGATGATATCGTCCTCTTTGTTCACTGGAAAGCCTCAGACTGTAGTTTGGTTCTAATCAATAAGGGCTCATGAAATGGGATCTGATGCCAGATGATGCTTCCGTACTGTCTCAGCTATATCTACAGTACTTTTAGTGTGCTAGTGTGTGTGTGTGTCTGTCTATGGTGAAGCCAGGTGATCAGTAGTACTGTAATCGATCTGCTGATCTTCTCGCCGTTTGTTCGTCGTGTGTGTATGAGGGACCACCCTGCCGGTGGCCGTCTAACTGATGCCATTTTTGTGTGATTCTACATGTAGAACCGGTTTGTACTCGATTTGCAAATTACGTCCGACACTCTGTTCAGAGGTGCTGACTACTCTTGGCTGGCAAACGCTACCGTTGTGTCCGTGCTTTAAGCAACACTTATCTTGTCTCTGCAGTCAGAGTCAACAACCTTGTAAGACCGAGTGAGGAGGATGTTAAGGAGACCACGTCAACAGGAGCTGTCCCTGACATGGCTGAGGAGGAGGGAGGAGAGGAGGGAGAGCGAGGAAAGGAAGAGTTTGAGGAGGAAGGGCAGGGGGTGGATGAAGAGGTGTTTGAGGAGAGTCCAGAAGAGGAGGTGCAGGTGGTGGAGTGGCCATCGGGGGTTCCCCAAGCCTCAGCCGAAGACCTGGACAAACTGTCTCAAGTGGAGGAGGTGAGGAAACACTGAGACATTAACGGCCTCATGTTTACCGCCTCATCTCTCTGTCTCTCACTTCTGTCTCTGTCTCTTCTCTCTCTGTCTCTGTCTCTGCCTGTTCTCTCTGTCTCTGTCTCTTGTTTGGGAGGGGACACACATTTTGGATTGACACACAACCCTGGACAGGCTCAAGGGAGCCCAGAGAAGTCTTGGCAGAGGAGCTGGGTCTGTAATCGGAGTTGGCTGTGTTTGTTACTTCATTCCATGTCCTGTGCCACACCAAGTAATGTGGCCATGGGTGGAACTCAGTGAGATTTGAGGACAGGACACAGAGGCTATGATGTCATTAAAGGGCCACAATAGACGCCTGTAGAACAAATAGCTCACATACAGGTCCTGTTCGATAAATCAGTCAATGGTTGTGACAATGACGTCCTCAAATGACAAAACATTACAACCTTTTATAGACCTTGAAAACAGTTTGCGTTTCCTGCAACAGCAGGGTGATCAAATCCTACATCTGTGCATCATTGCAGTTTGTTGTGCAAACATACACATAATTTCACCTCTAGGTGGCCCTATTGAGCTGGTCAAATGTAGCTCTGTATATAGGGAACATGGTGCCATTTCAGATATAGCCTGTTATTTTCCATCTATTTCCTGTAATAATATCTCTGACTCCCAGCACTCTGCTCCCATCCAGAGCTCCTCAGCAGATGGCCTGGTGTCCATTCTAAAGAGGAGGAGGGCATCGTTAGATGGCCTGCCCCCCGAGGGTCCCGAAGCAGCCAAACACAACTCCAAACGAAAGGTGCACTTCAGCCAGCCAGAGGACGGCATGGAACCAGGTATGGATCAGCCCAAAAACAACCTCTGTCTTCTCACACACATGTTTTAGTGGACGCTCTTATCCAGAGCGACTGACAGTAGTGAGTGTATATATATATATATACATACTGGTCCCCTGTGGGAATCAAACCCACAACCCTGGTGTTGTGAGCACCATGCCCCCCCCCCCCACACAGTCTATACAAGCTATACGTATTATAAATTAATACAAATATAATAACATTGTAGTAACACCTCATACCATCTGTGTATACCATCTGCACCACCCACCATTATCTTGTTCAAAATATTAATTAGTATGTTTTTTTCTCTGTGCAGACGAGGTGGGCGGAGACTCGTGTTTGATCCTGCTGTTGTTGTGCCTGGTAACCGTGGTGATCAGTCTGGGCGGGACGGCTCTGTACTGCACCCTAGCGGACACATACAGTAGCATCTGCATTGATTTCTCTCACAACGTAGACTTTTACGTTGTGCACGTACAACGCTTCCTGGATAGGTTCAGCCACTGGATGCCCGTACGATCATAGTCAGGACTACTACTGCAGTCAGGACATACAGTCACTTACTGCTGCAGTCAGGACATACAGTCAGGACATACAGTCATTTACTGCTGCAGTCAGGACATACAGTCAGGACATACAGTCACTTACCTACTGCTGCAGACGATGTAGACTCAGTAGCCCACTGTAGCAGTCTATGGACTAAACATACAGAAGAACCTACCTACTGTAGCAGTCTATGGACTAAACATACAGAAGAACCTACCTACTGTAGCAGTCAATGGACTAAACATACAGAAGAACCAACCTACTGTAGCAGTCAATGGACTAAACATACAGAAGAACCTACCTACTGTAGCAGTCAATGGACTAAACATACAGAAGAACCTACATACTGTAGCAGTCAATGGACTAAACATACAGAAGAACCTACCTACTGTAGCAGTCAATGGACTAAACATACAGAAGAACCTACCTACTGTAGCAGTCAATGGACTAAACATACAGAAGAACCTACCTACTGTAGCAGTCAATGGACTAAACATACAGAAGAACCTACCTACTGTAGCAGTCAAGGTCATAAGGTCATTGTTGTTCTGTGGAAGGGTCTGAAATAAAGACTGAACGGGCTTATGATCAGTGACCCAACAGGAGACGTTTTTACCGAGTGACATTTCAGATGGAGTCCAAACTGTTTCCAGAACACTGCCTCCCATCTTGTTTTTAACCTCTTGTTTTAACTTGTGGACGCTGCACAAAAGAGCTCCCAAAACCACATAGGAACAAAGCATAGCATTGTAAAGTACAGGTAACTGCCAAAATAAAGGAAACACCAACATAAAGTATCTTAATAGGGAGTTGGGTCACCACGAGCCGCCAGAACAGCTTCAATACACCTTGGCATAGATTCTACCAGTGTCTGGAACTCTGTTAGAGGAATGCAACACCATTCTTCCACAAGACATTGTTTGTTGTTTTGTTGATGGTGGTGGAAAACACTCCAGAATCTCCCATAAGTGTTCAATTTGGTTGAGATCTGGAGACAGACAGACAGACAGACAGACAGACAGACAGACAGACAGACAGACAGACAGACAGACAGACAGACAGACAGACAGACAGACAGACAGACAGACAGACAGACAGACAGACAGACAGACAGACAGCATGATGGGATGACAATTGCTTAATTAACTCAGGAACCACACTGTGTGGAAGCACTTAGATCCCTAAATAGTGGGCATTTTTATACATGACCCTAAGCATGATGGGAAGTTAATTGCTTAATTAACCCAGGAACCACACCCGTGTGGAAGCACCTGCTGTCAATATCCTTTGTATCCCTCATTTACTCATGTTTTTCCTTTATCTTGGTAGTTACCTGTATATTCCAGTTCAAATTTTTCATGAGAAAATATGTTTATCTGAATTTGCAAAGATGTTTATCTGAAGAACAGATACAATTCGATAAACAGTAAATATGTTTATCTGGATTTTAGAGCCTCATAGTAAAACTTGGGGTACAGTATGCTATTAAAAAACAAAGACTTTGGGGATTGAAAGGACACTTCCTCCTCGACTTGTTGCCTCGACTCCTTGACTTGTCTCCTTGACTCCTTGACTTGTCAAATGTAGCCTACGTGTTGTACATTTTCCAGATGTTTTTGTACGTGGAGACTTGGGTTTGGAATTACTCTTACATTCCTCTGAAGGAACTCATGGTTGTTGACCACTGCAAATGAAAGTCCACATTTGTGAAGAACGGCTCTCTGGAATTGGCACATTGTGAAGTAATTTGCTGATAACCGAGTAACGATATCAATACCAATATGCATGATAGATACCGTATGTATGGCTCTTGGTATGACAATATGAACTAAGGTCAATGTTCATACAGTAATGCATTTTAATGTAGTCATGACATTCAGTACTGTACGGATTAATCAACGTCTCATGCACCTTTGTCTAGTTGTGCTGCTCATGTATCCGTACAGCCCTTAATGTCCTTTGTTTGTGTTTTATTCTATGAGTATATCGGAATGTATTCAATACAAATCCATTCCCTTGCTTTCATGAATAGATGTTGTTTACGTATATCTACTGTACGTCAAGGATCTCCAAATCAGAGATCTAGTGGTTGTGTGCAGGCTTTCATTCCAGCCCAGCAGTAACACCTGATTCTGCTAAATGTGGTCCAATCTGAAGACTATATTGCAGAGCTGGATCAAAATCATTCACACACAGTATCTCTCCAGGACCAGAGTTGGAGAACCCTGATCTCGACCCAGTATCCCTCCAGGACCAGAGTTGGAGAACCCTGATCTAGACCCAGTAGCTCTCCAGGACACACAGTGCTTCGTTGACTGACAGTTGTGTTCTCCTGCTGGTTCAGACAGCACAGAGAGCACACACAAATCTGCGTTTGATGGACATCAGACAGGAAGTCCCAGTTTACCATTGGAATGTCCCAGACTTCTGTTCTATCTATTGCCTCTGGCATTGTTGTCTTTGGTCAACGTCTTATTTTCTCTTTCCATGCTCTCTAAACGGCTGTGGTTGAGTAATGTCAATGAATGTTGCCTCTACTTTTCACCGTATGTTGTCTACTATTGTGTTGAATCATGCAATCCATGTTTATATGCTGCCGTATTTTTGTTGACTTGTTTTCTCAATGGAATATAAATTATATTAAGAAAACTTGGTATGTTGATGTTATTTTACAGTTCACACTTGTGCAACGTTGTAGCCTACACACAGTGCCTCCACTCAAGATGTAATATCCCCAACTGGCCACAAGATGTCTCAGTAAACCTTGAAACCCAACCAGCCACTATGAATCTAGAAAAAGATCAATGTAGTATTAATTATACTGCATACTATTAAGCTTTGGACTACAGCTCAGTCGACTCAAACAAGACTTCTGCGTAGCTTATATGTTTTCAGACAAAGTTTGAGTTATTTCAGATTATGCCAACCTATGTGGTGTAGTATTTCATTATGGCTATATTCCGCCTACCATTGTAGTAATACCGAATGCATTGGTTGACATCACAACACAAGTCAATACTAGGGGCGATTTAGAGTAGTCTGCCCTCCCCCATATCCATTTACACATTGCACTGAGTAAATAGGCATTAGTGCACAATGTTGACTGTAACCTCTGCCATGCCTCTGCCAGGCCATTATCATATTCGGAGCCTCTGGTTTTAACAGGCAGTTTGTGGTGGAAGAGGCTCAGAGCGCCGAAGGTCCCAGTGGGTCTCTGAAATGGGCCTTGGCTGGACAGAGCAGACAGTGGCTGGAGGGAGGTCTGAACCAAGCCTCCAAGAGTGACGCTCCATACGTGTTGTACACTAGCCTAACCAGAAAAGAGAAGCAAGTGTATACTACCTGCTGCCAGTAAAATAAAGATTTGATGTTAGTCATGGTTTGACTAGGCTACTATATAATGATTTACAGTGGCAATGGTTTCAGTTGCCTTCCAACGACTAGGCACACACAGTATGCACACGCAGTATGCACACGCAGTATGCACACACAGTATGCACACGCAGTATGCACACGCAGTATGCACACACAGTATGCACACGCAGTATGCACACACAGTAGGCACACACAGTAGGCACACGCAGTATGCACACACAGTATGCACACGCAGTATGCACACACAGTATGCACACACAGTATAAACACGCAGTAGGCACACACAGTATGCACACGCAGTAGGCACACACAGTATGCACACACAGTAGGCACACACAGTAGGCACACGCAGTATGCACACACAGTATGCACACGCAGTATGCACGCACAGTATGCACGCACAGTGTGCACACACAGTATAAACACGCAGTAGGCACACACAGTATGCACACACAGTATAAACACGCAGTAGGCACACACAGTATGCACACACAGTATAAACACGCAGTAGGCACACACAGTATGCACACGCAGTAGTTGTTCTCTACGGGTAAACATCAACACAACTTAATATTTAAACACTAAATGGGTGCATACTGCAGTTTAATCCCAGTTGGTGTTATAACTGTATGTGATTTATAATGACTAAGTCTGAATTAATTAATAAATAAACCAATTACTCTATGAATTAATAGTGATCCCACTGTCTTGTGGGATCAGTAACAGTGCAAATTGGTCTTACAACGCAAATGTTTCCAAACTGTATGATCAGTCTAAATGCTTATTTTATTAAGCTACTATGATTCACTGTAAACGTGGGTGTTTTAACCAGTGCATGCATTCAGGACAGCTACCATGATTCACTGTAAACGTGGGTGTTTTAACCAGTGCATGCATTCAGGACAGCTACTATGATTCACTGTAAACGTGGGTGTTTTAACCAGTGCATGCATTCAGGACAGCTACTATGATTCACTGTAAACGTGGGTGTTTAACCAGTGCATGCATTCAGGACAGCTACTATGATTCACTGTAAACGTGGGTGTTTTAACCAGTGCATGCATTCAGGACAGCTACTATGATTCACTGTAAACGTGGGTGTTTTAACCAGTGCATGCATTCAGGACAACTACTATGATTCACTGTAAACGTGGGTGTTTTAACCAGTGCATGCATTCAGGACAACTACTGTGATTCACTGTAAACGTGGGTGTTTTAACCAGTGCATGCATTCAGGACAGCTACTATGATTCACTGTAAACGTGGGTGTTTAACCAGTGCATGCATTCAGGACAGCTACTATGATTCACTGTAAACGTGGGTGTTTAACCAGTGCATGCATTCAGGACAACTACTATGATTCACTGTAAACATGGGTGTTTTAACCAGTGCATGCATTCAGGACAACTACTATGATTCACTGTAAACATGGGTGTTTTAACCAGTGCATGCATTCAGGACAACTTTGATCTCAGTTTCCAGGTAAGCCAGAGCTATTAAAGAACTGAAGTTGAAATATTCATGGCTGATGTTTCCGAAGCAGACTCATGGGCCATCATGTGCCAACAAGGACTGGTTGTTCTCAACTGTGTGGGGCCAGTTATAATGAGTGTTGTTGTTGTTGAGACCTGGGAGGAAGGAGGCGTCTGGTTGGCCTCTCACAGCTGTGGGCCTGAGTTGTCATTCGTCCAGACTCCCAAGGTACTCCTGTCCCCAATGATAATTGGAAAACTGTCGCTGCGCATTAAGCTTGTAAGGAATACGCTGACTATGTAGCTGTGTCCTGGGTACTGCAGTACATTACAGTAGACTCTGCTCTATCAGTATGTATGGACCATAATAATATGTTGGCAAAAGCAAAGATATGGGAATCATATAAGGAGATGATGGTATACTTTTGACTTTTGATAAGGTGATGATGAGTTGATGATTAACGCACACACACACACACACACACACACACGTACACGTAGTGCAAGAATGAAAGCAGGTGATACTCGCGACTGGCGACTTGCAGGCACCAAGGCCCAGCGTGATGACTCAATCACACTTTATGACATTGTTTTGAGGTCTGAGCATCACGTCGGGGTCACCACTTACTGTAGTGAGGTATTATTGGATATATATGATATTATAAATATCTCATATGCGACCCGGAATAAGACTTTGCAATTAGCCTATTCAAATGTTTACCTGACTCCATAAAGATGATTTAGCATCATGCAAGAGACCATAGTGGGTCAGCAGGGTAGCCTAGTGGTTAGAGTGTTGGACTAGTAACCGGAAGGTTGCCAGTTCAAACCCCCGAGCTGACAAGGTACAAATCTGTTGTTCTACCCCTGAACAGGCAGTTAACCCACAGGCAGATCATTTGAAAATAAGAATTTGTTCTTAACTGACTTGCCTAGTTAAATAAAGGTAAAATAATAATACAAATAGTTGAGTTACACTAATAGGCTATCAAGAAATGTTGGGGAATGGAATTCTGAATACAATTGTATTTCATTACTTTGTAAAATGAATGATTACATTCACAAGGCAGAATGCTTAATCTACAATGCATTAAAGGCATTATTCTAAGCATGATCAGAGAGGGAGAGAGAGAGTGCCATGGCCCATAGCTTATGGGAGAGAGAGAGTGCCATGGCCCATAGCTTATGGGAGAGAGAGAGTGCCATGGCCCATAGCTTATGGGAGAGAGAGAGTGCCATGGCCCATAGCTTATGGGAGAGAGAGAGTGCCATGGCCCATATGGGAGAGATTCACCAGCACAGATCAGTTTGCATTCAAAATATGAGTAGTTGACCAATAGCATTACTGTAAAATTAACCTTGAATCAGATATCAGACCTGTAAAGACAACCTTTGCTCGATTGGCATAGTGTTTGAATGGTAGTTTGTATGGTAGTGTTGTGTTAAGGTCCATAGTTCCTGGAGAGAATGCATCTGGACCACCTCAGCAGAGCGGTGTGATTGGCAGCTGTGGATTTGACTCCATCCCAGCTGACATGAGCATCCTGTACACCAGGGACCAGTTTAAAAAGGTAGAGAGCTGCACTGTTAGTTGTGTTGGTGAATATTTTTGTTTATGTCTGTGTGTTTGTACCGGCAGCCATCTGTGAAGAATTGACAATTCCACTTCTCAGACGTATTTTTGCTTTTGACATTGAATTTTCAGGCTCTTTTTTTATTCCTGTTGTTTTTCCTGTTATCAATTATGAATTACAGCACCATTTTGGCAAAGAAGATGTTTTTGTTTTTAGCTGCATTTCAAACAGGCACTATGAACTCACTGCATCAGTACTCTTGTTGGTTTCCAATGAGGTTTCTATCTGTGTACTAGTTCAGTCTTTCCTTCAGCAAAGGACAAATAATAACTCTGTGTCATATCTGTTAATAGGAACACTGACAGCTGTGTGGTAGACAGCTCTCACTTCCTGTTTCCTACAGATGCATTATGGGAAATGCAGTCTTACGTTAAAGTATTTAAAGTTCACTTAAAAATCAAAGCTTGTAAGCTGTTTTTAGATCTAATGTTGAGATGAGTCCAAGGTCCACATCATATTTTGTAGATCCAGCTATTTGCCTGAAGGAAAACGAACTATAGGCACCGTCTATTTCATCATTTAATTCGACACAACAATAAACCACTTTTGAGGTCTGAAAATATCAGCCAAACTTTCGTTTAGGGGTGGACTATCCCTTAAAAATATGTTTGTTGCCATGGTGAATTCTGACAGACTGAATTTTTGAAGTGAAATATCTCTTTAACAGTTTGTTGTGATGGTGACTTGGCTAAAGAGATGTTCCTTCCTTCCCTGTAGGGAGGCTGTGACATGGAAGTCAGCCATCTACGGCTTTGCAGACAGCGGCTCCCTGAGAAAGCTGAGGAAGAAATTTGACCACCAACCTCTCCCCATTGTAGGAGCCAAAGTTAAGAAGAGGTATTGGCAGATCTCTGATTTACATACTGTCTGTGTTCACTGCATTCCCATTCAAAGTAATGTCATTTTATTGGTATGGGACAGTCGGTTCTTGGCAATGCTGAGGTGGATTTAGAGGACAAGTCTATAGATGAACAGATGAAATTCGATGAAATTAGTTAATGGCATCTGTTGGTGTTGAATTCTGTGGGTGATGGTGCAAGTGTGTGTGTGTGTGTGTGTGTGTGTGTGTGTGTGCGTATGCCTGTGCATGTGCGTGTGTATGTGTGTGTGTATGTGTGTGTGTGTGTGTGTATTCCTCAGGGCTAGCCTGTTCATCAGTAAGCAGATTGTCCAGCATGCCATATCCTTCATTGGCTCAGACCCATGGGTGGTCAGGAGATCCCAGCGCTTCCTGTAGAAGGAGGAGTCAACGTTAAGATGTAACACAACAACAAACCTTGACCCTCTGGACCTGACCGTGTCTGCCTGCATTCAATTACTCAATAATGCTACATTGTTGTCTTGCTGATGAGTAGCTGTTTTGACCAGATTTACCAAAGCAGAAATGGACTGGTAACCTGGCTACCCCTTCTTTAGCCAGGATTTTATCCATCATGGCTGGAATGCATGTGCTAAAAGTGTGTATTATATTATAGGTAGAACTCCTGCCATGTCCATAGTCTACCTCAGTATCTTCAATTCTCTCCCCTTCCCTGCTTTCACTACAGCCAATTAGGTTAAGCAACAGCGACCGTCCACATATTTTTTAAATTACTAGCTTCTGATGAAACTACTGTTTCTGGTGAAGCCTCCTTTACTCACAAACATCCAATGTGGAGAGAAAAAAGATTGTAAACAACCCGTGTCTTTCTTCATGTGGAGAGAGCTAGATGATAATGAGTCATACAGCAGACTCAAGTGATTCATCATATTTCTCTCCTCATTATGTCTGTGGAGTGTCTCAACACTGGTTCTGGACAACAATGCTGCAGTAGGGAATATAATGCCTGTGATGTGTCCTACCTCTACTGTACCTTTCACCTGGCATCAGTAGCTTACAGGAACATACACGTGTTAAATGTTATTCATATATATTTTCTCTCTCTCTCCCTCTCCCTCTCCTCTCCTCTCCTCTCCTCTCCTCTCCTCTCCTCTCCTCTCCTCTCCTTCCCATCCTCTCTTTCCCTCCCTCTCCCTCCCTCTCCCTCTCCCTCTCTCTCTCTCTCTCTCTCTCTCTCTCTCTCCCCCATTCTCTCTTTCCCTCCCTCTCTCTCTCCCATTCTCTTTCCCTCCCTCCCACTCCCTCCCTCTCTCTCTCCCATTCTCTCTTTCCCTCCCTCCCTCTCTCTCTCTCTCTCTCTCTCTCTCTCTCTCTCTCTCTCTCTCTCTCTCTCTCTCTCATTCTCCCTCCTTCCCTCTCCTCCCTCCCCAGGTTCAGTACTCTGTGCATGTAGGTGTTGGTGGCATCTGGTGATGTTCTGTGGATGTCCTGCTGCTGTTTTGGTTCCTTGGGAAGTTCGGCCCTGGAAAGATGCTCCTATACTCTACATAGTGCACTACTTCTGACCAGGGCCTAACACCCTATTCATTACAGTACATAGTGCACTACTTCTGACCTGGGCCTAACACCCTATTCATTACAGTACATAGTGCAATAGAGTCCATATTGGCACATACAGTGTATTTTTCCACATTAGATGTGTGTGGTAATTAGCTTAATCAGGAAGCTTGGTTACCAATCTTGTAAAAGAAAGGGACAGTCACAGTTGGTTGGCCATATTAAGGGCAGTGAAAGAAGGGCAGAGTAGAGAGACGAGACAAATGAATAGCCTCCTCTTCATTGAACTGTGAGCCCCTCGCTGAGCTAACCTCTATAGCTGTCAGATCTGTGTGAATATAGCACACAGTTACTGTACTGGAAAACGATAACAAGAAGAAATGATCTGTATTGGACATTAAGGTAATGAGCTAAATTTTCCAGTTAATTGGTTGATTTTTCTGCTCCTCAGTTTCCAGAGTTCTCCTTTGGCGTGCTCACCAAGGCTGGACCCAGCAGGAAGCAGGCCCTGTAGTCGACTCAGGCCTGATGAGACATTTATATGAATGGTCCAGTCAGCCATGTGTCTAGTGAGAAGAACCGCCATACATGTTTTATGCTTATTCAAGTTTTGGATGCAGGTATCGTTGATTAGATAAGTATAAACATATTTCATTCATTATTATTTAAAATAAGGCACTGTATTCATTTGATCAGTTTATGGAAGTGGAGGCTAGCAGTCACAACTTTGAGTGCTCCTTGTCACTGCTCCCTCACCTCTAACAGATGGAGTGAAGATCTTTCAGTCTAATGATTTTCAGGTATGGTTATGCTGAGTGTTACGGTGCGTGAATGAGGACCCAAAAGCGAATTAACGTAAACAGAGCTTCTTTAATGACAAAACATAGGTAGGCTCAGATGGACCGGCAGATTCCGACAGGACAGGACAAGGTTGCAGCAAACATGACGATAGTCTGGTTCAGGCATGAAAAACACAAACAAGAATCCGACAAAGACAGGAGCAGAAACAGAGAGAGATATAGGGACCTAATCAGAGGGAAAAAGGGAACAGGTGGGAAAAGGGGTGAATGAGGTAGTCAGAGAAGACAAGGAACAGCTGGGGGAAAGAGGGACAGAAACGGTAACCTAGTACGACCAGCAGAGGGAGACAGGGTGAAAGGAAAGGACAGAAACAAGACACAACATGACAGTACCCCCCCACTCACCGAGCGCCTCCTGGCGCACTCGAGGAGGAAACCTGGCGGCAACGGAGGAAATCCTCGATCAGCGCACGGTCCAGCACGTCCCGAGAGGGAACCCAACTCCTCTCCTCAGGACCGTACCCCTCCCAATCTACGAGGTACTGGTGACCACGGCCCCGAGGACGCATGTCCAAAATCCTACGGACCCTGTAGATGGGTGCGCCCTCGACAAGGATGGGGGGGGGGGGGGGGAAGACGAGCGGGGGCGCGAAGAACGGGCTTAATACAGGAGACATGGAAGACCGGGTGGACGCGACGAAGGTATCGCGGAAGAAGAAGTCGAACTGCGACAGGATTAATGACCCGAGAAATACGGAACGGACCAATGAACCGCGGGGTCAACTTGCGAGAAGCCGTCTTAAGGGGAAGGTTCTGAGTGGAGAGCCAAACTCTCTGACCGCGACAATATCTAGGACTCTTAGTTCTACGCTTATTAGCAGCCCTCACAGTCTGCGTCCTATAACGGCAAAGTGCAGACCTGACCCTCTTCCAGGTGCGCTCGCAACGTTGGACAAAAGCCTGAGCGGAGGGGACGCTGGACTCGGCGAACTGAGATGAGAACAGCGGAGGCTGGTACCCGAGGCTACTCTGAAAAGGAGATAGCCCGGTCGCAGACGAAGGAAGCGAGTTGTGGGCGTATTCTGCCCAGGGGAGCTGTTCTGACCAAGACGCAGGGTTGCGAAAAGAAAGACTGCGTAAGATGCGACCAATAGTCTGATTGGCCCGTTCTGCTTGACCGTTAGACTGGGGGTGAAAGCCGGAAGAGAGACTGACGGAAGCCCCAATCAAACGGCAAAACTCCCTCCAAAATTGAGACGTGAATTGCGGACCTCTGTCCGAAACGACGTCTGACGGAAGGCCATGAATTCTGAAAACATTCTCGATGATGATTTGTGCCGTCTCTTTAGCAGAAGGAAGCTTAGCAAGGGGAATGAAATGAGCCGCCTTAGAGAACCTATCGACAACCGTAAGAATAACAGTCTTCCCCGCTGACGAAGGCAGTCCGGTGACAAAATCTAAGGCGATGTGAGACCACGGTCGAGAGGGAATGGGAAGCGGCCTGAGACGGCCGGCAGGAGGGGAGTTACCGGACTTAGTCTGCGCGCAGACCGAACAAGCAGCCACGAAACGACGCGTGTCATGCTCCCGGGTGGGCCACCAAAAACGCTGGCGAATGGAAGCAAGCGTACCCCGAACGCCAGGGTGGCCGGCTAACTTGGCAGAGTGAGCCCACTGAAGAACGGCCAGACGAGTAGGAACGGGAACGAAAAGAAGGTTCCTAGGACAAGCGCGCGGCGACGGAGTGTGAGTGAGCGCTTGCTTTACCTGCCTCTCAATTCCCCAGACAGTCAACCCGACAACACGCCCCTCAGGGAGAATCCCCTCGGGGTCAGTGGAGGCTACTGAAGAACTGAAGAGACGAGATAAAGCATCAGGCTTGGTGTTCTTAGAGCCCGGACGATAAGAAATCACGAACTCGAAACGAGCGAAAAACAGCGCCCAACGCGCCTGACGCGCATTAAGTCGTTTGGCAGAACGGATGTACTCAAGGTTCCTATGGTCAGTCCAAACGACAAAAGGAACGGTCGCCCCCTCCAACCACTGTCGCCATTCGCCTAGGGCTAACCGGATGGCGAGCAGTTCGCGGTTTCCCACATCATAGTTACGTTCCGACGGCGACAGGCGATGAGAAAAATACGCGCATGGGTGGACCTTGTCGTCAGAGAGGGAGCGCTGAGAAAGAATGGCTCCCACGCCCACCTCTGACGCGTCAACCTCGACAACGAACTGTCTAGAGACGTCAGGTGTAACAAGGATAGGAGCGGATGTAAAACGATTCTTGAGGAGATCAAAAGCTCCCTGGGCGGAAACGGACCACTTAAAGCACGTCTTGACAGAAGTAAGGGCTGTGAGAGGAGCTGCCACCTGACCGAAATTACGGATGAAACGACGATAGAAGTTCGCGAAGCCGAGAAAGCGCTGCAGCTCGACGCGTGACTTAGGGACGGGCCAATCAATGACAGCTTGGACCTTAGCGGGATCCATCTTAATGCCTTCAGCGGAAATAACAGAACCGAGAAATGTGACGGAGGAGGCATGAAAAGTGCACTTCTCAGCCTTCACAAAAAGACAATTCTCTAAAAGGCGCTGGAGGACACGTCGAACGTGCTGAACATGAATCTGGAGTGACGGTGAAAAAATCAGGATATCGTCAAGGTAAACGAAAACAAAGATGTTCAGCATGTCTCTCAGGACATCATTGACTAATGCCTGAAAGACAGCTGGAGCGTTAGCGAGGCCGAAAGGAAGAACCCGGTATTCAAAGTGCCCTAACGGAGTGTTAAACGCCGTCTTCCACTCGTCCCCTTCCCTGATGCGCACGAGATGGTAAGCGTTACGAAGGTCCAACTTAGTGAAAAACCTGGCTCCCTGCAGTATCTCGAAGGCTGAAGACATAAGAGGAAGCGGATAACGATTCTTCACTGTTATGTCATTCAGCCCTCGATAATCTATGCAGGGGCGCAGAGACCCGTCCTTCTTTTTGACAAAAAAGAACCCCGCTCCGGCGGGAGAGGAGGAGGGGACTATGGTACCGGCGTCAAGAGCTACAGACAAATAATCCTCGAGAGCCTTACGTTCGGGAGCCGACAGAGAGTATAGTCTACCCCGGGGGGGAGTGGTTCCCGGAAGGAGATCAATACTACAATCATACGACCGGTGTGGAGGAAGAGAGGTGGCCCTGGACCGACTGAACACCGTGCGCAGATCGTGATATTCCTCCGGCACCCCTGTCAAATCACCAGGCTCCTCCTGTGAAGAAGAGACAGAGGAAACAGGAGGGATAGCAGACATTAAACATTTCACATGACAAGAGACGTTCCAGGAGAGGATAGAATTACTAGACCAATTAATAGAAGGATTATGACAAACTAGCCAGGGATGGCCCAAAACAACAGGTGTAAAAGGTGAACGAAAAATTAAAAAAGAAATGGTTTCGCTATGATTACCAGAGACAGTGAGGGTTAAAGGTAGCGTCTCACGCTGAATCCTGGGGAGAGGACTACCATCCAGGGCGAACAAGGCCGTGGGCTCCCTTAACTGTCTGAGAGGAATGTCATGTTCCCGAGCCCAGGTCTCGTCCATAAAACAGCCCTCCGCCCCAGAGTCTATTAAGGCACTGCAGGAAGCTGACGAACCGGTCCAGCGTAGATGGACCGACAAGGTAGTGCAGGATCTTGAAGGAGAGACAGGAGTAGTAGCGCTCACCAGTAGCCCTCCGCTTACTGATGAGCTCTGGCTTTTACTGGACATGAAGTGACAAAATGACCAGCGGAACCGCAATAGAGACAGAGGCGGTTGGTGATTCTCCGTTCCCTCTCCTTAGTCGAGATGCGGATACCTCCCAGCTGCATAGGCTCAGCACCCGAGCCGGCAGAGGAAGATGGTAGTGATGCGGAGAGGGGGGCAACGGAGAACGCGAGCTCCTTTCCACGAGCTCGGTGACGAAGATCAACCCGTCGCTCAATGCGAATAGCGAGTTCAATCAAGGAATTCACGCTGGAAGGAACCTCCCGGGAGAGAATCTCATCCTTTACCTCTGCGCGGAGACCCTCCAGAAAACGAGCGAGCAAAGCCGGCTCGTTCCAGCCACTGGAGGCAGCAAGAGTGCGAAACTCAATAGAGTAGTCTGTTATGGATCGATTACCTTGACATAGGGAAGACAGGGCCCTGGAAGCCTCCTCCCCAAAAACAGATCGATCAAAAACCCGTATCATCTCCTCCTTAAAGTCCTGATACTGGTTAGTACACTCAGCCCTTGCCTCCCAGATTGCCGTGCCCCACTCACGAGCCCGTCCAGTAAGGAGAGATATGACGTAGGCGATACGAGCAGTGCTCCTGGAGTAAGTGTTGGGCTGGAGAGAAAACACAATATCACACTGGGTGAGGAACGAGCGGCATTCAGTGGGCTCCCCAGAGTAACACGGCGGGTTATTGATTCTGGGCTCCGGAGATTCGAAAGCCCTGGAAGTGGCCGGTGGATCGAGGCGGAGATGGTGAACCTGTTCTGTGAGGTTGGAGACTTGGGTGGCCAGGGTCTCAACGGCATGTCGAGCAGCAGACAATTCCTGCTCGTGTCTGCCTAGCATCGCTCCCTGGACCTCGACGGCTGAGTGGAGAGGATCCGAAGTCGCTGGGTCCATTCTTGGTCGGATTCTTCTGTTACGGTGCGTGAATGAGGACCCAAAAGCGAATTAACGTAAACAGAGCTTCTTTAATGACAAAACATAGGTAGGCTCAGATGGACCGGCAGATTCCGACAGGACAGGACAAGGTTGCAGCAAACATGACGATAGTCTGGTTCAGGCATGAAAAACACAAACAAGAATCCGACAAAGACAGGAGCAGAAACAGAGAGAGATATAGGGACCTAATCAGAGGGAAAAAGGGAACAGGTGGGAAAAGGGGTGAATGAGGTAGTCAGAGAAGACAAGGAACAGCTGGGGGAAAGAGGGACAGAAACGGTAACCTAGTACGACCAGCAGAGGGAGACAGGGTGAAAGGAAAGGACAGAAACAAGACACAACATGACACTGAGGCTCTGTACCCCTCTCAGGGAACACCCAACGCTAGGATCTGTACCCAGAAACATGGAGCAGGTTGGCTCAGTCTCTGGTTGATGTGTTGGTTTGGTTTGCTAGTAATGCAGGCCAGGGTTGTGTCTGTCCACTGTCCACAGTTTTTTGCTTATTCTTATCTACGTCTTGATTATCATTGGTACACATAATTTGTGTTGATTTACTATGTTGACTTTGATTGGTCCACAGAGCCTGGCCATGTAGCCACGCCTGTCGCTATGGTACAGGCAGCTATCACCATTCTGAATGAACCACAATTCCTTCCTATCAAGTCTCTCTCTCTCATGACATTGTGAAGGTAGATACACGATAATGTAAACAGATACAGGAGCGAGAACTAAACCCCGTGCTGTGGTTAACAGAGGAGGAGTTTACATGCAGTCCAGGAGCCGCGTTTGCCAGGACCACTCTCATCAACCGCCTCAGCAGACATGGCCTCGTCTTCTCAGTGAAGAGATTTTAAAGAGAAATGGCACCCTATTTGCTATAGAGTAGTGCACTCTGTAGGAAATCGGGTGCCGTTTGTGACATAGCCAGGGTCTGAGAAAAGGACTCCTGTTACCAATCCCAAATGGACTCCCACAACTAGGGTCCCACAACTAGGGTCCCACAACTAGGGTCCCACAACTAGGGTCCCACAACTAGGACCTATGACTTTTGTTTGGCTGCTAAATTCTGGCGCATTTCCTGCTTCTGGTGGTGGGGGCGTTTCTTGTCGATCTGAGAGGTTTGATTTGGACTGTTTATTTTGTTTTGCAATATTGAAATAGGTGATAGCTCCACTTAGCCCTGTGATGGGCTAAGTATGTTCATCATACTGCTGACACACCCATCCAGTCCATCTAGGTCCACGTGAAGTTCCATTGGGTCGAGGTGAGTGGGTGCTGAGCAATACTCAAACCCCCATCCCCCCTAGTCCCAACAGCTCTCCGTGTATCGAGAGCTTTACACAGTGACTGCTGTGGTCTATGCTAGATGAAATACTGGAAGTCAATATTAGGCCAAATGGACAAACCTCATCCACTTAAAGTAGAGTATCTGGCTCCCCTCAAGGCTGTAAGATTGATGGAATGCAATTTTTATCAGGCTAAAGGGGACTGGCATCCAGACAGGTGGCCAAATTGTTACCATTCTAGTCTAATGTCCGTATATCTCTCTCATGTCCCAGTTGAACTGTCCTTTTATGGCTTTTGATCTGATTGTTGTAGAGCGATGTCAGAAGTGTCAGTCAATTCATCAGTGGGTTTCAAATGAATTGTCTGCAAGTGACTTCTATGAGAACTGTTGCTGTGTAAGTGAGTGTCCTTGACCCAGATTACAGCTCTATACTTCACAATGGGATTTAGTGAAGTAGAGGAGTCTATGGGCTGTGGTGTGGTCTTATAACCAAGAGTGGACTGTAGACAATAGGTCTTCATTCTGTGTGTTAAATCACATCTGAATACACATATTCGGCCCACTGTGTGTGTGAGTGTGTGTGTGTGTGTGTGTGTGTGTGTGTGTGTGTGTGTGTGTGTGTGTGTGTGTGTGTGTGTGTGTGTGTGTGTGTGCCAGTGATTAATAAATGTGGTGATACTTGATTTTTGTTTTATAGAAAAAGAACAAGCAAGCAGTACACAATGCCCGGTACACATATAAACACACACATATGGTAACCTGAAAATGTAACGACAAAATTCACCTCAGACTGGTCAACCTAAACCATGTTTGCAACTGCAGTCAAACAACGCCCATCACTACATGCAGAACCCAACCTTCCCCACTAGGTGGTGGTGTTTCTCTCACTCCACATTCCCTTCCCATGTCCCAAATATTTACACGCCACCAACTAACTAAGCTGACAGTAGAGGTCATTCGGAGGCACGTAATTAAAAGGTCATGTATACACTTTTAGACACAATGAATGGAGGAGGATGGGAGGGAGGGGGAGGGAGGAGGGGAGGCGGGGGTTATCGTGGGTAGCAGATGTGGTTATGTGAATAGGGAGGAGGACCAAGGTTGGAGGGACCTGGAAGGCATCGTCTGTCTGTAGACTGTGACTCAGCCTCCATTCCCTCTTCAGCTCTGTCTTTCCCCTCCCCCACCACAACAGCTCTGTTAGGAGAGCATCACAGACAGAGAGAGACAGAGACAGAGAGAGACAGAGACAGAGAGAGACAGAGAAGGAGAGAGAAGGAGAACGAAGGAGAAAGGAGAGGGAGAGGGAGAGAGGTGTCCTAGTTGTAGCTATGCAGAGGGAAATAGACAGGCTCTTTCATTGATAAAACTGCGGGAGGGTAATTTCTATGTTAAGTAGCAGTTAAGTACAGGGTGTATAGCATAGCTAAGAGCGTAGCTAAGAGCCTTGCAAGGTGCACTTCTTCCCTGTCTGCATGTGACTGAGACAGGGAGGAAGGGAGAGAGAGAGGAGAATGCAGTGGTTTCCCTATGCGTATAGTCTACAGGAGCCCCACCCCTCTCCTACCCTCCCTCTTCTCCCCTCCTTTCTCTCCTCTGCATCCTACCATTGTGGATGTGTTGTTATTCATTCCACCTCCCCCACATTAGCCTCTTCCCTCTTCAATTCCTCTCCTCTCCTTTCCACAAATCATCCCTCATCTCTCCCTCTTTCCTCTCCTCTCCTGTCCACTCCTCACTCCCTCTTTCCTCTCCTCACTCCCTTCCTCTTTCCTCTCCTCTCTACCTTCCTCTCCTCTCCTCTCCTGTCCACTCCTCACTCCCTTCCTCTCCTCTCCTCTCCTCTCCTCTCCTCTCCTCTCCTCTCCTCTCCTCTCCTCTCCTCTCCTCTCCTCTCCTCTCCTCTCCTCTCCTCTCCTCTC